>NC_140242.1:9023917-9173917 GCF_949987555.1 Borostomias antarcticus
TGGCTCCTGGGTGGAGCGTGGTGTGTTGGGTTTGTGTGTTGGCGCATGGCTCCTGGGTGGAGCGTGGTGTATTGCATCAGGTATCCTGGCCGCTGCTCCCTTGTTTACTGATTTGGCTCTCTCTCGTTTCACTCCGAGCGATGCTACGGTAGTGGGAAGCGCATCCTGAACCCGCTGTTCATTTGGCCCTCCAGATGTCTTCAAATATGACGCCCATATGGGCCAACAGAGAGAGAGAGAGAGAGCTGGAGGATAGAGGGATCCATTCAACTTACCGCCTACAATGCGCTTGCCATAAGCAATCTACTCTTTTATCACTTGATATCAGACCGTTGTGATTCGGTTCTTGGAATTCACACACACACGCACGCACGCATGCACGCGCACACACACTCACACCCACACACCCTAGCTTGTGAAAAGCTTTTGTAATTACATTCCAAAATGCTACCGCCAGATTGATAGCTTTTTAATTTGTTGTGCATTTTTTGACTGAAGGCAGATTCATTTGGCCCCAAAACTTTATTCAATGCTTCGCTTTGGAGAAAATCAATGTATTAAATTCCACATTAGTCATTTTCTTTAGCCAGCCATTTGATTTAGTATTCAGGCCAGGGTAGGTAAAGACTGAGTGAGTGAGTGACAACAACAAGCAACAGGCCTCATTGATTTATTTGTGTGCAATATGACTTAAAGGCCATTGAGAATGAGTTCAGGGGAAAATGTCCACAGAGTAAAATAACTTATTCAAACCATAGCCTTTTGCTACGTATTACATTTTCTACCATCTATCATTTCTAAATCAGGAGAGAATCAATACTGAATCTTTTCAGGTTTTACGATTGCTACATATTTTCTCAAAGCGAATCTCTGTCTGGGGGGTATATCACTCAGAATACTGCTGAGTAAGCTTGGCCTCTCCAGACTAACAAACCTCTCAGTTCATTTTCAATTTCCGAGGAGTGTTATCAACAGGCGCGGACCAAAACGCAATTGGATAGACCTACGACCAATCAGTTTTCACTGCGCCTCATCTTTTACAGGCGAGCGGTGGGGCCAGTTGGTAAAATGTAACCAAATCCTGTCGGAAGTACGACGAGCAGATCTTTCTTATCAACAAAAAACTTCAAGTGCAGTTGTTTATTCTTCTTTTTGAGAAAATGGACACCGTCCAGTTCGCTTAATACCGTCGCAACTGCGGATTCAACAGACCATTCCACATCAGCGACAGCCATCTTGGATGTTTACGACAACACCTCGACCACTCTCTTCAGTACAGTCATCGGATCAGCCCCGCCCCTTATTAGATAAACGGTTGTGATTGGTCCAGCCGAGGCCAGGTCGGGTGGAGATCTGTCTGAATGGGAGTGTTACCAGACTGATCTGTGAGAGAAAAAGAACGCAAGCTTACGTGATCAGGATGACGACGGCAGGCGAAAAAAACCTTTAGGAATGAGCTCTGCTACGCTTTCAAGAGAATCTGTTGCCGCGCAAGCAATTAGAGTGTAGAGCTAATATCACACTTCATATCACAGTGAGAGCCATCAGACAGATCTACAACCCAGCTAACCGTATTTCAGCACAACACGGCTCCACTTTGCTCTGCGGTAGAGAACATCAACCATATCTCGGGACCTGAGACGTGTCTTCACACACCCAGCGTGGGGCCTCATCGCTCAGCAAGACGAATCCCCGTCAGGGGGCCATGCATCAGGGGAGAGCAGCCGGAGTCGGTGTGCGTGAGAGAGAGACAGAGTGGAATTAGACGCATTAGCTGGGAAATGAAACGTCTTAACAGGAAGGAGTGATGCTGGTCTCTCTGGGAGGTGCTGGGGGGGGGGAGGGGTTTCGTCTTCAGGCTTGACGCATCAATAACTTTCACACGGCCGGGGCTGCGGTTCCCCAGATGCCACGGAGAGTGTGAGACATCTGATCTCGCTGTGTGAGAGAGAGCCCTGACCCCCCTTAAGGACACGGAGGGAGGCCGGTGGACTGGACGCACTCCTGCCCTGCCTCAACGCCATAGATGAGATTAGGACCACCGGTTGACCATTTATATTGAATAAGTACTTTGCTGTTATTTTTCTTATTACTTACATGTATTTTATTTATTACTGGCCATCTGTGAGGGGATGTTCTCAGGTACACATGAAGAGTTCATTTGCAAAAACAGATATAATTAACAAATATCAATATCAATACCAATCAAATTGCAGTTGTTTTGATTAAGTAAATAAGAGTTTGATTGATATTTGGTATTGATATTTGATTGAAAAAAATACTTGATTGATCAAAACAGACTGTTACATACAGTATGACAAATAAACCAACTTGAATTTGAACTTGAACCACTATGTGCAGGATGTTAATCACAGAAGAGACAGGGTTTTAGATCAGAAGAGACAGGTTTTAGACCAGAAGAGACAGGGTTTTAGATCAGAAGAGACAGGGTTTTAGATCAGAAGAGACAGGTTTTAGACCAGAAGAGACAGGGTTTTAGACCAGAAGAGACAGGGTTTTAGACCAGAAGAGACAGGGTTTTAGACGAGAAGAGACAGGGTTTTAGACCAGAAGAGACAGGGTTTTAGACCAGAAGAGACAGGGTTTTAGACCAGAAGAGACAGGGTTTTAGACCAGAAGAGACAGGGTTTTAGACCAGAAGAGACAGGGTTTTAGACCAGAAGAGACAGGGTTTTAGATCAGAAGAGACAGGGTTTTAGATCAGAAGAGACAGGGTTTTAGACCAGAAGAGACAGGGTTTTAGACGAGAAGAGACAGGGTTTTAGACCAGAAGAGACAGGGTTTTAGACAAGAAGAGACAGGGTTTTAGATCAGAAGAGACAGGGTTTTAGATCAGAAGAGACAGGGTTTTAGACCAGAGGAAGAATGTGGCAGAGAAACAGAGTCAGCAAAGTAAAAAACAAACAAACAAAAAAAGCAGCATAAATCATTTTGCAGGAGGTCAAAACCAGCTACTTGAGAAAATGCCCATCTGAGGTGGAAACTAAACAATCACTCAACCGCCAGCCTCCCCAAGTTATTTCAAATTATGGGAACAGGGAAACTCGTACTGATATAAACCACGCCGCACGTGCTGCAGAAGTGCTGACATGGCTATGCTTTTGATGGGATGCCAAAAGACCGATCGGGGTCTAAAACGAGCAAATAAAGAAGATGAACAGGTAGCTCGCCTGTGGACGCTTTAAATGAGGAAACTCAGCCACCTGGGGGGTCAGCGAGCCCAGTCCGTCAGCCCGGGCAGCGAAGGGAGAGAGAGTAATGAGGGCTGGCCCCCAGTGGATTCACTAGCCCGTCAACATGGCTGACAGCACATCACACTGCGGTGTCGCCGCTCTGCTTCCTGGCTATGTCGGCCGCCGCAGTCACCTCTGACCCCCGCCGGCGGTGACGTGATCGGGAAAACGTCAGGAGGGCGTCGCTCTCGATTAAGCAAACGAGTCACAGCTGTCAAGCAAGCGTCTCGACCGACGGCCCGCGCGGACTTCCTCGCAATTCACGATCGCGATCACAGAAAAAAAAAAAAGAGAAGTGCACGTTTAACACCCAACCCAAGTACGTGCGATAGATGGGAAGTCCGAAGTCCGGAGCGCGGTAGCGAAGTTGTGACGGCGTGGAGGCGGAGCCGGAACTCGCCCGGGCCTTACCGTTTTGGAGGGCGCGGCGAAAGTGCGGATGTGCTGGGTGGCGATGAGCATGGACATGGCTAGAGCCGGGCGGAGGTCCTCTTCGATGGCGCTCGTCCCTCCTGCCTCCTCGCGTCCTCCTCGACCAGGACGCACTCGGCAGGTCAGACTGAAAGGGGGTGGGGGCGGTTCTCCTCGTGGAGTGGTAGGATAAGTGTGGCGTGCTCTCTCTCCCTCTCTCTCTCTAGTGCGTTCCCCGGACAGCTCGACCCAGCCCGCTCTCACACTGCCCTGCCGTGAACAGACACGCTCTCCGAAAACCACGCTTTCTCTCTCGCTCTCCCTCCCCGGCCGATCAACCAATCACGCCGCGGCGGGCAACTCCTGTCGCCGGCAGAACACCCCGGCGCTCTCCTTCTTCGGGATGGGAGTTTTGGATCGGCGTGTGTGTGCTTCCTCCTCTCTCTCTCTCTCTCTCTCTGTCTGTTTTCTTCACTTTCCTCTCTCCTCTGGCTCGATCTGCCGATCCCTATTTCACTCTGCCGATCCCTCCATCATCCAGACTCACCGGTTGATCCGTCTTCGTCTCTTCAACTCGTTCTCTCTCTCTGACTCTCTCTCCGTGCGTCTTTTGCAGGCGCCGCATCGGCTCCCTCTCTCATTCAGACTCACCAGTTGATCCGTCTTCTCTCTCTCTCTCTCTCTCTCTCTCTCTCTCTCTGTACCTGTGTTGACTCCCTCTCTTTTCTGTCTTTCCTCCCTCTCCTCGTTCCCGTCTCTCCCCAGGCTCTGCCCCTCCCACGGGATGCGGGTTGTTTTCGGTGGGTTCAGCACCTGTGCTAAATTGGAGCTTAAGGCGCCAAGTTGCAGGGCAAACTGTGGAGGTGGCATCTGTCGGAATGCAGCGTCAAGACTGTACCCCTGCTCTCCATTATTTAGAGTGAGCCAAATTGTGTGTGTGTGTGTGTGTGTGTGTGTGTGTGTGTGTGTGTGTGTGTGTGTGTGTGTGTTTGTGTGTGTGAGAGAAAAAGAGAGAGATAGAGTGCCGATACGGCAATGTTTTTGTAAAGCTGCTGATAATGTGTTTGTGCCGTGTGCATGCGCGCATGCACACACACACACACACACGCACACACACACACGCACACACGTCCGCCCGCACACACACACACACACACACACACACACACACACACACACACACACACACACCTTGAAGCGTGTGTTTCTGCTTGTCCTCTACAGGCCGTCCATGGATCAATGGTGGACACCACACTGGTGACAGTGTCAGGCGGTGACAGAGACACCGCGCCCCGAGGCGCATAAAACACCCCCACCCCGACCCCCCCCCCTCGCGATACCGCCGACGCTCGGGAACGCAGCGACCAATTTACACAGGCGCCATCTGCGGCCGGCCCCTAGCGAGGGCCGTTTAGACGAGGAGCAGGAGGCACACACACACACACACGCGCACACACACACACACACACCTTGAGTGAGGAGCGGGAGGCGGACCTGGGAGTGATTGGGATTCTAAAACGCAATCTGTCCGAGCCGCTCACCAGAAGTGTTCCATCCATTCGCCTTCTTGTTTCTTCACGCGTGACGTGCGATGCCGTCACACACACACACACACACACACACACACACACACACACACACACACAGACGTGCGCACGTACAGCGAACAGCTGAAAAGCATTCCGTATGACGTATGTAGAAAAACCACTGACATCTGTATCCTCAGAGCGCTATCGGACCGCTAGATCGTGGTAAGCCCGCCAAGGGAACCAGCGGTTCCTGGGCTGACCGGCGTCAGCTGCTGCTGGCCCGGGCACTTTCCGGCTCCGCCTCCCCCCAAAAAGCGGCCTTCGCGCCACTCAGCCTGTTAGGCTAGCGTAGGAAAACACCTCCACCCGTGAACCATGGAGAGGACGCGGAAATCCGCTTGGTCGCGCTCTGCTAATCGGTCACGTTTCACTTTACGAACGGCCGAGTTGAAAACGTCAACCGGCGTATGGTTTCCCCCGCGGCGCTGAACGCTGTCTCGGCGGGTTCCTGGACTCCCGGTGGAGCCCGTGTGTGAGGGACGGCTTCGTCACAAACCAGCAGAGAAAGAGGCTGCTCAAAGACCGGCAGAGCGTCTCGGGCAGAAACCAACGCTGGGATCAAGGCACAATCCTTCACTGCCTAGCTCAACTCCATCATCCCGTTAAATCCCTTTGTTTCATTATTGAACAGCGACGCCCTAATCCCCCCCCCCCCCCCCCCTCTCCCCCTCCCTCGCTTCATGAGGCAGAGGTGAGGAGACAGAATGAGAAAAGTTCCTCAGGTTGAGAGACGCACTTGAAGGCAATTCCAGGATATTGTCCAGCGGGTTCTGGCTGAGGTTCAGGAGGTATGGAGGCTGGGCCCGTCGCTCCGCACAGCCCAGACGTGTGAATGGAATCGCAGGGGGCGTAATGACTGTGATCATGTTCATTTGGCAAAAAAAAAACTTGATGTTCAAAGGCAAGTGTGTGCGTGTGTGTACTGTGTGTGTGTCTGTGTGTGTGTGTGTCTGTGTGTGTGTGTGTGTGTGTGTGTGAGAGAGAGAGAGAGAGAGAGAGAGAGGGAGAGAGAGAGAGAGAGAGAGAGAGACGAAGAAACAGAAAGATACATAAATAGCCTTACTTGAATGTTACTCTGTATGACAATCGTTACTTGAAAGTTACTGCGCTCTTTTCTAGAAAACAAATTGGCCAAGAACACCAAGTGAAACACTGTACGAAGACATCTGTGTGAAGAACGATTCTGACAAAATACAAATCCATTTTTAAAATTGTTTTCCCAATTTTTTTTGATTAGCAAGCAGTTCAGCATTGCTCTAATTTAATCTGCCCTCCATAGGAATTGAACCAGCATTACAGCTTTAGCTAATAACTTAAAATTCAGTGTACGAGTCTCACTATTTAGATGAGTGATGGTCCTTCTTTGAACACCCACACTGCTTCCAAGCCAAATGACTCCATTCTTCATAATAAAACCAAGGCCTGAAAGAGTCGTGGCTGTTATATTTTATTGGAATTGTTATTAATAGGACTACAACAACACTGTGCTTCATGGGCCCCAAACAGAGACAGAGAGAGAGGGAGAGAGAGAGAGAGAGAGGGGGGGGGGGGGGTAGAGAGGGAGAAAGAAAGAAAGAAAGAAAGAAAGAGAGAGAGAGAGAGAGAAAGAGAGAGATTGAGCTCACATTAAAAACAGAGGGGTGTAGAAGATAGACAGACGGTGTTGTGTATTCACGCTACGTCCTGGAGAATAAAAGATGAAAGTTAAGGCGTGGCTCTTCTGTGACGGCCCCTCATAATGACTCGAGCGGCTGTTTGGACACGGGACCGAGCCGCTGATGCTGCCTGAAAGCCCAACATGGTGGGTGAGTGGATGAGCCGATGAGTGGACACCACTCACACCACTTCATAAAATAGCTATCAGTCAGTCATGCTAGTGGCACTTCTGTACATGGTGCACTTTTATAGCCAGTTTTCATAATTGCCGTCATTAAAATATGTGCAGAATACAACATAAAAGGGACGAATCGGTGGAGACCAGCAAAATGATCAGTACTAGTCGTCAGAACAACATCTACCTCTCCGCTGTGGGTTGACCACTGGCCCCTTGTTGAAGTGACGTCTTTGATGCAGCGTACAGAGGAATTCACTGACAACAACCGCCAAAATAACTCGGCAAAGGAAACGGACTGGATGGACTAGGGACTGCACTTTTATCAAAATCGCTTTACAATGAAACGCTTTACAATGAAGGCCTGTCATTCACCCATTCACACATACATTCACACACTGCTGCCATGTAAGGTGATAGCCTGCTCACTGGGAACAATTTGGTGTTCAGTGTCTTTGCCCGAGGACGCTTCGACATGTCGTCAGCAGGAGCCCCGGGAATCGAACGCCAACCCTACGATCACTGGATGGCCCGCTCTACCTACCTGGCTACGGCCGCCCGCCAGCGTACGACGGACGACGCCTCCTCCCCCCGCCCCCCCGTTATGCAGCCCGGTCGAGCAGGGGGAAAGAGAAAGGCCTCGTTTTCCCCCCATGGCTCCTACTAAATCTGGTGGATGAGCAGTCGAGGTTCAAGAACTTTACGGCGTCCATAAATACTGTTCCTATTAATGTTGGCCTCAGGTCCCTCTTTCCATCTGTCGGGGGGGAGGGTGTGTGTGTGTGTGTGTGTGTGTGTGTGTGTGTGTGTGTGTGTGGCGGGGGGGACCGCCCTCGCCGTTGATCTGTTTGGCAGGCTAATTACCACGAGCGCGACTGAGTGAGGCGGCAGCCAATCGGGGTGAAGAAGTGGGTGTGGGTTTATCACGGGCGTGGATCGGAGGGGGGCTGTTTGTTTGTTCGTTCGTTGTTTGATCGTGTAAACGCCTCTTGCGCGGGGACTCAAGGTGAATGACCGAGTAGGAGACGCCTTCAGACAAAGATGGACGCTCGTGTTAAAGCCGAGCCCACGCTCCTGTCGCCTGGCGGATTGGACGGGCGATGCAGACTGATATACCGCAGACATGTCCCAGAGTCGGCAGAGGGCCGTATTTCAGCGTGCTTCGTCTCCTCGTGGCCGTGGCCTTCGACCTCCATGTCTGCGGGATGACTGCCAAATACCGTAGCGCGGTCTGTACGCGCGCTGGCGAGGGGGAGGAGCTGAGGTTTGAATCTGACGTTCACCCGCAGCGAAAGGCGCTGGTCCTGCAATCATTAGCATTGATTAGAATTAGGGTTGCAAATTTCAAGGAATTTCATTAATCGATAACTGTTAACCTTAACAAACGATAGTGGATTCATTGATAAGAACGTCCCGCGCTGGACTACGCTTTGCTCGCTTCATTTTTGTGTCTTCTTCCGCTGTGTCCTTGAAATTTCCCGGCATCTCAATAAGCCTTCACTACATGGCGTGGCGCCCTCATGTGCCGTCAGACCTTAAATCATGATTACATTTCACGCAACTCCCGTTGATAACGCCGATTAACTATTAACATCCCTAGTTAGAATCAAACTGTATAAAAGGGAAGGAGGCGGAGCCTAAGACTGAGTGACCGTCCGGGGCATAAAGATGTAGGAGGAGAGGAGGATACCAGGAAAAGAGGAAGAGAGAGAGAGAGAGAGAGAGAGGGATGGAGGGATAGAGAGGAAAGGGGACAGATGGACAGGGGGGGGGGCGTGGGCGGGGGTAGGGGGGGGGGAGAGATGGACAGAGGGAGATAAGGATAGAGAGAGAGGGAGAGAGTGAGAGAGGCGGAGATGGATACGGGGGTGGAGAGATACTGTAGAAGGATAGAGAGCAAAGAGGAGAGATGGATAGATGGATAGATGATAGAGGGAGAGAGGGAGAAGGAGAGGGGGACAGCTGGATAGATGGAGAGGGGGATGGGAAAGAGGGTAGTAGAGAGACAGACTGACAGAGAGGAAATGGGACAGATGGAGAGGGGGATTGAGGGAGAGAGGGATAGAGTGAGAGAGGGAGAAAGACGGTGAGAGAGAGGGGTGGGGGAGAGAGAGAGAGATAGATTGATAGGCAGACAGATGGATAGATGGATAGAGGCAGAGATTGATACGGGAGGGTGGTGAAGCAGGAGCAGTCAAAGATGAGCTGTGAAGGTTGGAGGAACACTTCACTATCACACCTCTGACACACACACACACACACACACACACACACACACACACACACACACACACACACACACACACAGTCACCACTGGATAGGGTTGGCAGAGCATTCGGGAGGATGAGCAATGTGCCTCTGTGTGTGTGTGTGTGTGTGTGTGTGTGTGTTTAAACCCCACTCAAGCATCCCCATGTCTCCTGACAAGCAGGGCCGCTGGTGTTCCCTCTCTGTCATGATTGCATCGTCCCGGCTCCTCCGTCCCTGGAGTTTAGGACAATGAATGGATGGGGGGAGGGGGGGGGGCGTTGTCCTCCCCCCCCCTGGTCCTCTCTGTCTCTGTACCCACACGCCATGAGCAGTGCGGGGGCCGATTGAGAGAGACATATGCTTCATGGATGATAGGGTCATTCAGGTGCTGTGTATACCCTGGGTGAACACGGCCGGGGTTAGCCAACAGCTGGCCCTCGTTTATTCTGGCCTCGCAGACAGCTCCCGAGCAGACAGGAACGAGCGCGGCGAGCGCCTGGCGAGCTACCGGGTTTTAAGGCTTCCACAAAGCCGCGATTTGTTCTCGGGTGTTGCGGTTCTAGTGGAAGCCGGTTCCCGTGACGGCGCGTCGCGCCCCGTCTGCTCCCCGTTCTGCCGCGGCGAGGTGGTCAGGGGAACAGGCTTCGTTTGCCGCCGCACGCCCCGGTTACGCCTGCACGGCAGTGTTCTGGTTCTCCAATGATTTGATAATACCAAACCATTGTGTGTTGTGCGTGTGTGCGTTTGTGTGTGTCAAGTCTACTATAGCACATTTCATACGACAGGCATAGACTCAATGTGCTTCAAGAATAGAGTACGCGCGCGTGCGTGTGTGTGTTGTGAATGAATGAATGAATGAATGAATGAATATTTATTTTCGTGTCATGTCCGAGGACCCAGTCCTTACGGGATTATAAGACACCATAAACAATAAAC
The DNA here is from genome assembly GCF_949987555.1 of Borostomias antarcticus. Lineage (NCBI taxonomy): Eukaryota > Metazoa > Chordata > Actinopteri > Stomiiformes > Stomiidae > Borostomias > Borostomias antarcticus. The sequence continues at coordinate 9,034,190 of NC_140242.1, forward strand.
AATAATTAACTATATCACATACACTTCTCACGGTTTGTAAGCTATGCAATGTATATCTAACAATATGTATATATAACAATAACAGAAAATAAATAAATAAAAATGACAGTCTTTTGTCAGAATCCTAAATAAATGCATAACATATAAGTTATCTTTGTTCGTTTGTCCCAAGCTTTCTCTAAATATTCTGCAAGTGCAAATACCCTATGATCAAACATCCATTTTAGTCTCTCTGCATCACTCATCGCTCATCGCTCGTGTGCGTGTGCGTGTGTCTGTCTCCAGTTCGTCTGTGCGCATAATTCGTACACCGAGTTCAAACCCCAGTCCCTGGCAATGGCACAATCAGCACTATACTGACATCTCCATAACAGCCGAACAACAACCGGTAGCCACGAGGGATAGACAGCGGCCGAACGCTCCCCCCCTCAGCAATAACAAACACAGACATCGCTCGGCCGCCACATTCATTTGTATTCGATTCGCCGCAACAGAGACCCACGAAAAAGTCAAATGACAAATATGTCTGGATGCCAGTAACGCGGGCCTGAATAGCACCAGAGAGACAGTGCGTGCTGGACAAGATGCCTAAGGGCTATAGTCGTTCCAGCTACCTACATCGCAGGCACGGCGAAACGTTCCCTCTGGGAGGTCCCTACGCTATGAGTGACCGCGGGTCGTTTGGGCGGAAACACATTTTGGGTAAATTAGCGTTGGATTACGAGCCGCGCTGAGAAGTCGGTGCGGGGAACGTCTGCGGGGGAAGGATTTACAAGGTGATTTGGAGGGAAAACAGGAGCATTGACAGCGTGGCGTGAGGTGAAAAAGGCCTTCAATATCTGCCACCCTGTGAAAAGTTGCTTTGTCCCGACGGTGGCTTTTTCGCAATTACAGTCAAATTGATCTTGGAATACGGCCAGCTGACGAGTAAACAACGCTTCATGCCGTGGGCTTTCATTTGTCATCTAAAGCGATGGTGCTTCTAAAATGCATTCTAAATAAGGTATAAAGAAATAAAGTAAAAAGTAAAATAAGTATATACAGTACCTTCCCAAACTGCCTGAGCTACCTACCCCTAACCCCCCGGAGGAAGAGATGAGCGATTGCCTACCGTCGTGCCCTTAACCCCGACACTTCCAAAAACATTGTACGTCGCATTGCGTAAAAGCGTCTGCTTAAATGACTGCAACATTTTCAGTGAGAAACACGAGGCGAGGAATACTAGCTTAGCGTTTAATGGTGGCACCTACAGCACCGTGCGCAAGCGAGGCCGTGTGACATCCCATCCGCCTTCGAAAGCCTTCCCGGTCGAATGAGGAGCCACCTCGCTCCCCTCCTGCTCAGACCACCGGGCGTGGAGCTGGACACAGGGAGGGAGGGATGGGAAGGGGGATGGACAGGAGGAGACACCGTTAATTACCGAGGCAGGTTTTGGCAGTGGGAGTGAAGAGAGGGCTAGGGAGGAGGAGATGGCAGAGGAGGAGTTGGAGGAGGAGGAGGAAGAGATGGAGGAGGAGGTGGGGGAGATGGAGGAGGAGAAGGAGGCGAAGGAGGAGGGGGGGGGGGTGGAGACGGAGGAGGAGGAAGAGGAAGAGGAGGAAGAGTGGAAGAAGGGAAAGACTTGGCAGCCGGTCGCCTTGGCGCTCCGATCCGCAGCCTGGCTGAGCAGCGCGGCCACTCGTCCCTGGCACTGGCCGATGGGCCCCAGGGGGCCCCTTGACTAGACCTAGAGCTAGACCAGGGGGCCCCACGACTGGGAGGTGAGCTTAACCAGAGGGCCCCACGACTGGAAGGCCAGATAGACCAGGGGGCCCCACGACTGGGAGGTGAGCTAAACCAGGGAGCCTTCCATCCTTAGCTTCTATTCACTGCGATGGAGGATAATTCAGTAAGAATTACTTCAATAGTATCTTCCACTTTCTCTCTCCCTCTCTTTCTTCCACTTGCTCTCTCTCAAACACACACACACACACACCATTTCAAATTCAAAAAGGCAGGCTTCGCTGACCAGTACATTAGCTTTACATTAGAGGCCACCATTAAGGGAGAGATCATCCTCACAACCAATTTGCCAATGAAAATAGTTGTGCCACAGTGCGTGCTAGCCCAAGGAGAATCAATGAGCCTCACCAAACTCTATTAGCCCTAATGGTAATGTATTGGCTCTTCTACCCCCCCTCAAACAGAGAAGGCTCCCTGGCCACTCAACTGAACAGTTTATCTTGAAAGGCTGCAAAACTGAACTGGAGCAAAATAAAACTCTCAGATCAAGTCCACTGTTGAAGCGGACACACTGTTGTAAGGCAGGCAGCTTCATAGACAGAGTAACCTTGTGTGAAAATGGGCTCCTTTGGTACACAGATAGTGCCGCCTGAAGCCGTGCAGTTAAAGCAGACCGCCATGTTCTGACAAGAGCTCGGAGAAGCTGCCTCAAAGCCTCCCCCTGTGAAAACACTGCTACCTTTTCTAACATACGCTGGGGCCTGGCATTAAGGTACTTGGGGGACAAATGTGTTGTCCCTCAGGGCCCATCACCCCCCCCCCCCAAAAAACAACCTATGTCTAGTAGTGTAATTTCAACTTCTCAATATCCATACTGCAGTTTAGGCAACACAATAAAACGCTACACTTTGTAAATAGCCTGAAAAAAATACCAACAGTAAAGAGGTGTACAAATCTGCATTCAACACGAGCGTGTTCATCATGAGCTCCTGGGCTGCCTTCAGTAATGGGCCATATATCAACCTTGTGACAGCTTTATACGAGGGCAATAATGGCAGCCATTTTGAGCAAAGTGGTAAATTCCAGGTGAGCAGATGGCGTTGAACTTTAAGCTCAGCTGGGGAGCGGCCTGATGTTTGATTGAAAGACACGCTGGCCTTTTATAAGCTCCAGGGTGCGCTGAGATACAAGTCCACCTGAGCGCACTGACAGCAGCGCCGCGTCCCAAGACCCCCCCCCCCCCCCCCATCCCGAAGACCCACCCCCCCACCCCCCCCATCCCGAAGACCCCCCACCCCCTCTCCCCTCCCCATCTCCTCCCCCTCATTATCCCTACAATCTATCAATCCACTCCAGAACGTCTCCCCTGTTCGCCTGGAAGATTAAATGTCAAGAGTCGCGGATACATTTGCATCCGATGAGGTTGTTTGAAGAAGGAGCGACAAAGTCTTCTAAGGGGTGTGTGGGGGTGTGTGCGCGTGCGTGTGCGTGTGTGTGACAATGCTAGTAGAGGTGCTGTTGGCACGGCACTCACCAAATAAAATACTTCAGAGAAATCTCCTCCTGTCCATCTCTAAACTCACTATTTGCTTACTCTGTGAGTGGCCACACGCATTCATCACTGCTAGTCTATTACCAAAGGTCCGGTCCATCACTTTCCTCGGCTTCTACAATGAGCACAAAAGGCTCTACTGAGCACTGTATTGATACCTTCGCTTAAGATTGTAATTGATGGCCGACGAGAATCACAAGTAAGTCAATAGTGGGATGGTGAAATATGGGGGCCTTCAGCTTTGATAAATTGGACCTTGTGGCATAGCTGTAGTTGTGAGCCCCCACCATGCATGATAGATCGCTGATGTCAGCCTCAAGGTAATTCCTATGCAATCCATACTGACATCGGCTTTGCACACACACACACACACGAACACACACAAACACGATCCCAAATGAACTCACGAGAATCCATACAGTATACACCTCAAAGTTGTACAACAACACGCCTCCCAGAATCCTCCTTCCTGTTCGGCGCGCGCTTACAGCAATAATTGAGCAGCCCTGAGGACGGGGCATCTGCCAATGAGCAGCTGCCCGAGCGACGGGGTCTGGGACGCGGCCCGGGAACGCAACAGCCCTCCATTAAGTCAGCCTCGCTGGGCTCCGCCGCGTTCGAGGGCGCCGTCTCTGCCACACGACGCTCCGTCTCGGCGCATAAATTGACACGTCGCTATAAGCCTGCAGCGAGTCTGGGCGGTCGCAGGCGAAGAGCGTGACGAACATCCGGCATCGTTAGGTGAGGCAGGCACCGCAGAAGGGAGTCATCTACCGCCTGTATACCTGAGTAATGGAGACAGATACGACCGATACGACCTCACGGAGGTCATTAAGGCGCGTAGGAGGGCACAGCGTGGCGTCTGAGTGAAATCAGACACAATCGGCTCAGACGATTGATAGGATAACAGCTGGTCAGTTCCCTCTCCTTCGCCCCCCGGAATGAACGCAGAGTGCTGACACTGTAGCTTTAAGGCGAAGCTAAAACTAAGCTTAACTACTGTAAGAGTGAAAAGGGCGCCATGGGGGAACGGTGGCCTGATACGACCCGCCTTGCCTGCCTCCGAATCCACATCATCTACAGCAGTGTTTCTCAACCAGGGGTCCATGGACCCCCTGTGGTCCCCGGCATAATTACAGAGGGTCTTTGGGAAAGTGTTTAAAAAATATATTTAAAAAAAATATATTGTATCAAATAAATGTTTCAATAATATTGTATAAGCCCATAACATTTTCAGATTTACTGTTTTAAAATGAAACAATAGGCTCATTCGCACACATTCACAGCTCTCACGTTAGCTGAGCACACTCATTCTTGAATTGCTAACAAACGATGATTCAAACAGATAGGAAAATGAAGTGTCATGAATGCCATAAAATGTGCACAATTTTTACTTTTTGTGGTGTGAAAGTGTGGGGGGAAGAAAGCTTGAGACTGGCCTGTTAAGATCATGAATACAATATCATTGTTATTGCTTCTTATATACTATATACTGTAAGGTCTATATATCTTCTTATATACTATATACTGTAAGGTCTATATATCTTCTTATATACTATAAGGTCTATATATCTTCTTATATACTATATACTGTAAGGTCTATATATCTTCTTATATACTATAGGGTCTATATATCTTCTTATATACTATAAGATCTATATATCTTCTTATATACTATATACTGTAAGGTCTATATATCTTCTTATATACTATAAGGTCTATATATCTTCTTATATACTATATACTGTAAGGTCTATATATCTTCTTATATACTATAAGATCTATATATCTTCTTATATACTATATACTGTAAGGTCTATATATCTTCTTATATACTATATACTGTAAGATCTATATATCTTATATATTATATACTGTAAGGTCCAGAGCTCAAACAAGGTTGAGCACCACTGATCAGCATGTCAATCCCGGCCTGCAACGAACCTCCTATCCTCCTGAACCTCCTATCCCCCTGAACCTCCTATCCCCCTGAACCTCCTATCCTCCTGAACCTCCTATCCCCCTGAACCCAGTATTCCCCTGAACCTCCTATCCTCCTGAACCTCCTATCCTCCTGAACCTCCTATCCCCCTGAACCTCCTATCCCCCTGAACCTCCTATCCTCCTGAACCTGCTATCCCCCTGAACCTCCTATCCTCCTGAACCTCCTATCCCCCTGAACCTCCTATCCCCCTGAACCCTTTATCCTCCTGAACCTCCTATCCCCCTGAACCTCCTATCCCCCTGAACCTGCTATCCTCCTGAACCTCCTATCCCCCTGAACCTCCTATCCCCCTGAACCTCCTATCCTCCTGAACCTGCTATCCCCCTGAACCTCCTATCCCCCTGAACCTCCTATCCCCCTGAACCTCCTATCCCCCTGAACCTCCTATCCCCCTGAACCCAGTATCCTCCTGAACCCAGTATCCTCCTGAACCCAGTATCCTCCTGAACCCAGTATCCTCCTGAACCTCCTATCCTCCTGAACCTCCTATCCCCCTGAACCCAGTATCCTCCTGAACCCAGTATCCTCCTGAACCCAGTATCCTCCTGAACCCAGTATCCCCCTGAACCTGCTATCCCCCTGAACCTCCTATCCCCCTGAACCTCCTATCCCCCTGAACCTCCTATCCCCCTGAACCCAGTATCCTCCTGAACCCAGTATCCTCCTGAACCCAGTATCCCCCTGAACCTCCTATCCCCCTGAACCTCCTATCCCCCTGAACCTCCTATCCCCCTGAACCTCCTATCCCCCTGAACCCAGTATCCCCCTGAACCTCCTATCCCCCTGAACCTCCTATCCCCCTGAACCTCCTATCCTCCTGAACCTGCTATCCCCCTGAACCTCCTATCCCCCTGAACCTCCTATCCCCCTGAACCTGCTATCCCCCTGAACCTCCTATCCCCCTGAACCTCCTATCCCCCTGAACCTCCTATCCCCCTGAACCTGCTATCCCCCTGAACCTCCTATCCTCCTGAACCTCCTATCCCCCTGAACCTCCTATCCCCCTGAACCCAGTATCCCCCTGAACCTCCTATCCTCCTGAACCCAGTATCCCCCTGAACCTCCTATCCCCCTGAACCTGCTATCCCCCTGAACCTCCTATCCTCCTGAACCTCCTATCCCCCTGAACCTCCTATCCCCCTGAACCTGCTATCCCCCTGAACCTCCTATCCCCCTGAACCCAGTATCCTCCTGAACCCAGTATCCTCCTGAACCTCCTATCCCCCTGAACCTCCTATCCTCCTGAACCCAGTATCCTCCTGAACCTCCTATCCCCCTGAACCTGCTATCCCCCTGAACCTCCTATCCCCCTGAACCCAGTATCCCCCTGAACCTCCTATCCCCCTGAACCTCCTATCCTCCTGAACCCAGTAACCTCCTGAACCTGCTATACTCCTGAACCCGCTATCCCCCTGAACCCAGTATCCTCCTGAACCCGGTATCCTCCTGAACCTGCTATCCCCCTGAACCCGGTATCCTCCTGAACCCGGTATCCTCCTGAACCTGCTATCCCCCTGAACCCTTTATCCTCCTGAACCTCCTATCCCCCTGAACCCAGTGTCCCCCTGAACCCTTTATCCTCCTGAACCCGGTGTCCCCCTGAACCCGGTATCCTCCTGAACCCGGTGTCCCCCTGAACCCGGTATCCTCCTGAACCCGGTGTCCCCCTGAACCCTTTATCCTCCTGAACCCGGTGTCCCCCTGAACCCTTTATCCTCCTGAACCCGGTGTCCCCCTGAACCCGGTATCCTCCCGTCACGTCCGGTCCGTCAGATGGAGCCGCCGCGGAGCGGGTTTGACGTCTGCATTACTCAGGGGGCGGAGCTAGGGGACCAGAAGACGCGCACGGCAGAGAAGACCGCCCTTTTCCTCACCTCCTTAAATACGTGCATACGATTGGCTGAGCAGGACAGACCTCCGACGCCGGAGAGGGACAACTCTCAGGCGATGGGAGGTGTCGTTCAGAGGGATGGGTAGGCTAGGCTACCGTACTGACGTGTTACCGTACTGACGAGTTACCGTACTGACGTGTTACCGTACTGACGTGCTACCGTACTGACGTGTTACCGTACAGACAACTTGTTCACCGTGCTGCCTTGAAAACCTCCGACCCGAAACCCTAGACCCACCTCGGTAGAAGACCAGCAACAGTACAAAAAAAACAAAACAAGTGTACACACTGGTACACTCACACACACACACTGTGGACACAGGGGAAATAACCATAAACACACCTTGATTTCCATGTCAGGACAAATAAAAACAGCGTGGTGTGAGTACGGGTGAGAGTTTCGGTGGTTCTGACTGCTGTGAAATGAGCCCCAACTGTGTCGGGTTGGGACTAGTAACCTCCAGGTTCAGCCACAGGGGCACACACGCATCGAAATGACAGACCAATCATCCCGGTTGTTTACCCCGGAGAGCAAAGTACCATCCTGGAAGAGATTCTGACAGCTACGCTATAATGACTCCATGCTCAATTCCTGCTCACTAGTTTTGGTGCACAGGAACCTCCGCTATGCTAATTTCCCAAAGTTGGCCCTATTCTCACCCAACTTTAAAACAATAATAAAATAGCCTGAAGGGAACGATAGTGACAGTCAGGCAAGGTAACTGAAGCCGCACGCAAAATCATGTAAAATTACATTAAAAATACATTTATGCATAACAGTTAATTAAGATGCACAGGGAATTCAGTTCAGACACAAAGTACAGAAATACCCTGCTGCCAGCAATACCCTCCTATTCTTCTGTTTGTGAGATACACTTTACAGTCCCCTTTCAAGCAGGTGTCACTACATTTCTGGTGGGCTTTAATGATCTCATTAAAACCCTTTCCTTACAGCTTATTACAGTACAGACATAATGAAAAAGAGAGATCTTCTTCGAGCCATCTTCCTGGCTGGCGCACGGCGGCATCACCAACATTGTTACGTACAAGTGGCGTTCACTCAAACAATAATAGGGGCCGAGACCTCTGCTAAAAGGCAGTTTTATTTCATTCCCTGAGTATGGCCATTCATGATGCCTTGCTGACTGGAGGCTGGAGTCACCAAATGTCTTGTTAAAGGGAGTTATTCATCATCTCCCAGAATTCCAGACGGGCAGTTCCACTTCCTGTGCCAGAAACACACAAAATGGCGCGCATGAATGGATCATGGCGCCATGAGTATAAGCTCCCTCCAGAGACCCAGCCTCTCACAGACAGCACACCGCCTCCTGGTCCCCGACACAGTCTCACACTCTCACTTGGAACTGTTGCAAGAGGCCTTTCAAATCAAAGAAAATGGCTTAAAAACTTTTCATGATTCAATAATGGGGGACAGGGATGTGTCTAAATTCAATTAGCTGAGAAAATATAGATTATTTCTGAATAAGCACTGCTTTTTGAAAATCTAAATTACAGGCTTTGAGCAAGGTCATAAAATATAAAAAAAAAAATGCCAGCTGAGGGTTGGCAAAATGTCATTTTAAGACAAAACAAACATGGATGTCACAGCCACCAGGTCTACAGTCTAAAGCTGAATCCCAATCTGAGTGCGCAAACCGCACTTGCGGCCCCTCGCACTTGTGGCCTGAGGCCTGAGCACTTAAATGACGTCAGCTGGAAAGGCCAGAGGGTGCAGGGCCGTGAATTAAATGGGACAGCACTTCCAGTTTCGCTCAATGCCCCTCCCACTTCGTTTTCATTGGCTGCCGCGTTCCTCCGACGCAGAGGCTGCTCTGACGCTCCCTTGAGCTCTGCAAATTGACCGATTGACGTCTGTTTTAATTTAATAATAATTAAAAAATTAGGTTGGATGGGATATGTTTGCAGCATGTGGATTTCAAGATAAATGTTGTGTTATCTGCAAATGTCATCATTTATGTGTGATGCACTCGGATCATGACTCGGATGCACTCAAGCACTGTGTCACATGAGATGCGGTGGGCTGTGGGTATTTTCTGCTCCTAAGTCCGTGAAATTGTGGACTTTCGGTAAGTGCGGTTACAGTGCGCAAAATGGCAGCGTGGCGCACTTGTGGACCTAGCAATTCCGTTTTGGAACTACCCTGAGCCCTTGTGGACTTAGCGGGAACGCGCATGTAAGGCCACAAGGCCGCGAGTGCTCTGCACTTTCGCCTAAGTGCGCGATTTGGGATTCAGCTTAAAGGTTCCTACAAACCAGGTCTACGGTCTAAAGGTTCCTACAAACCAGGTCTACGGTCTAAAGGTTCCTACAAACCCTGATGAGCAATAGCTAAGCTAAGGGGAAGTTTTGGTCTCAAATCAAAATAATTGGTTGACTGTCATTTTTATGTTGGTTTGTTTGTTTCGTTCTCCATTTTTGGAATAAAATGGTAACTAGAGAGATTGGAGAGTCTCTAAACTAAGGCTAAAGCCCAATTACTATTGACCCAAAAACTTTTCAACACCCACTGACATCTGGGTTTTGTCTTCACTCGGAAAAGGTCCACTCAGCATTCAGTCCCATGTCTGCTAACTCTGCAGTGTATTTTTTGGTCTCCAGCTGCGATCGGCAGAGATGTAAACACACCACTGTGTAGACCCACGGAGACGGAGACGACCTGTCAATCACGCTGGTGGAAGAAAATGGTTCTTAAAACATACAGAAAATTGGCCTGCAGACTGCTGTACTATAATGCTATAATTATAATGCTATAAGAGAACAAGCTGCACGATACTCCACACATCAGTTTACAGCACTGCCGACACAAAAAGGTACGAAGCTAGTAATGTTAGGCGCTTGATGTACAGTAGCTAATTAGACTGTAGCTAGTAGTTAACAGATCATTCTCATAGGCTTATTTTCTAAGAATGCCACTAACTTACTCACCCTGCTTTACATGTGCAGTTAAACTTCTCGATTTTGTCCTGATGAGTTTCAATCTGGAGTTTGTGAGGCGTACGCCTTCCGCAACACCTAGCATCAATTTGTATGTTGTCTGCTCCGTCCGAAATCAAAATCTCATGGATATATCATTGTGTAAAATAGTTCAGGCCTTTCTGTAGAGCTTGCTCCAAAGCTTGTGGGGCATAGCAACATTAACTAACGGTAGAACTTGCCACAATAGGAAAGGTCTATTATAGTACAATGAGCAACTTCTGCCTCCTGCTACTTGTCGATTGTACTGTAGCCTATAACACTGAAAATGTGTTCATGATTTATTCATGTGTGGGTTTCTTTTATCATGTGTAGGCTTGTGGTTTCACTTTCATACTATAAAGTAGGCTACATCCATAAGCTCTTGAAAACCACTTCCAATTCAGTTTTATAAAAACTATTTTCCATGATAAAATATAGGGACTGATAGTAGCCTACCAAAATCGAAAACTCAAAATGGCTTAAAAAAATTGTTTTGGGGTGTTTGCTACCTATCTGGCCACTTGACACGTGATGTCCTCTCAATGACTGTGTATTGAGCCAGGCGCTCAACCCCCAAACACCAGCTTCCCCCGACACAAGCTTTGGATGAAAGCGCTGTCTGCTAAATAACTGAAATGTCAAGACATCCCAGCAGCGTCTGCATTGCCAGCACTTTGCCAGCTTCAGCGTCGAGCTTCTCAATGTGGCGAGCTTTCAGAAAAGATACAAACTTTTCTCCCCTCTCTCTCTCTCCCTCTCTCTCTTTCTCCTCATTGATTCCCACGCTTGACCTTATTCTCTGGCTTATCTCTCTGTTAGCATCTCTCTTTCTTTCTTTTCAACGGCACCTGTCCCTTCCATTCTGTCTTTCCTTCATTCTTCCTTTCTAACGCTGGCTTATATCTAGGGGAATTTCTTTTTTTTAACTCCTCACATCCCAACCCTTGATATTTATATATTGCAGAATATACTGCATTTGACTTCTGTTATACGGCTTTGCCGAATCTGGCTTTTTCCTCCGGTTGCTTTCTCACTCCTCATTATGCAGTCCGTACATGTCCAGTGACCCGGTACGGGCCATCGTCTCCTCGCCGTCACCCCGTCTCTCATCTCTTTCACGGCGGTGGAGTATCAGAAGACGCCATCTCTCTCCGTGTCCCGTGGAGACGCAGGCGCATCTGCAGACAATGGCCGCCTTCTTCCGCTTGCTCATTCCACGCACACACTGGCTGGTCTATGAAATGCAATTACACTCGATGCTATGAGTAAGTAGTGGAGGGCAGCTTATGATGGCTGAGTCCTAATGAGCTTAGCTGAACAAAATCATCATTAAGGCCGAGCACAAAGACAATCTTCCCTGGGAGGGGGGGGGGGCTCGCATGGCTCTAACACTTATGTCTCTTCTGTTTTGTTTTTTTTCTTTCAAAAGCCAATCCCTCCTAATGCTAATAACTGATGAGCGAAACCTCTGAGGAATCATGTTAGGGGAGGATCACGTCTGTACACACACACTCACACACGTACACGGACATGCAGACACAGTCAAAACGCGCGCGCGCACACACACGCAGACTCAGTCACAAAAATGGGCGCAAACACACACACACACACACACACACACACACACACAGACAGTCACAAACACACACGCACGCACGCACGCACGCACACCCACACACACACACACACATGGAGACAGTCACAAACACGCACGCACGCACGCACACACACACACACACACACACAACCTCGTCTTTCCATAATGTTCAGAATGACATCCCTCTCCTCACATCCATCGCTCCCGTGTTCTCTGCCCTCACGCCATCAATCCCTGTCCAAAACCTCCCTGCGTTCGGCCTCCCGAAAACAGACGGACGAATTAGCCCCCAATTACCGCGCTGGCCGTTCGTAACGTGAAGTCCAGTCCTCCAGGGACCCTCGGTTAGCAGGGGTTATAAACGTCTCTCGTCCATGATGAGCAACAGGGCCCACGCCCTGCCGTAAATCAGCCTGCTGATTGGCCGCGACTCCCGCGGCGTGGGGCCCTGTTGGGGGCTGGTCTGGTAGCTTCAGGCCTCCGTTGTTTGTGTTTGTTCTTCAAAACAAAGACGCTTGGTTGACAACACTCCATCTACAGTGAAGCTAGAAATTAGATCTGAGCTGATGAGAAAAAGCTGTTTTGCATACTGTAAATGATTAGAAAACGTGTATGATTATTCCCCTACTGTACATCATTAGAAATCCTGCATGACTATTCTTGATTAGAAAACCTGTAAGATTATTCATGATTAGAAAACCTGTAAGATTATTCATGATTAGAAAACCTGCGAGATTATTCGTGATTACAAAACATAGAAGATTATTCATGATTAGAAAACCCGTATGATCATTCCCATCCCACAGCAGCAGATGAAAACAATGTAGCCAGTAAGGTCGGTAAAAGAGGCAGTATGAAATATTCATCCATTGTAAACTCATTATTTTGCTGGAGGGCCCGGCGTGGTCTTGGCTGGCTAAGAGGTGATTGATTACTCAGTGGCGGGGCGCGTGTGCAACAGACAGAAACAGCAGATCCATGCTGGCGAGGGGGAATGTTCCTGCATGTGTCTCCGGATTTATGTGGGACAACATTTCCCCCGCTATGGCGGCGGTACAGGCTGGAGAGCACGGGGGGAGCAACCGGCGCCCCAAAATCCACTCCTCTCAGACAATGATACTGTACCTCAGATGGGGAAAAAAAAGCAACTGCAGTGTGACAAATTTCCATAGAGGGAAACAGAGAAGTTATACTCTGGTGCCTCTCAGGAGTCTCTTTGCAATGTGTAGCAGGCGATGCAGCGAGGACAAAGAATACCTAATCTGTCAACGTCGATAGTCTTTTTCTGTCTTGAAAGAAAGAATCAAACCGAAATCTCTCAAATTCTTTAGGATTACAGGAGAGTTCTCAGATCCCTGAGAGATAGAGATCGACAGCTTCAAAGGCCCCGTTTTAATTACGCAAACGGCGGAGGATTAGTCTTAATTACGCCGGCGCTAATGGGCAGGCTTCGCTTCCGGAGTGACAGCGTCAGGCTCACATGTTCTCTGTCCTCTGTCACGTCGGAGTCAAAGACATCAGAGACCTATAGAGCTGAATAAACAGCCGTTTAGACCAGGGAGCTTTTAATCTGGAAATGATCCTTTCCCTCTCGAGACGGAAAACATTCAATAAAATGTTGCCGTGGTGCAGACCCCCCCCCACCCCCACCACCGCGTTCAAATATGCTAACTTCGTTCCGGTCATCTGGCCGCCTGCTGAAGAACCCTATAGGCTGCTCCGCATGGCAGCGTCTCGGGAAACCGGGAAAACACTCGCCGTGATGGATTCCATCCGCGCCCTAATGAAACGCGGCGCGGCGAGGGCGTTGAGGAACGGTGGCCCACTTAAAGGTCGCTATAAATCAAGGCCCTTGTTCCCGCGTCCGCCGGCGTGCGGCGCCGAGTCGACCCCAATCAGGTAAAACGAGCACGGGGCACGTCTGCTGGTGCAAGCCCGCCTCACCACGGGTGGGAGGGGGGGGGGGGGGGGGCACGTCCCAGAGACAGCAGCTCAACTTGTTAGCATCAGGCACAGCCAGTGCAAAGGGATGGATGGGTACAGTGCTTTACTGCTTCCTGAGGGTGTGTGTGTGTGTGGGGGGGGGGTTGCAGGATGTAACCGGGAGGTGCAGCATATCCAAAGTGCAATGTGTCTCTTTCCTTGTCGTCCTTTTCGAACCATTCCTGGGTTATCCTGTGTGCAGGAGGCGGTTGGGGGGGGGGGGGGTGCCCTGAGGCCTCTAGACGTTCCGCCGTACGGCGTCTGCGCTTGTCCACCGGCCTGAAAACCAGGTGCAAAAAAGTGCGGGAACAGGAAACTGAGAGGGGCCACTACGAGAGCGTCTGAAAACGCCCCGCCGAGAGCGTCTGAACACGCCCCTATGAGAGCGTCTGAACGCGCCCCTATGAGAGAGTCTGAACTCGCCTCTCCGAGAGCGTCTGAACACGGCCCTATGAGAGCGTCTGAACACGCCCCTATGAGAGCGTCTGAACGCGCCCCTATGAGAGCGTCTGAACTCGCCCCTCCGAGAGCGTCTGAACACGCCCCTATGAGAGCGTCTGAACACGCCCCTACGAGAGCATCTGAACACGCCCCTACTAGAGCGTCTGAACACGCCCCTATGAGAGCGTCTGAACGCGCCCCTACGAGAGCGTCTGAACACGCCCCTACCAGAGCATCTGAACACGCCCCTAATAGAGCGTCTGAACACGCCCCTATGAGAGCGTCTGAACACGCCCCTACTAGAGCGTCTGAACACGCCCCTATGAGAGCATCTGAACGCGCCCCTACGAGAGCGTCTGAACACGCCCCTACCAGAGCGTCTGAACACGCCCCTACCAGAGCGTCTGAACACGCCCCCTATGAGAGCGTCTGAACACGCTCCGGCCTCCGGGTATTCTTCCTGAGACGCGCGGCGTTCGGTCTGAGATGTGTGGTGAATGCATTAGCCGCATGACGGAGAATCCAATCACGTAGAGTGGTGCTCCATCAGGAGCCAGTCATCAGACCAAGGGGACTCAAGGAGTGTTATAAGCCAGCCAGTTCTCCGTTGGAGGAACACATACTGTATGCTAATGCATCTGCATTCAATCCCAAAGTTGTGGGAGAGTTAACAAAATGAGCTTGGACTTGCAGCAAAACAAGTTCACATGAAATCGGACTCTATACTACAGGTATGTAGTAATACAGCAATGAAAAGGCAAGCTGCATAATATGGAGCTGAGCACTAATGGTGAAGAGATATTCTCTGTGTGTAAAGTCTGAACATGCACAAACCCGTAGTAAGTCCACCAAACGTAAAAAAAAGGAGGTTAGAATAGACAGTTACTTAAAGGGTGGGCTAGAACATTTCTAAATGATGTGCATTGAAACAAACCATACACCATCCCCTGACAAGCGCTCCGCAGGTGAGCACTAAGTGAGCGTATATTCATTAATTTACTGTACCTGGCTCTGTAGCAGAACAGATGGCCTTTGAAGAGGTAATAAAAGGACCAGACAGGCTATCATTTTGAGTGCCCCGTTGCTTGTGTGACAATCGGACAAAAAGAAAAGACATGTTAGAAAGAGAGGATTTGCATTGTTTCTCTCTTGGCAAAGATAATGCCCTGCCTGACTACAAAAAAACATTTCATTTTCAGCCAGAGGCTACAAATCATTAGTTGTTCAACAACGCTGCCCAATGTGCCCTTGAAGGCCCCGGTTTGTCACGGCAGAGAGGAAGCAGACAGCAAACAGACTGAAAGTGCTGAGGGAAAACCATCCACAGCCAGTCCAAAATGGATTCTGGTCCAGTCAGAACCGCCAGCCGAGGAGAGGCAGAGCCGTGGGACGCCTGGGCTTTGTTAAGGCTGATAATGTCCTACCAGGAAGGCAGCGTGACAACAATACAGACGACTCATCTCTGTTGCCATTATCCCTTCACGTCGCTGGGACTGGGACTTGATTAGTAGCGATTGCCACTTTGGACGATGAGTGCTTCGACCCTGACTTGGTGATTATGGCGATTATCAAGTATGTATGTGAGATCACGTCGTGCCAGCAACCCTAGTTATATGAGACACAAACACAGACAGTTCCCAAATGAGTTATCCCCCTTGTCCTGCCCTGGGGGAAAGGCATTTTGGCCCTTGTGTATCAGTGCTATAAACCCACCACTTGGTATTCATGAAACCTGGTGGTCTCCTTATGGTGTGTATTGCACTGTATATACGAATAATAGGTGGAACAATATTTTATGGATGAAGGAAATACATCAGCCAGATGCAAAAGTTACACATTCATCAATACAACCAACAGCCAATCGATACGAAAGACGAGTGTCTACTTGCAAAATGCTAGAGGCATTATCTCAATTAAAGGTACCCTATTATGAAAAACTAACTTTTTCTGTGCTTGTGCACATACATTTGGGTCTACTGGGTGAGTCTACTAACACAAAGTCAGTTTTTTTGTGGGCTGCCAAATTCAGAAAACATGTGATTCAACAAGCCATTCAGATTTGCCTCCTGTTCTGACATCAGAACAGGACTCATTAGAATTATAGTGCCCCCCATCTGAAAAAAATAAAAAATAAAAAATAAAAATAAGGTTAACTAACCATTCAGAAACGTCCTGCTGCATTTGCATTATTTTAACACGGACAGAGTGGGTTTCTGGAGCAGCAGCTCATTTTCATTTAAAGCTACAGACACAGAAACAGCGTGTCCAGAACAGGACTGAAACAGAGGATATAGAGGCATCTTAGAATGCTTCATCTGAGTGGTAAACTCAGCAAAAATATTCAAAGACACATTTTGGGGACCCCAGAGACCTATATTAATTTGTTGAAAAGAAGCATAATAGGCAACCTTTAAAGGCTTGGAACTCTAATATAATTGGAAGGGACTACATCATAGGCCTTCTGTGCTTCATAAACTGCATTGCAGGCAGCTTTCCCAGCATGATCTGGGGGATAACTGACAGCCTGTCAGGTACAGGAGGGAGAGAGAGAGAGAGAGAGAGAGAGAGAGAGAGAGAGAGAGAGGTGGGCCAGAACCCAATCTGCTTTCTCACCTTTTCTCAGAAAAATAATCCAAGAATGGGAAAGTATGGCTAATGCCATATGCTGTGAGCTGGATGATTTCAGGATGAGTCTTACAGTATCACAACGTGGCATTAGGACACCACTATTAACAAAGCAAACCATAGCACAACGACCATGTGATATTCAAATAAGAGACATCACTACACAACGACCATGTGATATTCAAATAAGAGACATCACTACACAATGACCATGTGATATTCAAATAAGAGACATCACTACACAACGACCATGTGATATTCAAATAAGAGACATCACTACACAACGACCATGTGATATTCAAATAAGAGACATCACTACACAACGACCATGTGATATTCAAATAAGAGACATCACTACACAACGACCATGTGATATTAAAATAAGAGACATCACTACACAACGACCATGTGATATTCAAATAAGACACATCACTACACAACGACCATGTGATATTCAAATAAGAGACATCACTACACACTACAGTCTATAAATGGCCTGCTGCATATCAGGGGCAGAACTTAAAGAATGACAATACTTACTGGATAGAGTTGTACAACCATTTATACTGATTCAGCAGCTGTGGTCTTGATTACCTCGCCTTGAGTGCTTAGCAGAGCACAGCTGCCAGATTTCACACCATTAAAGCCACTCACTAATTGAAAATGAATATGATTTCAATAACCCAAACAGTAATGTGTTTCGCTGTTTTTAGGAAATAACATTGCATGGCTTTAATAGCCAACGCTGTTGTCACACGATTAATTCAGAAACCAATAAGACTTTTGGATTTATGAACCTTATATCGCGGTGCTGTAGGCCTACATATAAGTCACGTCTTGTGAGATCAAGATGGGGCCGCTGAAGTTCCACAGTTATCTCCAACCTCCTGGTGCTCAGTAAAAAGAGGCAGTCAGTCCAGCTGGACTTTGACCCTCATAAATAATGTGAGACCCTGTTTTCCCTCTGGGTGGGGACAGTAATATCCGGAGATGGACAGCTTTAGGTGTGGTTAAAAATGTATGAGCCCTTCCAAGAGCAAATGAGGACGCAACAGATTAGGTCTGCCCCTCAAGCTTAATAAGGCGGATGAAAGCCATACAGTATTCATACTGTACCAATCAATTCTTGCAACACTCGAGACTAGCCTACTAAACTTCCCAAGTCCCATTCACAGCAGATTCTGATTACACTGCACTACTGCCAATGGCACACAATTACACCCATGTTGCCAAAGGGGATGCCCGTATTTGTACTTGAAATCCTATTCCTCTGGCGTGGATATTCTCACCAAGCACTGTTGTCATCCCTCGCCACAACAGAAAGACAACGAATGGATATAGGTTCTTGGTAAGAGTCCAAAGACAGTCCGTTCCAGATTCACTAGGCTACTACTACAGTAGTCCACACAGTTCTAACGTGCGCGTCCTCAAAGCGAAGGGAAATCACTATATCCTACTGTACTTCGAAAGGACTCCAGTGTACAGAATCACTCTCCAAATGACACTCAACATAAGCAAAATAGGAATTGCTTACCATCATGTTCCCCTGCATCTTCGCTGTCTCGATTAGATTCTTCTCCTTCATTTTCTCCGCGGTAACGTAGACCTCTTATTCAAAATAATCTATTCGTTTGACTTTTACAGTGCTTCTAGCGCGGCCGCCACCAGTTCTGTGAGACTCCCAGGTTGAAAGCTAGTTCGCAGGAGGGTGGGCTTACTACGCATCGACCAGACCCGCTTTCTTATCCTGTTGATTAGTAATTGTAGCCGAGTGTCGCTCCCTACTACGCAGTAGGCTACAGATGGAGTAATCAAAAATGGAGGGAACTCCCTTACAACGAGTAGAATGTTAATTTTCAGAAGGTAAAAGACCAAAACGTTCGCTTTTCTCCCACCCCCTGAGATGATGCGCGGTTGAATGGAAACAGGATATTCCGCCTCCAGCCTGAACTGCTGCTGAGAATTGACAGTCGGTGCGTGTGGTGCTTGCTGACACTGGAACGAAAATAATCATTCTAATTGAGTATGGACAGCACGTTTTGCTGAAGCTGAGTATGAAGCTTCAAACAAACATTTCCATTATAAAATAATAATAATTCTGAATTGGGTCAGCAATTTTGTTGCTGTGCGACAATCGTGCAACAGATCATGCCAGTAGAGAAGTTTCCACATCTCCAAACGTATAGGCCTATCTCTCCGAACAGACAGCAGAGGGGTAGGCCTGACGGGGATAATTTCTTTGGCACAATTTATGGAGGCCTTAATGTACCGTTTAATCAAATACTTTCGAGACCATTGAACAGAAGATATACTGTATATTCGCTGATGTAGGTCAATGCGTTAATTCATTAATGTCTTCTGGTTGTTTTGATGCTTCTATGACACGATATACACGAAACAAGCGAGTTTCAAGTGCCTAAAAACGTTAATAATGGACATATTAGTGTGTTTAAGTGTTTAAGCTGCAGTGTTTGGATTCCAGCCAAGGGGACTTCTAATTACCAACGGGACTCATGAGTTCCTGCAGGACCATTTTTATGTGTTTCTACTTCAAACCCCAGGACCAGCTGTCCCAGACTAGTTCTGAAATAAAACACCCATACCATTTATTTAGCAGACACTTTTATCCAAAGCGACATACATTTGTCAGGAGTAAGTGAACCGACTACAGCAGCCTACTGCAGCCTATATCCCAGTCATTGTCTGTAATGCCTCGGAACAAGTGGTCAGAGTGCTACAACAAGGAATAGAAAGGGGTTGGACCAGTGGATATGAACCCAGGTTAGGCTAAGGGAGAGCTACCCGCAAAGCAAATTACCTGAAACATATAAACGAGCACCGACAAAACTCCAAAGATGAACTCTAAGCAGCCTTGAGAAGTAATGGTTCTCAAGCGCAGTGGCCCATAGGGGAGGAGCCTATCTCCTGGTTCCTTAGCGTGACGCAACTTGTGGCAGTGCAAGTGCTAGTATGTCACAGGAATTTACCCCCAATCCAGCAGATGCTGGGAGACATTGGGTACCATTTTTTTATAGTCTTTAGTATGACTCAGCCAGGGAATGAACCCCCGACCTCCCAATCTCAGGGCGGACGCTCTAACCACAAGGCCACTGAGCTGGTCAAAGATTGACTCTTGTTGCTCTAGTACTGATCCTCCAAATCGTTTCCACATAGACATATGAACAGTTCATGTTCGGCATCTCAAGCTCACATCTGCATTGTGACTTGAAATGCTAACAGCCGGGGAGTGAAAACCACACTCCTTCAAATCCAGCCATAAAACTTAATTTATTAATTTTCACCGGAGGGTGCTGTCACAACAAACTGATAATGAGGACAGTCTCCTGGGCTGAACCAGCCAGCGGTGCTGGAGGGTAAAGCAGTCCTCCACATACAGGTGGGGGGGTGCAGCGGTGTACCTTGCAGCGGGGGTGACTTCAACCATCTCGCCTGAATACTAATTGGAGATCTGAGATGCTAATTTGCTTTAGTTACTGTGAAGAGCATGCCCAAATACAAATGATCCGTCCGGATAGTTAGCACTGATTTATTTATTTATTTTACGTGACAAAAATAAAGCAATTAGTCAGCTGCTTATGCGGGAAAGAAGGCACCTGTACTTTCCTGATGTTTTAGGAAGCAACCGACTCTACTTACAACTGGACGCATGATACTGTGTGAACTCATTTTGATACCAAAACTTGGCATTGCGGTACAGCTCATCACATCACACAAAGTTAAATATATCGCCTGGAAGCAGTGTGTGTTTCTCACTAGACAGATGTACTTGGCATAGTTTGAATTCCAAGCCTCTACTACATGTGTGATTGCCAAGGACATCTGTGCTTGCAGTGTTGGACACAGACAGAGCAGCTGCCTGCTGTTGAGCGTCAGAGTGGCCGGTTGGGGGTAAGGGGGGGAGCTGGTCGGTGGGGGGGGGGGGTGGGAGGGTTACTCACCACCGCCCCTCAGATTGGCAGCCAAAGCAGCAGCAGCAGTCACTAGATATCTCCACTCCAAGGGCTGGAGCTCTGGTTGTGTGTGCGCGCGCGTGTAAGTGTGTTGCATGCGTGTGAATATTCATAAACAGAGCCGCAATCAGAGCGGCGAATGTTTAAGGGCATGCGTGATTAAACGTTGAGCAGAAACCGTGCATTGATCTGCCTGAATTCCCCTCAGAATGAGCCCAAGAGGACAGGGTTCATTCTGGAGACAGCATTCATCCAGCACAATAAACTCAACAGGGATCCACTGTAGGGAAATCAATAGATTCATTATTAACCCCGTCACTCAATACCATAACATTATCAACCCCATTATATGCAGTGCCATATCATTACTTGCTCCTCCAAGGATTGTCTCCCTCCAGGTCTCAGACAACCTCAAGACGTATCAAACTCATTTCAGAGATTTATTGGAAGTGATCGTCTGTTATCCCTTGCCTCGGATTTAATGAAACACATACTGGACCTCGATGCTTCTCTGAGAATCAGAGTGTGTTAATTTGGACCGTCCCTTTTGAATATGTTAGACACATGCAGAATATGGAAGCAGAAGCCGGAATATATCCACTCATTACGGTCTATTCCACTCATTACGGTCTATTCCACTCAGTACGGTCTATTCCACTTATTAGTACAGACTATTCCACTCAGTACGGTCTATTCCACTTATTAGTACAGTCTATTCCACTCAGTATGGTCTATTCCACTCAGTACGGTCTATTCCACTCAGTACGGTCTATTCCACTCAGTACGGTCTATTCCACTCAGTACGGTCTATTCCACTCAGTACGGTCTATTCCACTCAGTACGGTCTATTCCACTCAGTACGGTCTATTCCACTCAGTACGGTCTATTCCACTTATTAGTACATTGTATTCCACTCAGTACATTCTATTCCACTCAGTACGGTCTATTCCACTCAGTATGGTCTATTCCACTCAGTATGGTCTATTCCACTCAGTACAGTCTATTCCACTTATTAGTACAGTCTATTCCACTCAGTACGCTCTATTCCACTCAGTACAGTCTATTCCACTTATTAGTACAGTCTATTCCACTCAGTACGGTCTATTCCACTCAGTACGGCCTTTTCCACTCAGTACAGTCTATTCCACTTATTAGTACAGTCTATTCCACTCAGTAGGTCTATTCCACTCAGTACGGTCTATTCCACTCAGCACAGTCTATTCCACTTATTAGTACAGTCTATTCCACTCAGTACAGTCTATTCCACTCAGTACAGTCTATTCCACTTATTAGTACAGTCTATTCCACTCAGTATGGTCTATTCCACTCAGTACAGTCTATTCCACTTATTAGTACAGTCTATTCCACTCAGTACAGTCTATTCCACTTATTAGTACAGTCTATTCCACTCAGTACGGTCTATTCCACTCAGTACAGTCTATTCCACTCAGTACGGTCTATTCCACTCAGTACGGACTATTCCACTCAGTACGGACTATTCCACTCAGTACGGTCTATTCCACTTATTAGTACAGTCTATTCCACTCAGTATGGTATATTCCACTCAGTATGGTCTATTCCACTCAGTATGGTCTATTCCACTCAGTATGGTCTATTCCACTTATTAGTACATTCTATTCCACTCAGTATGGTCTATTCCACTCAGTACGGTCTATTCCACTCAGTACAGTCTATTCCACTCAGTACGGTCTATTCCACTTATTAGTACAGTCTATTCCACTCAGTACGGTCTATTCCACTTATTAGTACAGTCTATTCCACTCAGTACAGTCTATTCCACTCAGTACGGTCTATTCCACTCAGTACGGTCTATTCCACTTATTAGTACAGTCTAGTCCACTCAGTACAGTCTATTCCACTCAGTACAGTCTATTCCGGCTGTTGCTTCCGCGTGGACTACTGTCTTGTCTCGCTCCAATCGATGTTACTGCCGCACAAAGCAGGACCTGAACCCACTGCTTATTTTGTTCCGTCAGATGTGGGGAAATACGACCATCACACACAGTTAGGCCTACACAGGTGAACCTACACCATCTATAGCCTGACACTAACAGCGTTGATCCCAATCAAGCATGGCTGGCCCGGTGTGAACCACAAAAACAAGCATGCATCATTGTTCTTTACTTATTAGTAACTCATTGTTACCTCTTAGAGAAACTTGCAGCCACACACTCTCAGTCTCAGAGAGAGAGAGAGAGAAAGAGAGAGAGAGAGAGAGAGAGATGCAGGAGCTATACTGTAACTCTGATAAGACAGTCCAGCCGACCTTGCGTGCCCTTCCCTGTCAGCAATAGAGATAATTATTAGCCGTAATGAATTCAGCGCCAGATAAATGGTGCAGAGAGGTGTGAAACGAACATTTATCTTGCAGACTCCACACTGGTGGCTGTGGGGAGGGCTATTAGCCAGGCAGTCCTACGCTGTATACCTGAGTCATAACCATTTAGCTTTCTGTCACAGTTACTGTATAACACGTTGTTTGTGGCAATTTGTTTCTGTTCCATTTGTCCACAGGCCAATTTACAGTCTGTAAGACAAACGTCTGAGACAAAGGTGACATCAGACACTTTCTGCATTCACTGGCCGACACTCATCACCATAGGCCACACATCGCCTCGTCTCCATACAGCCAACCAATCAGAACAATCTATGATGGCATCTGCAACCCTACTAAATCAAGAGGTGCAAGACATCACAATCTGACATAAAAATAAACATAAAATGTGTCAAACTGATTACTATTCCAAGCATAAATTGGCGTTAAGACTGCACCACAGACAATTTGCAGTACATAGGCTAACCTAGGCCTACAGGAAGCACCTGACTTAGCTACAACTTTTTGTTAATGGCACAGGCCTATAAAACAGGCAATCTGTACTTGAAATATCTTAATATATCATCAATTACAAATGATCAGTATATTGAGAGAGTATATCGTAGCAGTGGGAGTAAAGGCAAAGTTATTGTGATGACTTTTATCCTTCAGGACACATTTGGTCTCGTCCCGAAGGATGTGTCGGTGCACATCTGAATATTAATGGTCCCAGTCGCCTTGGAACAGCATGCGTGTGCCAGGAGTTTGGATCAGATTCATCACTTTAACCCGCTCTGCTCAGGGAGAAGTGATGAGCTCTTTGAGCACAGCAGCTGGCTAGGCTTCTTCATCACACACTCTGAAAGTTGAAAAGGACGTGGGCATGTGTGTGTGTGTGTGTGTGTGTGTGTGCGTGCACACGCATGCGTGCGTGTGTCTGTGTATGAAAGAGAATTGAATCACAACGACCTGCGTAGCTACTGTATCAAGTTATTAAATATTGCATTGTGTATGGCAAGTGTTGTAACTTTAATCAATCCCTCTCTACCTTCCTATGGCAGTTATATTTTAAGGGACTAGTTTGATATTTTGCATTATAAACCCAGTTATAAGGTTATTTATATTTATGATCATATACAATGGTCAATACAGTATACAATTTTTGACAGACTGTGCACTCTTGATATATTACTACTCATTGCACGTCACAGCTACAGTACAGTGTGTAAGTACACAATGGATCACTGTGTGCATATATGTCCATAGAGACCCATTGTGTAGTTAGCTGTGACATGAGCAATGAGCACTTATATGGACCAAGCCATATATGGACCCAACTAATGAGCAATGAGCACTCATATGGACCCAATCATAATATGGACTCAAACACAGCCAAGTACACAATGGATCTCTATGGCCATATATATGCCCATTACAGAGATCCATTGTGTACTTAGCTGTGACATGAGCAATGAGCACTAATACCTCAAGAATGCATGGTCTGTCAAAATGTGTATATGGGCCGACGCTATACTGTACAGTATGATCGTAAATAACTAGGGTGTAAAATACTAAATACCAAACTACTCCTTTAAGACATCTGGAGGTACAAACAAACAGGATGTCCAGGATGTGTTTCGTGCTGCAGTAGCATATCGCCCGGAGCAAAACAAGAAGGACGAACCAATAGCGTGGGAGCAGTGGCCAGGACGTGTGTCTGTCCTCATATTCAAAAGTGACCCAGACGGTCCAGATGACACACGGCGATTCTCCGTTATTGACAGAGGAAGATAAGCCGTTCATCTGCACTGCAAATATGACTTCATATAATTGGAGCAGGTGTTGGTAAAAACGAGGCAGAGCAGGAGAAAACCAGGACGTCTTTATTGATCTCTCAGCCCACAGCTGTGAGCACAATGCACTTCCTCCTTATAGAGCTGGTAGTCGCTCCTTGTAGAGCTGTTAGCTCCTTGAAGAATGGTCAGACCGGGACATTTAGATGGGAAGGTTTCCTCTGCCAGAATCCCAGACTCCATCGACCGGTTTACAATTTAGCAGACGCTCTTAACCAAAACAACAACGCTATAGTGTTGAGGTTAAGCACCTTGCTTGAGGGCACAACGGCAGGCAATGGTTGTCGAGTGGCCTGGCCCGGTCTTGGACCAGGCGATCTTCCAGTCACCGGTTGGATGCTCTTACCCAAACACCCAGATTCTGAGTCCCATGCCCTACGGTATGTAATGAAACAGGGGAATCTACACTGGGTTAGATGTCATCCGTATTCAGATCCATCAGTGGAATTGGCTGCCAGAGCCTGTGGTTGGCCAATGTCCGGCCAACGCCCATTTGGGAAGATTATAAGATCAAGAATATGCTTTAGGGACTGTTACTGCGTGTGAGAGAATCACAACTCATATCACCTCTCCCAAGGTGGTTTCTGGGGCAACCGAGCGGCCATCAATCAGCTGGGTGTAATCTCTGCGGCGATCGTTTTCGGTATGCAAATTAGCAGCACCTTTCTCTACATGCACATTGTGCAACATTCCACACTTTACTGCAAAAAAATTAAAAGTCTACTGTGTGGGGCATAGTGTGTGTGTGTGTGCGTGCCTGTGTGTGTGCATGCCTCTGTGTGTGTGTGTGTGTGTGTGTGTGTGTGTGTGTGTGTGTGTGTGTGTGTGCATGTGTGTGTAACGTGTGTCTGTGCCTTGAGCTGTTCCTCAGGGATTCTATAGACTCTGTAGCCTACTTAAAAGAGCCAGCACACACACAAATGTATCACGACATAAACAAATATATTCCAAGTTAAAAAGAGAGCGGTTTTGTATCTCATTCTATGGCCTTCAGGAATAATAAATAGATAAATAAAATTCCATTGCAGCACTACACATCAAAGGCAGGGCGGAGTCTGAAATCCAAGCATTGCCAACCGTCTTCCCCAGCCAGAAGCAAATGAAAAGTCAAGATGAGATTGATGGATGACAGGAGTTTTCTATCAAACACCTTTGTGTACGTCCTGAAAGAGGCAGCAGCAATCTCCTAGATGTTAGTGAATTCTCCAAACCATCAAACAACCACTACTACCTGACCGCCTGTCTACCACAAAAAAAGGAAGAAAGATTTGATATAGATTTTCATTACATAAGCGGAAATGTTTGGATGGGAACCCAGAAACGGCAAGTCCTCGTTGTGTCGTCTCTCCACGAGCCAGTGGAGGAGGCTATGGATGCCGTCATCAAACAGCTGTTCAGCATCATACAGCATGGCCACTTGTGCATAAGGGGTGGGACATCGTACAGTACTACTGTATAAATCAGTCCAGCCCAAAGGAGAATTGAACAACCAGGTGTTTCTCATGTTGTACCCATTTGTCCCACATTCCGCTCCACCCTACTGGTTTAATTTTGGTCATGCATGTCTCCAGTGGCGAACTCAATGAGGATGTGAAAGAAATATAGAACCAGGCAGAAATACTGAGATGTCTCAGATCTATCTATCTATCTATCTATCTATCTATCTATCTATCTATCTATCTATCTATCTCAAGAGTCTACATGGCTTGGGATATAAATTAGTGTTGAATCATGTGTGCATCCCTTCATCTGAACCCTTCTCCCACCCTCCTCCTATAGCAATGAGTGACAACAAGAGTCTCTCTGCATCCCAGTCTCCAGGGGCCTCGGGCGGGATGTACCGTACGCCTGGTCATTTACATACCGTACAGAAGGCTCACTCACAACAAGGCCATTTAGTGAGCCAAGGCTTGCATGATAGCATCTACAATGGCGGTATGCAGCCCATATAAGCGTCTGCATGCCTGGGGGGGATGATTTACAAAGCATTGATTG
This sequence comes from Borostomias antarcticus, assembly GCF_949987555.1. Classification (NCBI taxonomy): domain Eukaryota; kingdom Metazoa; phylum Chordata; class Actinopteri; order Stomiiformes; family Stomiidae; genus Borostomias; species Borostomias antarcticus. Next base: position 9,061,136 of record NC_140242.1, read on the forward strand.
GACGAACACAGACTCCGGGGCCAATAAAACGCTTGTTTACGTTCGGCCAAGCAGCGTTCATTGTCAAGAGGAACGGTGACTCGTTTGGGGGCTGTGTGAAATGACTGCGGAGGCCAGGCATAAATGCCCCACAAATCATCTCTCCTAACAACCAGGCACATGCAGGCTCACTGAGGGCGTGCTAAGGGGGTTATTCGCCAACAATTCACAGTAGGTCAATAAAATTGTCTTCAGCGGTTAAGATACAGTAAGTATGTCGGGGAGGCGTGGCTATGCATGTTAATTAAGGGTACAGTAGATAGAGCTACGAGGTGAGGAAAGGCCTTGGCAAACAATAATGTACCGCCCTGCCTGGCAGGCCTCACGACATACCAGAGATAATGGAAACATGGCCGCCATTTCCCTGATGATTACGAACAGGAGATATGGGTGTGTAGATTACATTGCATGTTGATGTTTACAGTATGTAACGCTTAACCCCTACTCATGCCCCAGTGTAATACATTAGTCATTTAGCAGATGCTTTTGTCCAAAGCGACTTACAATAATTGCATTTAACATAGGCTATCAGTGTATCAGTGTATCACTACTCGCCGGAACTCACAAGTGCATCTCCTTACTAAACAAGCGACTAAGAGCATAATCTAGTGCTAAAGCCAAAGTGCAAGAGTAGCAAAATATAAATACAATAGGTATGAAGAGTTTTGAGCCTCATCAATGTGTCAACGACTAGAATGCTCAAAAAGCCAATTGAAATTCTGTGCAGCTTATTCCGTTATGGTTCCTGTTGCTCTTGGCCACACAGTCAAATGCTGTGTGTTACTGTAGCCTACGTGTCTAGCGGAAACTGTTGGACCGGAGAAGCAGTTGTCTTATTGTTTATCGTTGTTTGTTTCCAATCCTGTTAATTACGTCGGGCCGTGACATCTTGCAATCGTTGATCAAAAGCAGGAACCATGGAGATCTTTGATCTCTATTTGAATTTCATCCTTTCAGGAGAGAAAAACAACAACAAAACATGGATAGGATGAATAAAATATGACATTACCCAGGGATCATCTGTGCGGTCGATACTGAATGTATAATGTATGTAGCAGAGGTGGTTTGGAACCATGCTCCCGTGATGAGTAGCCCTGCCTGTGACTGAAAGGCCTGTATTGACCCCAGATCTCTCTGCGTTCCTATTGGTCACTGTTTGGGTCCCCATGCGGAAGGTTAGTGGATCAGTTCCACACCTCGGCTACCCTGGGTGACAGAAGGAATACGTTTACGACACGTCATGGATTAATAGACCTTGACGATATGGATTCATGTCACTGGATTAGACCAGTCACTCTCTAAGGACATCTAATCCCATCTAACACTGCAATACAGCAGGTAGCATCTGAGGGAATAATATCAGTAATATATTATCGTTTCATGACACCTGTATGTGGTATAAACTTAGGGTAATTGCATTTGGAGGAGTCACACATGCCACCGGATTAAAGGGATGAGCAGCTGCATGCCGCTGAGAGGCGTTGATGTCACGCTCCCGTGCCGACGCTATGAGCTGCTTTATCCACCAGGGGGCAGGATTACTCTGACCTGCAGCTCTCAATGTACACACAGCTCTGTGCACTGTAGTGATCATGGTCTGTAACATCTGAAATGTACTATGAAAGTCTGCTTTTTCTTTATTATGAAATATCAAAATATTACACATGCAAAGGTTTATATTAACGCCCTCTAATCATTTATATCCCCATATATGAATGTATAAATCCACGGTACTGTATATGGTACCCATTGGTGCCTCTGTGTTGGCGAGTATGATCAATGTTCGGAAGCATGTTGTGAATCTGATTTTAGATCTAGAGTTTTTAGATCTGTCCCCTCTCTCTCTCTCTTCTTCTGTCAATGACAGCTGTACACCGCTGCGGCTACCATTTCGTCTCGCCGGGCCCTCGTTGGCTGGTTTTGATACCTCGCCAGACGTGTGGTCATGACCCGAGCATTTTGTAGAGGCAGCCGTTTGCAGAAAGGGCGACGAGGTCTCGGTGACTCATGCGCTGATGCTCCCCATGGTGTCAATCATCACCACCAGCCAGGAATCCCATAGAGTTGCCAAGGCCAGACAACATAAGCACCGCAACCAGCAGACATGCACCGGGTCTGTTTGGCAAAAGCTACGGATAACAAGTGTATGTGTGTGTGTGTGTGTGTGTGACCACCTGGCTCACTACACTGGCTTTTAATAAGGTTCAGTGGACAATAGGGAGCACAACTACAGCCCCTGTCGGTGGCACTATAACACAAAATTGCTGTAACTGCACATTTTTAAATCGGCAACATAAGATAAATCACTGACTGTACTGTTTCTGAGAAAATCTTTTCTTGTACTTTCTGTAGTAAATGTAAAATGGTTAGATACGATAAAGATAGATAAGACAAAAGTAGGGCTAGCCAGTGACCCATGACATAATGGTAGCACAGTTATGGCTACAAAATGTAATTCTGTGATTTGTCAATATGCCTTCATAATAAGGGCATCACACTCATACTCATGATGAGGTTAGTTACATAACCTGAAATCAAAGTCAAGTTGATTAGTACAAACCAAGCCAACAATAAGTTATGACGTCCTGAATTAACTCCACTTGACTTGTGTGTGTCATGGTATCCCTTTAATCATTCCAATCATGTAAGGATTGGAAAAGGGACAGCCTTGGGCTGTGTTCCAAATCATGTACATCCAAATTATGTATGCCAAAAAATGATGCAGTATGTCCCAACACATAGTATTCAAATCCATGTGCAGTGTGGCATAAATACCACTTTTCTGGCTATTCTGACCCACAATCCTGTGCTCAGTGGAAATTATGTCACATGTGCGAGTCACGCTGGAGGCGTTTTGATGAATCCCAGCTGTGGACGAATGTCGCTTCATGAACAGCGACAGAATGTTATGATGAGGTAGTATGTCCCAGTTGGATGCATACTGCGTGCACAGTGCATACCTTCTAGGGGCAGTTGTAGTACTTACTGGTAGTAAAAAGTAGAAGTATGCGAATGCAGCCTTGGCCTTCGGAGCACGGAAGCGATTCACACGCGACAATTACTGTAGGAGAGTATGAAGGGCTCCCTACCGTCAACTCTACCTGTACCTTGTACTGCACTCGCTTAAGAATCAATGGTCATTTCCATACACCCCTGTGTGGGACTGGGGGAGCGATAACTACTCATCGCAAATGGACCCTGGGTAATGAGGAAGCGGTCGATACCAGGCATGTTGTTGTTTTCGCCGTGTTGTTGACCAACAAAGCCGTTGTAATTAAGAAGTCCACCCTACGCTCCTGCTGCTGCCATCTCAGGCTGACTTCCACAACTCAGCTGTTCAGCCGACGCTCGTATACAAAGCAACTAAGTGTTTTGAGTCAGTGTTGGGGTTAAGCATGTTGTGGGGCGTGCGTTGAGCGCGTCCCTGTCTGTCCCCCGTCTCCAACACCTGACCAACCCTCTACCTCTGCGTGCTCTCGGAGAGCGTTGGCTAGGCGACGACGCAGCCGGTCTCCATCAGGCAATCAGCACACCTGCCACTGATCAGCTCCTCTGCTATAAGAGCCAGACAGACCTGCTGTTCGTCGCCAGATCGTAGCCAAATGTTTAGGGATTTTGTTCCCACAGACCCTCTCTCTCTCGTGTTTCCCCGGCCTCAGCTCCTCCTGTTCTCCCACGGACCCCTGCCCTGCCCGCGTGTCCACGGACCCCCCCAGAACCCCCTCGAGCTACACCCCCGAACCCCTGGACCCCCTCGGATTGACCTCCCGGTGCCGCCCTCGCCTCCTCCCACGGACCTCCCTTCGGATCTCGGACTGGACTCGTTGACAGACACACGCACATTCAAACACCACCTGTCCCGCCAATTGTCGCTTTGCACTCACTGGTTAACCACACACACAGTCCTGACATAACACCCTACACACAGCTAACTACACATCCCATATCCACTACTACAAGCACACCATTCACTCTCCCGCACTTCCCCTCCCCTTTTACCCGTGAATAAATACGCCCTCGGGCTAAAGGATCCCCCGTTTTGTCCCGCCTCATTGCCCCCCCCCCCCCCCGGGTCATACTCGTAACAAAGCACCCTGCTCAAGGGCACAATGGTAAGAGGCCATGATCAAAAGTGGTCCACTGTTCGGTCTTGAACCTCTGATGTCAGACGCTCTGTGCCAACCACTTCTGCACAAGCTATGAAGATTGTTATCGAGGTTACTCCCTCACCAACAGGACATCAAGGCAGCGTGTCTACATACTGGAATGTGAATTTGATACATCGCAGAGGCAAATTACTTTTTATACAGAGATATGGAATGATGGGATAAAAAGAGACCTGACGATAAGCCTGGAGGGCTTTCCAATTGTGTGATTGATGAAGGTCAATATCTATTTTCTGTGGATGGAGACTTTGTTATGCAATCAATCTCTCATTGGACAACAGCAGTTCATCCATGCATATTCATCAAAAAGGGCTATTCATCTATTTGGTTTTTGTATGCCCACAAAATTAAACTTTTACGATCTCATTATGCCATTGTGATTACGTTGGGAATAAAATACATTTTCTGAGGTTCAAGATGAAGATGAGATTAGCAGAGCTCCAAAATGACTATCAGATTGAATGAGCTAATTACAGTACAACTTTCAGAGTTCAAACAGGACTACAGGCTAGGCCATGATAATGCTTAAAACCCATCAAATTTGATTTAACGAAACAGTGAGACTAAGATTCTTATTCAAACAGGAGAAAGATATTATTCTATTCAAGCTGTTTGATTCAACATGTCTCGATATTACAAATCTATTCAATAATAGATCTGACTGGCTCACTGGGCCCGATAACCTGTTTACTGTAAAACATGATGTCAACCCAACACTTCTCACTGGTTGAAGATCATTGTGACAGCTGTAATTGTATCTTAAGATGAAGGTCTAATATGGAGATGAGTAAGTTGAGACTGTTGCCAGTCTGTGTTATGATATCTCAAATATTCAATGCTGTGTATCAGATCTGGGTCAAAATACTACTTGACATCCGCTCAGATACTTTATCGTCTCATTGAGTCTGCCTGGTGTGTCAAGTCAAGTGGGCAGGGTTTGCATTGTGAACAGCTGTTTGGTTTCATTGTGCCAGGAGAGAGCAATCAAACACAGATAAGTAATATAAATGATTTCAAAAATGATTTTGACCCAGGCATGCTGTGCACATCCTTCCTTGTCCACAAACAATGTTTCACAACATTACTTCATCGCATTACAATGGCGGCCTCTGGTGGTGACTTCTGCAATAAAATACCACGGGCAAAGAACAAACACACACGACAGTCTCTGATTTCCAGTAAGGGTGGAGGGGAGGAGGGAGTGAGAGGATGAAAGAAAGTTTCAGTGCTGAGGGAAGTTAAAGGACGATCTGTTGAAAGGTCTCTTCGGCTGCGTTCTGTCAGGGCAGGTGAGATGCCACACCAACATGTCCCTCGGGATCAGAGGAGCCGCCATGTCTGTTTAAAAAGGTCAAAACGGAGCAGCCTTTTGCTATTCCCGGTACAGTAACTGGATTATATAAAATCTAACTGTATTATATAAAATACAAAACAAATTGAGTGAAAAATCTATTTGAATTATGGTACCTTTAACTGTATTTTGGTCCGAGCAAAAGAAACACTGTGATGCCTAGGTTTAAAGTGGAAATCTAGCCAACCAACTCTAAGAGTTTAACGAGGCATCAATATGCACAAGTACTCAGTACTCATCAGTAAACTCAAACACTGCCCCCCCCCCCCCTCCCACACACACACACACACACACACACACACACACACACATAGACACTTTTGTTTGCACTGTGGTTCCAATCAGTGTGTCATTAATTATGTGTCTGCCAGCAACCTTATAGACACACTAGATGGATATACTATTGTCAATGGGGAAAGAGAGTCTGGAGACATTGTGTGTATTTTCCCCATCACTTTTTGGAGTTAATATGATCCCTGAGCACTGAGGCTGCCACCACCAGATGTGGAAGGAGTTGGACAGCCCAAGCCCCCCCCCTTCCTCCCTAATGGTCTCATAAGGACCAGACTCAATCAGGTCCTTTTCTCTTCTCCTTCTCTGTCCTCACCTCTGCCCCCCCCCTCACCCCTGATCCCTAGTGACTGTGTCCTCTGCCCCCCCTACCCCTGATCCCTAGTGACTGTGTCCATAGTAACACCACCGCCCGCACAATATGGGTCCCGCTGTACGGCGCCAGATTGTTTAGAGAGGAACTACAAGGAATCTGTGGTAACGCCGTAGCTTGATTGATAAGCCGACCAATAGACCCCTTTACGATGGCAGGGCTGTTATTCTAGTTAAATGTAGGCCTACTTAAGATAATATTTAAATAATATAAAAAATAAAAAATAAACATTAAATATAGCCTACAAAAACAACAGAAGTGCATAAAAAAGAAAGTAGCCTACATTTATAGTAGCAACAGGAGTGTCTCCGATGATGCTGGTTGACCACCTGAGTCAGCTCCTGTGTTTAACTGAGGGGGTTCCCATACCATTACTGTAAGTCGCTTTGGATAAAAGCGTCTACTAAATGACTGAAACGTAAAGGTACAACAGCTTCGCATCAGAATGACCCAGATCAGTCAATCTTTTCAACAAACGCGACCGAACGGGCAGCTGCTGCAATGTATCCTCTTACCCAGTATGTAACGGGTCTTTTAAGGTCGCTTAATCATCGCCTAATTGTAACCAACAACAATAATAATAATGAAAATACAAATAAAAGAGGCTATTGGAAGTTGTATGCAGTCGTACATTTCGACACAGCTGGCTTAATCGGCATCGCACCAAATAATGTTTGCGCGTTTCGCGCGCGGCGTAATTCTGCTTTGAAGTTTGTTAAATTAGAAAGTCAACATTCAAATGACTTACCTTTCCACCCTTAGAACATCTGCGATACGTGTTAGATACTCCTGCGGTCTGGTTCATGGTGGATGGTGAGATCTCAGATTTTCAGATTTAAATTTCTGAGAAATTAAAGACAAATCCTGAGTATCAACAGTCTAAAGACAATATATAACGACCATGGTTATTTCATAGGCTAAAACAATTCCGATATTACTTATACTTAGTTGCATTTGCTTCCTCTGAGCTGTGGTCGTGGCGGAAAGTTTGTTGTATATTTAGTAGTAGCTATGGCTATCTATTTTAAGAGCAAGTTCTCTCCAATGTATTGTAAGGTATTCACAGAATTCCAGCCAAGGCTACAGTGTGGAAGGTGGTAGCCTAAGTATCACCGTCCTTGAAAACTTCAACAGCCAATTACTGTAAAGGTAAACCAAACTCCTAAAAACAAACATCAAATATTACAAACCGTTTGCTTTGTAAGCTATAAATCCACGATATAAGATCTGGAATTACTTGCAATCCTATCAAATCGACGAAATTAGTTCCCACATAAATTGGCCAGGCGCGCATTGATTGTGCAATCGGTTAACAGAAAAAAGGTTCCAATAATGCCAATGAAGTGTGAGGTACAAACGCCGAGCTGAGCTCTCATTGGTTATGCATGGGCTGAGAAACCATACGAGACACAGTTTCGTCGAAAGGTGGCAGACGGTCTCACAGCTGGGAAAGTGAACAGCTAAGAGCATACTGAAGAAAAAAAATCAGTAAGTATAATCTTATTGACTGTTTATTTCATGTCGAACTCCATAAAGAATGGTCATCATCAAGCCGTTTGTAAAATGACCACCCCATCCCCATATGTATAGGCTGACCATTGCTGTTCATCTTATAACAGCAGTGATGATACTGTGGTTAGTTACCTGGAGAATAATAATGTTGTGAATAAATGCCTTTTATAGAGTGACCTCTAAAACTGCGATGTGATTGACAGTACAGACTAATAAATATCTGTAGTCAATGATTAATTGTGACAATTAGTATCAGTATTTTGGATATGAGACAGTTTTACTAGGAAGCATAACACATTATTTTGAAATGAATGGTTAATGAATGACAGAGTGCAACGATTCCGCTGAGGTGTGACAATTAGAAGGACAGGATCACATGATAGTGGACCTATGAGCTGCTGCCAGCCAGCTTTGAGAACGTTACAATTAACTAACACAATACTAGATCATCTCTGCTATTTCACTGTAACACTTTAGCATACACACATTCAGAAAACGTTTGAGGACCCATGCACAGAAATGTTACTAAAAATGTGTGCTTGGGGGCTATTGCAGAGTTGACAGCACATTGACAAGTGAGGTCAGGGAAGGTCTATGATGGGACAAGCTGTGGAGTCCACATGAAACCCAGCTATATGTTTTCAGTGCTATATCACAATCAGGGACAGCTGTGATTTACAGTAGGTCCTGTGCCTTTTTCAGTGAGATGGTGCTTACTCTTTCTAATTCTTGCTTCCTACAAACACACACACACACACACACACACACACACATACACACACACACACACACACACACACACACACACACACACACACACACACACACACACACACAGGGAGACAGGAAGAGAGCATTTCAAGATCAAAGAGATGGAGGTATATGGGAAGTGTCTGAAGGTTAAGAGAGAATCTATCATGGCCATACTGAGGAGCTGACTTTAACTTCCTCGTTCCTTGGGCACAGCTCACGTTGCTTCCTGTGGACTCCTGTTCTCATAGTGACCCCCACCATTTAAGCTCTATTGATTGCTGAGCTTATGACGTTCTCCTTTGTGCAGATTTTAGTGTGAAATCAGCAGGTGCTGCACGGAACCAATTAATATGAGGGTAAAGGGGGCAATCTCTTCCCAAATCACAGCACAGATACGTCCTTGGAAATTCCCGACTCTTTCTGAAATACTGAGTAGATAGGCTACTCGGCCTTTTGTGCAGACCACAGATCACCTCCCATATGTTGCATAATCAGAAATTATATGCAATGGGAACCTTATATGCAATGGGAACCATCCACACCTCAAGAGAAAAGATCTAAAGGTTATGCAAGGCGTCTGGCAGATTGATGAAATTAATGATCACAAAGTCAGCTCACACACTACATAGAGTTCTGATAACTGATTCAGCAAATTGCTTGCACATAGTTAGCCTTTGAGTGCCTTATATTAGAGATTCCTGTGACAGGGCTTAGACAAAGCATTGTCGTCTTGATTACATATGCTACCGGATGTAGCTGTCCGTTCATGCACAACACAAATAGTCAACTGCACTTGACACATGTCTCAGCATCGTCCTTTAACATCCAAACATAGTGTCAGAAGTGGTTTAGCTGTTAATAAATGCCATGAATTAACGGCTAAGGACAGAATCTCAACATTAATGCGACTGTGAGTGAAGACTGGGATGTCCATCCTTTTAGTCCACAGTTGTTTCAGCTAGCTAGCAAGCTATCCAGTTTCAGTGGCTAACATTACTGTGTGCGCTTGTAGTCATGGCGACCAACCACAACATGATTCCCCCTCCTGCTCCAATGAAGCTCAGTGGAGATTGGAGCACAAACTGGGGCATCTTCAGGGCTGAATTTGAAGATTACATTTTGGCTACAGGATTGAGTGAGGCAACTGATGAGGTCCAAGCAGCAACTCTAAGGAGTTTAATGGGTCCGGAATGCAGACGTGTACAAACACAATCTGAATCTTACAGCAGCACAACAGAACAAGGAGAAGGATATTCTGGATGCTTTGGAGAACTACTTCAAACTGGCCAAGAACGTGATTTATGAACGAGAACGATACGTCTTTGGCTGCTGCAAACAGGAGGACGGTGAGTCCATCGACAGTTTTGTCACCCGTTTGAGGGAAAAGGCTGCAACTTGTGAGTATCTGGGGCCTCAAAGACGAGTTAATACAGGACAACATCCTACTTGGCATATAGCAATGAGAGCACACGCAGACGTCTGTTGAGAGAGAGATCTAACGCTTGTTGCAGCTGTAGAGACATGCCGTGCCGCAGAGCTAACTGATATGAGACTGAAGACCATGGAGCAAGAGAGGTCACATACTGACAGTGTCAACACTACCTTCAGATAGCCATCCAAGTAAGTCACATCACAGAAAAGCAACAGAAACAATACACCACAGCCACAGGGAGAGGAAAAGAACAATGTGCTGCATATGGGAAAGTGTGCAAAGCCTGCGGCACAGCTAACCACTTTGCATGGGTGTGTATCAAAACCAGGAGAACGGAAGCACAGGTTCACGCCATGGAAGATCCAGTGCTAGTCTGGGAAATGGACAGCACCGAAAATGACGTCTACTCAACTGAATGCATCGGGGCTGTAGGAGCTAAAAGAATAACAAGGTTCATCACCCTCCAACTGAATGGTATCAAACAGTGCTGCCAGTTAGATTCTGGGGCCACATGCTATGTCATGAGTCTTAAAGACAAGATGCAAATCGCACCCAGAGACAAGCTCATGCCGAGTAGCACCAAGCTCAAACTGTACTCCATGGGTCTGTTTGTGACAGAGTGTGTCGTGTGCAGCTGCACACACACCTTAGACTTTGAAGTTGTCGAGACTAGTCAGCAGCCATTACTTTCGGGATCCACGTGTGAGTGCCACAGGATTATTCAGTTCACCATCCCCGCAGACCTGAATGCCGTGGACGGCAACCACCCTACGCCTCTGTGTAGAGAGGCACTCATCGACAAGTACCAGGATGTTTTCACTGCGCCGGTGGAATCCATTCCTGGTGAGGTATACTTCGGCCACATCATCCCAGTCACCGAGCCGACGGACTGGATCAGTAATATGGTCATCATTAAGAAGCCAGACAAACTGCGGATATGCATACTGTAGATCCAAAACACCTCAACCAGGCTGAAGTGGTCACACTACATCATGCCCACTCTAGAGGATATACTCTACAACCTCCCCAAAGCTAGAGTCTTCACCCTGGTGGATGCCAGGGATGCCTTCCTTCAATGCAGGCTTGACAAGACCAGCAGCTACATGACCACCTTTTGGACACCGTGGGGCCGCAAACAGTGGCTGAAACTCCCCTTTGGCATCTCGGTGGCTCCGGAGGTGTACCAACGGACACAGCACGAGCTGCTGGTGGGGCTCCATGGGGTGGAACCCATTGCAGACGACATCCTCATTGTGGGCTGCGGCGCCACGGATGAGGAAGCGGGCCACGACCATGACACCAAGCTGCTGGCCCTCATGGACAGATGTAGGCAGGTCAAGCTACGGCTCAACATAAAGAAACTCCAGTTCAGAGTGGCAGAGGTTTGCTTTCATGGGCACATCCTGTCCACCACGGGCTTGAAGGCAGATCCAGAGAAAGTAAAAGCAGTCAGAGACATGCCCCCCCCTTCGGATGTGAAGGCTATGCAGTGGCTTGTTGGTTTTGTTACCTACAGTACCTGGCCAGGTTCCTACCGCAGCTTTCAGAGGTGTGCGAGCCACTGAGAAGGCTCATGGATAAAGATGTACAGTGGCGCTGGCTCTCAAAACACAATGCGTCAGTGAGGGAGGTGAAACAGCTGGTGACCACAACTCTGGTGCTGTGTTAATATGACATAACGAAACCAGTCTCAGTTCAGAGTGATTCGAGCCAGCATGGCCTGGGGTGTTGCCTGTTGCAGGAGGGCCAACCTGTCGCATCTGCTTCAAGGGCACTCATGCTGACAGAACAGAATTACGCCCAAATTGACACAGAGTGCTTCAGTATTGTGTTCGCTTGCCACCGCTTCTATCTGGAATATGTAGAGAGTGGGTCGTATGCCCACCTCCCTTGTTCTCTGTAAAGTGTATTGTGTTGCCTCTGGGTATGAAATGCGCTATACAAATAAAGCTTTGATTGATTGATTGTACCTATACGGGCGCAACAACATCACCGCAGAGACTGATCACAAGCCCCACATCGCCATATTTAGCAAGCCCCTACTGAACGCCCAGGAACGTCTGCAGAGCATGCTCCTGGCCTTACAGAGCTACAACCTCACAGTAGTGTATAAGCCAGGGCCAAAGATGTATGTGAGTGACACGCTTAGCAGGGTCACTGTGACAAACACACACACAAGCTCCGGGCACAGCGAGCACACTGTTTTCAGCTTTGGAACAGAGCAGATAGATGTAGACCACATCAACCAGGCCGACTACCTCAACGTTACAGACCAGCGGCTCATACAGATCCGACAGCACACAGAAAAAGACGAACAGTTCCAGGCAGTGGAACCCGTAACCCTGAGGGGCTGGCCTGACCCCAAGGAAGAGACCTCTCCAGAGGTGAGGGAATATTGGGTGTTCAAGGAGGAGCTCAGTGTTCAAAATGGAGTGCTATTCAAAGGCGACAAGGTTGTCATGCTCAGAGCACTGCATCCTGAGATGTTAGCATGGGTGCACTCAAGCCACATAGGGGTTGAGGCTTGCTACAGACAGGCACGCGACACACTGTATTGGCCAGGGATGCAGGGGGATATCAAGGACTACGTAGGAAAATGCACCATCTGTAATGAATATGCCATCGAGCAGAAAAAAGAGACAATGATGTCCCACGAGCTGCCGACACCCCATGGCAGATTGTAAGCGCCGACCTCTTCCAGCATAGTGGCAAAGACTCTCTCTTGCTAGTCATTACACAGACTTCTGGGAGATTGACCTCCTTCCTGATCTCACAGCTGAGACAACGATCAAGCGCTGCAAAGCAGTTTGCCCACTACAGCCAGCCCGACAGGGTCATCTCCGGTTCGCAGCAGAGTGGGAATTCAAGCACATCACTTCGTCACCCCAAAGCCAATGGAAAGGCCGAAGCCGCGGTCAAAATAGCAAAGACCTTATGCAAATAAGCACTGTGTGAGGGGGAAGACGCGGGGAAAGCAATACTGCAGTGGCGCAACACGCCAACCGAGGGGATGGATAGCAGCACAGCACTGCGCCTGATGTCGAGGCGTCTGAAGACGGCGCTGCTGGTGGCCAGCAGGCTTCTGGAGCCATGAGTGGTGACAGATGTGTTGGACAAGCTGCGTTACAAGGGACAGGTCTCCAAAGTAATCTACGACAGCTTGGCAAGGGACCTACCAGAGCTCACGGTAGGTCAAGCCGTGCGGATGAAGCCGTTGCCAGGTGAGCAGACAGGCATCTGGAGACGGGGTCCTGTGTGCAGAAGGCTGCCCCATGGTCCTACCTGCCCCATGGTTCTACCTGTCCCACGGTCCTACCTGGAAGAAGTGGAGGGAGCACTATTCCGCCGAAACAGAGTTGGCCTGCGTGTGGTGGAGCCGATAGCACTACAGAACGTACAAAGTCATGTGGAGAGCAGCGCGCCGATGAATGGACCCCCCATGTGCACTTTAGGGCCAGGGACACTAAGCAAAGAGCTGCGTGGCAACAAGACATGCACTACCCCACCCAGGCAAGCCAGCAGCCTGCCGGCTCCTACTCCAATATCCACCCCAGCAAGGCCCACGGCCAAGTCACGCTATGGATGGCTTTTTCCTGGCCCTGGACAGGCTTAATCTATTATTTTTTCCCCCTCCATTAGGACTGTTCGTTTGGACTGGTTGTAATTTGTCAAAGGGGGACAAAGGGGATCATTTTGACCTCTTGTGGACACTAATGGAAAGGAGATAAGATGATGTGAATTTGGGGGATAAGGATTAACTGTAATTGTTGCTGTAGGTGGAATGCACTGTTAATGCAGCTCTATGTTGATGTTAAGTTAGTAGGCAATGACAGTGATATTGTGTTAATATGTTTCAGTGTATTCAGGCATTCTATTTTATTTTAAGAAAAGGGAGATGTGACAGGTCTTAGACAAAGCATCACCGTCTTGTACTGAGTATGTGTGTTACCGGATGTAGCTGACCATTCATGCGCAAGACAAATAGTCAACTGCACTTGACACATGTCTCAGCGTTGTCCTTTAACATCCAAACAATTCCTCTAATATGTCTAATCTTCCTCAAAAACTTATTATACTGTTTCTCTAACCAAGACAGTTTAGTGAGTGTTAATCATCTTCATTAAGCATTTTTACTTTAATTTCATTGCCAACTCTTCATAACTTTGATCCAGCATCTTTAATCCATCCCCCTGTCGCCCTCCTCTTAACTTCAAACAGAATGTTTGGATCACCATTCTTTCAATCTCATAAAAAAAAAAATCAAATCAAATCAAACTTTATTTGTATAGCGCATTTCAAATGTGCTTTACAGAAAGCAATGGGAAGTGGGCATAGGTCCCACCCCTACATATTCCAGAGGGAAGCAAAAAAAACAGGGGCCTTTTGACTCAACATCTAAATCAGAACCTTGGACAGCAACCACTAAATAAACCAGGCCAGGTCCAGCCTGGCTTATGTGCGTGGCTGGCTTGTTTCTGTTCAGGACTGGTAGGATGGAAACTAGTCATGCCACTGAAATAACTGTGCATTGAAATGACATGAAATGATGTCTGATAAATTAAGATAGGTCTTGTCGCCTGAACACATCAGTTCCAATGCTTCCAATGCTAATCCAGCACAATAAGAGCGGGATAGCCAGTTAGCTCATGAGCTCACAACAACTAGCAGCAGCTTCCATAACATTAATGGTAGCGGTCAGTGGCTAAAGCAGTTACACTGATGATTACTGTAACGTTAGCTATTTTCAACTTCTGTTTCTGGACAAAGGTAAGGGATAAACCCAGATAACACAAGGCTAGTGTGCATCTACAGTGGGTCCCCGATGGACGAGTTGGCGGACCTCCGGCACAATATAACACGAGGCTAGCAGACCTACAGCGGGTCCCCGATGGATGCTCCACCACCATTCCACCGGTAGTTAATTGTCTATATCCTAGGCCCATTGGCCGTGGGGTCCGTGGCGTGGTGGCGAGACTACCCCCCCTCGCATCAGAGCGGTTCATGTGTAGTGCAGTTACTTCTGGGCAATCTCCATACAACCCCCGGTGAAAACCATATGTCTCTAGCCTGCTCAGGGGCTGAGTTGTGGAGTTCATGGCATGGATAGTGACGTGGTGGCGAGACTCTGCCTGTTTGGGTCAGAGCTGATTGAGCGCAGTACAGTGACCTCTGGGCAATCTCCTTGCACCCACTGGCAAAGACCGTGGGTCTCTAGCCCACTCAGGGCTGAGTTGTGGGATCCTTGGCATGGATAGTGGCGTGATGGCGAGACTCCACTCCCTCGGGTCAGAGCTGGTCGTGGACAGTGTAACTCTCTCCGGGCCACCCACCTGCCCCCACCAGTGAAGACCCTGTGTCTCTAGCCCACTCGAGGGCTGAGTTGTGGGGTCCGTGGCGTGGTGGCGAGACTCCGCCCCCTCGCATCATATTGGGTCGGGGTCAGTGGAGCCCTCTCCGGGCTACCCACCTGCCCCCACCGGTGAAGACAGTGTTTCTCTAGCCCTCTCAGGGGCTGATTTGTGGGGTCTGTGGCGTGGACTGTGGTGTGGTGGCAAGACTCCGCCCCCTCATGTCATATTGGGTCAGGGGCTGTGGACCCCTCTCTGGGTTACCAACCTGCCCCCACCGATGAAGACAAGTGTGTCTCTAGCCCACTCAGGGGCTGAGTTGTGGGATCCGTGGCGTGGATAGTGGCGTGATTGCGAGACTCCACCCCCTTGGGTCAGAGCTGGTCGTGGACAGTGTACCTCTCTCCGGGCCACCCACCTGCCCCCACCAGTGAAGATCCTGTGTCTCTAGCCCACTCAAGGGCTGAGTTGTGGGGTCCGTGGCGTGGTGGCGAGACTCCGCCCCCTCACATCATATTGGGTCGGGGAAGTGGAGCCCTCTCCGGGCTACCCACCTGCCCCCACCGGTGAGGACAAGTGTGTCTCTAGCCCACTCAGGGGCTGAGTTGTGGGGTCCATGGCATTGACAGTGGCATGGTGGCAAGACTCCGCCCCCTCGCATCATATTGGGTCAAGGGCTGTGGACCCCTCTCTGGGCTACCCACCTGCCCCCAACGGTGAAGACAAGTGTGTCTCTAGCCCACTCAGGGGCTGATTTGTGGGGTCCGTGGCATGGGCAGTGGCGTGGTGGCAAGACTCTGCCCCCCCCCATTTGCTATTCTAGCTGCGTGGCTGGCCAGCCATGCAAAAAAACTAGCTCCAAACAAAGGACAAAGATTTCCCACATAATTATTCTCTGGATACTGAAAACAGCTAGACGAAGCCTAACAACAAAACCTAGTTATTAGATTATCTACTGGAAAAATGCTGTAAAGGGGGGAGACACATTCTGGGATGAAGTCAAGAAATGACATCGGCAGGCACTGGGATGGATGTTCTCATAAAGTGGCTTATTCTCCCAAAGCCGTTGTATCGGCACGCCGGAGATTATCTTGATATGCTAACCTTTAGGTAAGCAGGTCTTTTGAGACTTCTGTCTGTGCTCCATGTTCTATTGAGAATGCTAATGCGAGCTCAGCAATAATGGCCGTATGCATAATAACGCTGGCTGGGGATAATCTCACTGTGAATCCTGTTATTTGCCCTGATCTTATCTCCGCAACTTTTTCTGTTTCTCCGAACCTTTGTGGAATAGCTCGATATCCAGTGTATGTGGATACTTTGTAAGAGCAAAATTACTTTGGGTGCATAGGAAAACAATTATCGTATTGTCTCACAAGCATACAGACTGCAAAACCTCATTATGTGGAATGAGAATTAAAGAATAATGAATGGTTATGTTGTTCTTCAGAGACAATGTACCAAAGAAAGTAGGAGCACACTGTAGCTCCCATTTAGATAATTATTATTGTTCTTCAGAGACAGACATATCTCGCTAAATGAATACTGACCTTTTCCTCTCAGTCTGGGGTTTACTACTGAAGACTTCCTCCTCAGATGGTAGATACTGCTGAGCTAGAATATACGGTAGGATGAAATGGATTGGACATCAACAAGAGTCTGACTCTGACAGATAGTGGCCAGGGTCAACCTGCTTCCTACGGAAAGAGCTGTGGACCACACTTTTATATACTGTACACATTGTATAAATGGGCCGACACCCACAACTTAGGGAGCTGACACATATCGTACTCATTAGATCACACCCACACACTCACACACACACACACACACACACACACACACACACACACACACACATACACTGAATGCTGAATAACCTTGTGGACTTGAGAGAGAGAAGCCCCATGCTGGTCCACATTTTACCTTTTGAATATTTTGCACAAGGATCCCCCGACACAGCAGTGTGAGGTACAGTATCCTGTGAGTGTGAGCAGATGGTGGTGATCCCTCCAAGCTGCACCACTTACCTGCGACCCACCTACTGTACGCAAACAGCACAGCAGGTGAGAGCCCAAGCTTCCACGGGATGCTGTCTGCTCCGCAGTCTTCCCGGCAATAAACAGGACTAATCCTCAAACACTTTACTAAAGAGCTTCAAATGTGTTCTGCAGTGTGCGTACGTGTGCGTACTGTGTCTCTCTCTGGGTTCTAGGTGATGGACAGATCTCATGGTCTGTCAAGTTCCCACATTTGACAGTTGAGACACAGAGGACACCTGGGTTTCTTTTTTCCCAAGATGCATTTTTTCGGCATTTCTGCTTTATTATATAAGCCAGTATAGAGATGGACAGGAGCGCAGAGGGGGGCGTGTAGCACAGGGCCCGGGCCGGATTCAAACCCGGGGTGCTGCGTTAAGGACTAGCATCGTCGTACGCGCCTTAACCCGATGAGCCACTGGGGCACCTTGGTTTTCTGTTACCTAATGCTACCCGTGCAGACATACTGTACTGGAGTGTATTGGGTTACAACTGTACAGTAGTAGTCACACAACACTGAACAGACAGGAGTCAAATGATAGCATCATCTTGGCTCATGGTATCTGAAACCGCATGCTCAAAACACTTACAGGACTTTTCATATTGATGAGCTTTGTCATTTGAAACTGGTCTGAGAAGCAGGTATAGGCGCATTAAGATAAAGCATACACAAGTTTGACTGCTTGCTTTAGATGTTAGGAGGAGTACGGGTTTGAGGGGCTTTGAGCTGACCCCCCCCCAGTTCTGGCTTTTGGTAGAATTGACCTGGCAGGTAGGGGTGACCCCCCAGGTAAGAATCAGGGGTTGTGCTCACCGCCCCCCCCGCTGGTTGTGTCACCTGTAGGGGGCTCAGTCAATACCACCACCACCACCACCACCACCACCAGCAGTATGACATTCCCCCCAAAACAAGTGGAGACTGGAGTTGTGTACATATAGTGTATAGTCTATAGTGTGGAAGAATACTGCACCTCATCAACAAGATCTTTAATTCTTAGATTTTCACAGTTCTGTTCCAAATTCAACACCCTGAGTGAGTTTGTCCCCATATAAGACTGCACATAATATATTGATATCATTTATTTTAGATTTACATGGATGGTGTCAATTTCATCCAATCTTATTCTACAATATTCAATTTATAGTCAAAAAAGAAGCTCCCCCTAGATTCATGAGTATTACACGAACATTATCAACCCAAGGAAATCCCATATTCCCTCTTGTCACATTTTCACTGGTGGAAAAGTAATCTGTGTCGGATTCAGATCAGGCATAAATTAGTATTGGCCATCTGTTTCTGGGGGAGAGTGATATGGAGATGTTGTCGAGAGCCCTGGGCTCCAATATCAAAACACATGGAAATAAGCTCTATGATGTTATTCAGATTGGGGCTGGGGTATGCTGGGGTTGGGGTAGAAAGCCAGGGTTTGGTGCAAAGCTGTATCACTGCTACAGTATTTCCACTCTGGAAATGAAGGCTTTCCTTGTCATAAACCCAGTCCAGTATAAAATAATTTATAGGTCATTATCTGTGGCCATTAGGTTTGCAAGTGCCTAGCGATGAAACTATTTTGATCATGCTAATCCTAATTCATGAGTCATACGCGTCGCTCTGAGCCACCTTCCCTGATGATTAAAGTGATTATGAAGTTGGCAAAGGAAATTGTTAGACCAACTTGCACATAAACACAATATAATGACCATAACGCAGACAGTAATGATATCCAGAAGGCTGTTTGTCATGGAGCAATGAGACAAGTTTCTACCTGGTGCTTTTTTCAACGACACCCTATATGAAATACGACAGAACATTTCTCACGACACATCTATAAAATGAGTGCTATTTACAGTTGGTACCAGCACCGGGAAACAAGACTATCACGTTATTCTGCCTCCTCGAGTTTTGAAGTAAATTAAAATGATGGATAATTTAACACAGCAAGCCTTTGATGGAGGGAATAGCTCTATGTTGGATTGTGAACATCCATTTCCCCACGATAACATTCCAATTTAAATTCTTGGGTTGTTAGATTAATTTAGTTCCATACCAGGACGCCACTCCTGAGTCTCTTTGCGTCCTCGGGAATTACAGCTTTAATTTAACGCTGACAATCTCCTTTGTGTCCTTTCTGCAGTGTGGATGTTGTCCCTTTTTGTCTGCTTATGATAGAAGTATCTGAAGCTGGGCTTATCAGTGCCCTCCATAGGGAGTGCATGGGCCTGCTGGTTGTGGATATTGGCTCTCAATCTGACGAGACGTTGTGGAGACAGCGGAGCCATGCTGCTGCATCGGCGCTCTGGGCTTTATGAAGACGCCCAAGGGCCTCCCAAACATGGATTGTCTTTTCCTCGTCTGTTTAGTGTTTAATGTTTGAAGTACTAGCCATGACTTCTGTGTTTCAAATAAGTTGAAATGCAAGTCCCCCCGCCCCCCTTTTCACATCAGGACCCACTTATAACGCTCTCTGCCTACTGGATAGCTGAAGATCATTTTATTTCTATAGCACTATTCATACAAATCAAAAAAGAGATGGATAAAAACAAACCCTGTAAACACAATGAGAATACATTTGAAAGAAACAAAATCAAAGATTAAAAAAAAGAGAATACAAATTAAGAACAGTTTAAGATATTAACACAAGTAAAGCTATTTTATAAAAGCACTATTAAAAATGGCATGTTTTAAGATCTCGCTTAAAAGTTACCACGCTCTCAGACATTCTCAGGTACTCTGGCAGGGTAAACAGCCTCTGTTTGAAGTGGAAGTTATGACGTTCTGTTTGTATGAACATAGCCCAGTTAGGTTTAGTGGTTCTGTAATTGAGACTGTGCTGGCAAAATGGTTTCTCCACATAACACAATCTCCCATGCGACAAACTATTGATTGCTATCGCAGTGCAGAATAATATTTTCTATTGCTTTTGGGTGAGAGGAAGTCTAATAATGATAATTCCAAATAATAAAAAAGAAGCCTGCTGCTGTTATAGAGAAAATAATACTACTCATAACATAGTCTTTCCAATGCACAGTGCAAGCAATATCCGGATACAGAGTGTGCTGTACAGTATAATGTCATATTCATTCGTACGCTAGCATGAATGTAGCCACTGAGTTTATGCTGAGCAAAACAATTTGCCTTTCCACTTCATGAAACATCAATATCAGCCCCATCAATCTATGGGCTACATTTGACACCAGAAGGCAATATGAGGTTATTACCGCAAATCGCCTTGCCTGTTCAACCGCTCTGAGGTGGTAGCAGATGAATTGTCAACATATACCTGACACATTTTCATTTGACACACCGATAACCACCTTCGCACTTGATTGATTGACACTGAGTCCATGCTTCATGATAGATATGCTGAACTTTCAGATATGGTTTAATGGTTTGAGGTTTTCAAGCTTCGTGGACTGGCTACTGTAGATCTTATGATGTATTATGACTATGTTGAAAGAGATGAAATTTCTTGTGCATGAGAGTTATGCAGTTTTTTCTTCCAAAACTGATCGTGAAACTTTACTGAAGAACTCCATATAGCCTAATTCTAATTAAAATTGAATAAGTGTGCTGAAATGTGAAATATTAGTGAAATAACTAGAAAGTACATTTCCTGGAGAAAATGTGAGGTGGGCTAGCTGCTGCAGCTGCATGTAACAGCTACTGCTAGTACTACTACAGACCGGGCAATGTCCATGCACCCACTGGCGAAGACTCCACCCCCTCGTGTCATATTGGGTCGGGGGCTGGGGACCCCTCTCTGGGCTACCCACCTGCCCCCACCGATGAAGACAAGTGTGTCTCTAGCCCACTAAGGGGCTGAATTGTGGAGTCCGTGGCATGGACAGTGGCGTGGTGGCGAGACTCCGCCCCCTCAAGTCAGAGCTGGTCGGGGACAGTGTACCCCTCTCCAGGCCATCTACCCGCCAGCACTGGTGAAGACCATGTGTCTCTAGCCCACTCAGGGGCTGAGTTCTGGGGCCCGTGGAGTGGATAGTGGCGTGCTGGTTAGGCTCCGCCCTCTTGGGTCACAGCTAGTCGGGGACAGTACAGTGACCTCCGGGCAATTTCCATGCATCCACCATTGAAGACTACGTGTCTCTAGCCCACTCAGGGGCTGAAAAGTGGGTTCTGTGGCGTGAATAGTGGTGTGGTGGCGAGGCACCGCCCCTTTTGGTCATAGCCAGTCAGGGACAGTGTACTCCTCTCCGGGCTACCCACCGGCCCCCACCAGTGAAGATCATGTGTCTCTATTCCACTTTGGCTGAGTTCTGTGCTAGGCTACCACATTAGTTATAAAAGGGTGCCTGTACCTTTAAGAGGGGCTGCACATGCACACAAATTCAAAAAAAGAAACAGCTGCCACCACTCTAATCCCAACTGACACTCTGATCCTAGACATGGGCCGTGTCCGAAATGCATACCACCTGCTACTTGCTATATAGTAGGCACTATATAGTAGGCATACTACATACTATATAGTACCTACTGTTCCAGAAAACGCGTGTAGTATGCGAGAAAATACAGCATGCTACTCGAGTCATCCAGCGGAAGTGACGGGGTACGAAACTGTTTACTCCCGCGAAGCTGTGGTACAATTATCCGGTGTTTTCTGTGATCATTTTGTGTATTATCCACAAAAATGTAGCCTTTTCCTGGCATGGGATGTGCGGCTGCTGCTGCCGCCAGGAGAAGTCGTGTTCGCGCTGCAAGGAGAAGAGCCGTCATGAGATCTTCTCGACATGCTTGTAGTTGAGGTAAATATTGAACGTTAGCTTGCTAGCTACGCTAGTTAGCTAGGTTAGTTGATAGCCCCGCATGTGCTGGCTTGGGGCTAGCTATACTGTTACATTTGTACCAGGGATGTTATATTAAATAGATTCTGAGAGGCAGGTAAGCAAAATAATAAAACTCAACTAATTTTAAAGAGGTGGGTAAACTGAGATTACCTGGGTTTACTCATCACTACACGCCTGCTTTGTAATGTTACATTTTAGCTCTACAGATAATGACATATATCTATTATCATATTGTAAAGACAAGTATATGCCATACGCACAAATGAGTTAACGTTTGCCTTAATAATATTCCCCCTGTAGGCTCACATGGAAGACAGAGGTCCTCACCAAGTCAACCTCCACGTCCCTGCTGAGGACCTATTTTGACGGCGCAGACACAAGGAGGGACTTCAGATTGTCAAAATCGACACAGAGGAACCTTGGTGATGGTCAGGGAGGATGGGGCAAGACCATGGAGGTGTTTATAATAGCAATAATAATAATAATTCATTGCATTTAGAGCTTTTCTCAGTACTCACCCTTTACAATGGTCTTGTCATTCACACACAGGTGCTAGTCTTTGGAGTAATTTAGCAGACACTTTTGTCCAACATTACCGTAGTCATTTATTTAGCAGACACTTTTGTGTGTCTGCTAAGCGACTTACAGTAGGCCTAATTGCATTTAACCATTTAAAGGTTGAAGACCTTGATGGTGGCCGTGGTCCTGCTGCTGCAGATCATCCCAACCCTGGAGATGGCCTCAGAAAGTGTCTCGCAGCGGCAGCATCAGCACCAGCACAAGCTGCCTGGATCCCAGCTCTTGGTGAGCACGACTACCCCCATCCTGCCATAAGTAGTCAGTCTTATCAGTTCATGAGTGTGCTTTGCCTTGTTCCTTATAGACAGCCTTGAGGCATTTGTTTAAATGTATTTGTATTTAAATGTATGTGTAACACTGTACATAGTAATCAGTTCTTTAAGTTATTTGGGGGGAGACAACAGATCAGCGTTCTCATCGCATCTCCTGTCAGTACCTTTTGCAAGGAAAGCTAATGATCTGACCAAATATAAACAAGTCAAAAGTATATTTGAAGACCATTGTGTAATAAAAATATCCAAGAAATGTTTATGGTTGTGTTTCTTCCATTATACATGTAAAGGTTACTTCTTGATGTATTAACATTTCAACAAAGTGTAATATCTACACATCAGACACATTGTCTTGATATGTCTACAGGTCATGTACAGTAACTTGGAAGGTCTTAACACAACACGCAGAGCGCTTTGGACATGTAACTCCCTTATCAAGTAGTCGTTAGTCAGACACATTAAACAGTGAAGCTTTCATAACCGTCTCTGAATAATTCCAATGAAGCATTGTGAACCAACATGTGTGTTCCGTCTTTTATGCCTAATTGCAAACTACAATGTCCATTAGGAATGTTCTTTTACTCTAATGACTGGTTTTAGGTATAGTGACATTTGTTCTTTGACTGGGAATACATTACAAGGAATGACACACAAACACCAATTTAATTCAAGAAAATACATTTAATAAAAAATAACAAAAACAATAATGGAACAAGATAAAACAGTTTTTTTTGACTGAGGCTTCTAGAAGCAACATCAGCCGGTCCTCCCTCTCCTTAAACAACCCCCTTTCCTCCCTCCACTCAGCCTTCATCTCTGCCTTCTCTCTCCCCCATTCAACATCAGCCGGTCCTCCCTCTGGAGGACGGCCAACTCTTCCCTGTTTACGGGGAAGAGAAACACCACGCTGAAAGGCTTGGAGTAAGTTAACTAACGTATGCATTGTTGTTCAGAAGCAATCCAGCGGTCTGTTTACTTTGGATATTGATTCATGTAGGACCTACATCTTAGAAGCTGGGCTGCAGGGGACGACGGAGACAGCCTGGATAAAGCACACAGAGAACCTTGTAGCCATGTACAAGGTGATTTTGATCTACAGGCTACATGATAGCAAATATATTGATAGGGACTCACAGTTTGTATGACACTAGAAAACTTATCTAACCTCATAGGACCTAAAGAGCCCCAGAACTGGGGTCAGCACAGAGGGAGGGGAGGCCACAGCCGCTTCGTGGAAGTGGTACGGGGTCTTGGACGAGGCGATGGGGGCCACCCATGCGGTTACACCGTAAACAGGGAGGAGTTGGCCGTCCTCCAGAGGATCATCGTCCCTGGTGTGGTCGTTGGTCCCTGTAATACATCCAGAAGTATTATGGGACAATGAATACTAATATATTAATATATGATATATGAACAGTTGAACTAGTTTAAATCATGGAATGAACAGACAATTGTTTAAACAACTTCAAGTAACGTTAGGCTCGGTGGCTTAGGTTAGCCATTTAACAACTCATCACAATTTCGACATTTCTTAAGCAATCATGGTCATATTACATGGGAATGTTACTCTGTTTGTCTTGATTCTAGCTATAATAACATTTAAGCTATGACATTAATACGTTTTGAGCAAGAGCCGTCTGAACACCTGTAACGTTAGTAGCCTATTAGCGTTAGCTGGGCTAGCTAGCTAACGTAACGTCCACCACAGAGGTCAATGCTAGCAGCTAGCTATCATGACGTTCTTTTTCAAAATGTCATTTCTACCCCACCTATATACACAAAACTGCATTTGTAGCTCTGTGTCGTTATAACTAAGATATCTGGCAGAAAAAATAATTTTTTCATCAACAAATTAAGTCAATACTTACATTTGAAAACTCCCGCTGCGGTCCCGGTGACCTCTACGTTCGCCATCCTTTTTTATTTTTCTCACAGCCCAGTGACGTATCACGTCTCGACTTCCGGAACAGTATGCTCTGGACTATGCTACATTTTCGGACATTTTTTCGCCGATTTCGCCTGCTATATAGTACCTACTATATAGTAGGCGAAATACAGTATGCACAGTTTTGATGTAGCATGCTGCATCTCGCCTACTATATAGCAAGTAGTATGCATTTCGGACACGGCCATGGTCCGCTTCAGACAGCTCTATCGCGAAAACTATAAATGTTACAGCTTATATATTGACACCATAGGAATCCTGAGAACTTGCAGAACATTGCTATGTATAATATGTCCGTATAGCTTAAACACTGTAGGCATGGCAACAAGTTAGAAAAAGAGTAAAAATGCAAAATTAGCAGCTCAAAAGTTAGTGCGGCACCATATGTTTCAATGGGGAGCGCAGTTGCCGAACAAATCGTCATACATCAAAAACGGTAAGTCACACACCTTAGATACTTACATTGTACGGATCAGCACAGTTGTGAACATTTCGATATATAATATGTGTATGAGCTGTTAAAACTGTAGGAGTGCCAGCAGTTTAAAAAATGTGTGAATATTTTCAAAGCAACTGCTGCCACCACTCTAAAAACATAAAGTTTCTGAACATTCCAAAAGCTGTTTCAAGCCGTTTCAATGGGACAAAAAGAATTCTAAAAAACTATAATAAAAAAAAAATCACAAATCTCAATGGATCCATTAAAGAGCTAAAGATGATGAACATTTTAAAGTTTGAATGAAGTTTCTAGCACAAAGTATGAAGGCCAAAAAACTGGGGAGTACTAGAATAACTAGAAAATTGCATTTCCTGCAGAAAATACGTGTGAATGCTAAGCAGCTGAATGGAATAGCAAAAGCATTGCTGAAAGTGCATGAATGTGAAAAATCTGAAATGTCAAATGCATCACACCTGAACGGCTGAAAATCCTGGAAGCTGAAAATCCTGGAAGCTGAAAAACCTTGAAGCTTAGCTGAACTGTGAAACTGGCAGAATTGGAACTGAATTAACTAAAGAAGCTAAGAACTTAAATACTAAAATATACTTTTCAACCTGAGTAGTTTAAGCCTTGAACCGAGCCTTTAGCTTGAAAGATGAGCAATAGAGTAATACTGTCAAAACTGAAAGATGGAATAAATGATGGAGCGGAAAGCTTAAAAGCTTGAAAGCCTGTCAGGGACAGTACAGTGACCTCTGGGCAATCTCTATGCACCCAACGGTGAAGACCGTGTGTCTCTAGCCCACGTGGGCTGAGTTCTGTGGTCCATGGCGTGGATAGTGGCGTGGTGGAAAGACTCCGCCCCCTTGGTCACCGTTGGTCAGGGGCAGTGCATTGACCTCCAGGCAATCTTCTTGGTGAAGACCGTGTGTCTCTAGCTCACTCAGGGGCTGAGTTGTGGGGTCTGCAAGCTAGCCCACCTAATTACGGTACTAAAATGTGGGCAGTCTACATTAGATCATTTCCCAAATCTACTGTTTTAAAATGTGACAGGTAAGGAAGTAGACTCTGTCATGATACAGTGTGAATTGACAGGAGTGGTTAGAGGTTAACACCGGGTTGAGCCACTTGACAACCGTTGCTTACCATTGTGCCCTTGAGCAAGGTACTAAACCACACCTCGGTGAGTTTCTTGTCTTTGAAATCAAGAGTTTAACATGTTTTTGAATGATTTTTCAAGGTGCCCACCCACATCCATTGTATGACCAAAACGGTGGTAGAGCAATTATCAGACTTTCTCAAAAGTGCTAGTTTTGTCAACGTTTTGATCTGAACCATTGTATATGATCATAAGTAACCTTAAAACAGGGCTAAACATGCATTTTCCCTTTACTACTCCTTTAAATAGCTGCTTACGCCTATCAATGGAAAATCATTATACATGCATAGAAAGCAGTATTTTAATTGAAATCAGTTACACCATTGACTGACTGAAGACCAATCTGCAGATATCATAATCTAAATTATGCCCATATTTGTCACGTTTTCTTGTCAACATTTTCCTTGTTGAGCATTTTAAAATGCTGTCTGTTTTTATCTAATTAAAATGACTCTTGGGCTACTTGTTTGGAGCTTGGAGCGAGAAAGAGAGGAGATGGGGGGATAATGTGCTTGTATTCCTTGTAAAACAAATCCAAGCCAAACTAAATGCGTCAGCTCAGATATCAACCTCAATTTAGTTTCCAATATAACACTGAGAGAGGCAAATGAGAGTCCTTTAACAATGATAAACATGGCACAGCTGACAGTCCACCACACATACACACACACACGCACACACACACGCACGCACGCACGCACGCACACACACACACACACACACACACAGATGGTCAGCCGCAGTGCTTGCTCTCATCAGGTTTTCATGGCTCAGCAGTTTTCATGTGTGATATTGATGAGGAATCACCTCATCGTGTCATCTGTACAGTAACTATGATGGATCGGCTGGGCAGTGCATGAGAGGAGGGGCCGAATGTAACGCGCGCCCCGGTTAAGACGAATGACTGCCAGCTCCTTCTGTGTCTTCTTCTCCGCTGATAACTTTGAGTCAGAGAGACAGATCACTCTGACGGACTGGGGAGTGCATACAGTATACTCTACCTCACACAATCAACATACAATACACACACATTCGTAGATTAAACTGTAGCTAGGGGGGATATATCCAGTTCTGCAGTGCCCTTATACTGATTAACTCCAATACACACCCCCTCAGTCTGTCTGAGAACTTGGCACTGCTTATGCTAAACCTCCACAGTCAGACTAGTCTGTTCTTCCATAGGTCGCCCTCAATCTGTGAGGTTACAGAAAGGAAATGCCCACGGAGTATGGCTAAACACCAGAGACATGCCGGATGAAGATTGTGGGTAGTGTGGAAATGGGTCCACGCCCACAGCAGAACTACCCCCGATCCACTTTCCATTACCATCCGCCTAGGCAGCTGATGAACTCCCTGCGGAATACAGAATGAGTCTGCTCTCAAAGTCCCAGGGCTATCAATGCATTACTTGTCGGTGACCTCTGTTTCCGAAAAGTTTTGATACACAGACCAAAAAACTACAGGGCCTAGTCGAGGGAATCCATCCGTGGGATTGCATCAGAAACTAAAGCAAACCGTTCATACTCATCTAAGCTCTTTTTCACAGTGCTTGTCCTTGTGTTTGTTCATCAGCGGTCTCATCTGTCAAAAAATGATCACCTTCAAAACACATTTGAAGAACGTTCCGCACATTTCGACCGCTTTAGGGGTGCGCGCCAACGCCAAGATCGAGCGTGGGCGTTCTGCTCGGTAAGCAAATGTGTCAGCGCTCGCTGTGCCTCCAGGCCGCCCCCTTTGCTCATCCTCGTCGTCAAACTGTAGCCACGTCGCCATGGAAACAACACTGTCACACTCGCTGGCTATAGGATTACAGTATGGCCATGGGCTGATCCAGGGGAACTCCTCTCCGCAGAACGGATATCCATTATGAGACTACGCGAGAGGTGGAGTCTGTAGGACCTCAAGACAACAAGCACTGACAGCTCACCCCCCCCCCCCCCCCTCCAAAAAAAATAAAAATAAAATAATATATATATATATATATATATACACACACTGTTATGGATAGTTACTGTATACTCTGATTGTGTAAAGCATTGTTTGTAGCTGAACACGGTTAGCGTACTCAATACTGTAGCATCGGTTACTTATATACTACATCGGCTGTTTCCCTTACTTTCCACCTCCACCCCCAAAAAGGAAACTATTTAACATTGTCCTTTAATGTTTACTATTTATTTGTCATTTAATGTATGCAGGAAGATCAGGCAGCCTGGGGGGAAATCAAGTAGAATTTATTCATGATGCTGAACGCCCTTTCCACAAAGAGGCTTAGAAACATGTCCCCTATGGCAGCTTACACCACCTGCTTTACACAGCGGACACACTAACACTGCCTGAACGTTATCACTAGTGTACTCTGCCAGAAAAACATCTTTTGGCGGGTAACACTTCACAATAAGGTACATAAAAAAAGTAGCTACTGAGTAACTGCTACCGCGGGCAGCTGTAGCTCAGTTGGTAGAGGGGGTCGTTCAGTGATCGAAGGGTCAGTGGTTCGAATCCCAGCTCCGACTGTCCACATGTCGAAGTATCCTTGAGCAAGACACCTAACCATCAAATTGCTCCCAATGAGCAGGTTAGCACCTTGCATGGCAGCTACCGCCATTGGTGTGTGAATGTGTGTGTGAATGGGTGAATGAGAGGCCATTGTAAAGCGCTTTGAGTGCCGCTAAGGTGGAAAAGTGCTATATAAGTGCAGTCCATTTACCATTTAACTATTGATGAACCAATAATTAGTTGATGATTAGTTACTATTATCTCTGAGCTTAGTTAATGAGTAGTTACTTATGGGGACTACTATAGTAGTTACTGAGGAAGCAATGATTAGTTAATGATAGTTACTGATTAACTCTGATTAGTTAATGAGTAGTTACTTATGAGGACTTCTAAAGTAGTTACAGATTAGCTCTGATTAGTTAATGAGTAGTTAGTGTTGGGGACTACTATGATGGGTTACTAGAGAACAGACTGGGGACTACCTAACTATGATCTAATCATTAGTAACTTATTGTAAAGTATAGAGTAGTAAACAGATAGTCCTCATTACCTAACCATTACCTAATCATTAGTTACTCTTTTGCGTACCTTATTGTAAAGTCAGACATCATATAGAGTAGTTAATAGCTGGGCCTCATTACCTAGCCATTACCTAATCATTAGTTACTCTTTTGCGTACGTTATTGTAAAGTACAGTTTATCAATAACTACTCATTGGTTCCTCAGTAACTATAGTAGTTACTGAGGAACCAATGAGTAGTTATTGATTAACTGTAGTAGTCCCCTGTCTGTTCTTTAGTTCCTCAGTCACTACTATATTAGTCCCCATCAGCAACTGCTCATTAACTAATCAGAGTTAATCAGTTACTCATGAACTAATCAGAGTTAATCTGTTACTCATTAGCTAATCATTGGTTCCTCGGTAACTACTATATTAGCCCCCATCAGTAACTACTCATTACCTAATCATTGGTTCCTAAGTAACTAGTAGTCCCCAGTCTGTTCTCTAGTAACCCATCATTATCTACTATACAGTGATGGATTGAAAGTTATTATTGGTTTCTCAGTAACTACTATATTAGTCCCCAGTGTGTTCTCTAGTTCCTCAGTAACTACTATATTAGTCCCTATCAGTAACTGCTCATTATCTAATCAGAGTTAAATAGTTACTACTCATTAGCTAATCATAGGTTCCTCGGTAACTATTATAGTTGTCCTCTCAGTAACTACTATAGTAGCCCCCAGTCTGTTCTCTAGTTCCTCAGTAACTTCTTTAGTACTCCCCATCAGTAACTATTCATTAAAGGGGAACACCGCTGTCATAGACAATAGAAAATGCATGTTTTTCATAGTTTTTAGCAGAGGCCCATAGACCTCCATTATAAAGGGGGTGCGCACACAGAGGAAAAAGGAGCTAGCTTACAGTACTACTGCACGGATCGGTTAAATGTTGGTGTGTACGGATCGGTTTCATTGAGGACAAAGCGACATTTGAGCTAAACTTGCTATGACAGTGGTGTTCCCCTTTAACTAATCTCAGAGTTAATCAGTAACTAATCATTAACTAATAAATGGTTCATCAGTAGTTACTCAGTAACTGCTAATTTTTTGTGTACCTTATTGTAAACCGCACTGAGGTTTCCCTCATTTACAGTGACGAGTTTGCATAAAAACAAAGAGATGTCAACACATACATTCAATAAACACAATAAAATAGAAATAACAAAAGTCAGTTAAAACAGAGCAACAACAAAGTGATTGAGTGTTGGATGTAAAAAATTATTAAAACAAATTAAAATAAAAAAACGATTTTGTGTCTTTCTACTGGTGATACTGAGAACAAAAGTGTGGTATACTGTAACTAAGCTTTTGCTAACCTTTCATCTGAGAAACGTCTAAAGTCATGATATGGAACGTGCCGTACAAATACACCATACAGTGCGAGATCCAGCATGCACAGAGCATTTCTAAAACGTCTCAAGAGTTGGCCTCCTCATACATAATAATGATCAATCACTGACTGAAGAAGTGGTATCCATACAGATTATGGTCATCAGTCCTACTTTGTGAAACCATTTTACAGCCATTAGAAGAAGTCTGAAATCAATTTGGGAGTTGCATGTGATATGGTGAAACAGAGAGGCCAGTCTCTATCAAATCAAATCAAACTTTATTTACTACTTATAAGCTCTTGGAAAATGTTTGTCTATTGGCTAAGAACATTTACAGCACAATAAACATCAGCTAAATACTTCATAAGAGAGACATGACTAACAGGAGAGTGCACAAGATAGTTACAGAGATGTTGCCTACATGGTACACCATTATATGTTAGCTATCCCTGTAGTCTCTAATATGATATTTAAGTGAATCATATAATAAAGCACAGTAAGCAGTGGGGCATCCACTGGACCTGGTTAAAGGTAGGAGGGAGAGGCACTAGGGAGAGGGGAGGCAGAAAAGGGTTAGTAGCAAACAGAGCCATACTGTAAAAGCAAGACAGATATTAAAACAGAACGTGACAGTCGCAGGGCAACCAGCATCTGTATACACACTAAATATACACAGTGCATAACAGGATATGCGCCAATGTATATGAAGGATTCACAAGCAGGCTGGAGGCTGCCTTTTTGTGTCTCTAGGCCCTGGCTGGTGATTGTAGGATAAACTGAAAAGGTAAGTCGATTCTTCTCTCCTCTCGTTAAAAGTATGAATCAAAAGGGCTCTGGGCAAAAGATGCCATGGTAAAATCATTACATTCAGAGTTGCATCTTCAATTTGTGCAAGGTTTTTAATAAGCTGTATTTCTCCAGGGGAACCCATTGAGACCAACGTTTCATTTTCAATGAGAGCGCAGAGGTAATGTTTTCGGTGCCGTGCGTTTGTTTGTTTGTTTGTTTGTTCGTCTGTTAGCAGGATTATGCAAAAACTACTCGACCGATTTTCACAAAACTCAGTGGAAGGGTGTAGCATGGTCCAATAGAAGCCATTCAATTTTGGAGTGTATCCGAATCACGGGGCCGGTCCACAAGCCGCCCAAACACGGCCGGCCATTCACCTCCATTCGTCTTTTGGACTAGGGGAGCGAAAAATTCCTCGCATTCATTGTCAATAGGGGGAATTAAAACGGCCATATCTCGACATGGGAAAGTCACAGAGACACGGAGTTGGGACTACCATAAAGCTCTTGACCTAACGAATGCAGCAATACCAACCATGTCCTACTCGCACTCACGTGCTTGCGCGTGTCATGCAGTGCATTTGTGGGCGGAGGTCTGTGCTCTCTGAGCACCATTTCTAGTTGATCATATGAAATTGTCCAAAGCTACCAAGGCATCCAATTTGATGGTCTTCTGAGATTCATTCCAGCCTCTAGGGGACAGGAAGTGAAAGCAGTTTTTCCTATCTCGGTTCTGACTCAAGGGACCTCAAGAACTAACCAATCCTGAGATCTTGTTTAGTGATGACTTGAACGTCATGTGACGTGGGATGTCAGGTACGGTACTTACAAAGTTTCGGTTCCAAAGAGGTACCGCTGCTGAAATGAGAGACAGCTTATTGAGTTAGTGTGTTATAACTTTGAATAAGATCAGTCCCTTACTGCACTTGTACATCCAGAATACGACTACAGTAGGTTAGTCAGGTGTCTATATGCAGTATAATATGAACATATACAGTACTGTTCATCTAACTCGCTCTCTTGGTAGCATATTGATCTGTGTATAGGATCACTTCTATTTACAGTCCAGCTCAATGATAAAGACTTCCAATAATTTCAATATGTTCTATTGGCCAATTAAGGTGCTCCTCCTTCTGCTCTCACCTTAGGAGAGTGTTGCTGGACTTGCATGGTGAGCATCACCTGTTTGTTTCCCAACCGACAGTGAGGCAGCTATCATTCCCTTACCAAGAGATTTCAACCATGTAAGCTTTTTAAAACATATATTAAAACCTATATTTTTAGGGCATTTCTACTTTATTAGTGAAGATTCACAGGAAATATGGGAGACAGAGAGAGGGGAGGACAGGCATCGCGCCGCTGTGAAACGGGTTAGCCTTTATAGTACGCGCCTTAACCCAATGAGCCACTGTAGCCGTTTATGTACAGTATCATGTCTGTCCTGACTCATATCAATCCACTGGGAAATAGGGCATGGTTGTAAGTGAAGTACAATTTCAATCGCTACAGTAGCTGCGCCTTTTCCAGGACATACTGTGCCTATTTCAGGACATACTGTATACTGTGCCTATTTCAGGACTGTGCCTATTTCAGGACATATACAGTGCCTATTTCATATACTGTGCCTATACTGAGACTCATACTAAAGGATAATACCAAGACTTTCTGTCTTTGACTTTACAGCCGGCAGAGTGACTGTTCTGTAGTCACCCTTCCAGGTCTGTGTGACTATTTAGATGTGGGCTCTCAAATCACGAGCGGGAGTGTCAACTAGAAACTTCTGACAGCGCCGCCCTATTCAAAGAGCCCTGGCAGGAACGATGGTCCCTCTGCTCTGGCGGGGTAGGCGTAGGCGTCGTACGCCCGCCACCGCCAAGACGCCGTCACCTCCTCAGCGTTAACTGTGGACACGAAGAGCCTGACGAGCAGAGTGTGCTTATAATAGGAAGACATATCTCAGCGTTATAATAACGGCTGTAAACTAAATTTCCGCTGTATGCTATTCTTCATGAAAGCCGGTGGTCCCACATAACAAAGTTACACACTGCATCCCGTGGTTTTTATTTGCTGTCGTATTCGCGCAGATACCGTGGACATTCTTGTGTTGTGTGCTCTGATTAGAATGCCTTTCGTGTGGGCGTTATGGTAAGTTGTAGATCTCATAATGTAGGTTACACTCTATTGAACATGAGCGCGGTATTCATAGCCCTCCATCTAAAGCCCAGCCAAGGACATAGAAGCCTCTCCTACTCCCTTACAATAGCCAAGGAATCTTCGTGATGCTTCAGTTAAGCTGTTTTTGTACAGCTTTCGCTCTCACACTTACACAGAAGACACAGACACATACACAGCCATGCACTCATGCCTCATGCATTCTTAAGAAAATAAATCTCTCACACACAGAAGGCTGCAGGAGTGTATGTACGCAGGGACATGAATATGACAACGGATGCCTTAAAGAGTACAATTTGTATCTGGTACAAACGGAGGTCTGTCTGTATATCACTCACATAAACAAAACATTCATCCTGGAGCCGATGCTTGAGCTACAGTAGCTCTGACATTGAAAATAGCCTGAGGCCCCCCAAAAACCGCAGCTTTACTAAATGTAAACAGCCTTGTACTGAGCCCAAATGATCTAGGATCAACTTCCTTCAGCTACTATCAAATCCCAAGGATCTCTTTGTCCCTGGACACTCCTCAGAGATTCCTCTGTGAAGGTAGATGAAAGCCATAGCCTTGAATCCCATACGATTATACTGCAGCCAATATATTAATTGGCTAGCAGCACAGAGGCCCACAGGCAATTGTTGAGACTTGACATAGAATTACAGCATGTGAAGTCCAGCGGGGCCCCATCATGCTTTAGGCTATTGCTATCGACGATTTGCTCATTGGTTTCTCAGTTCTTTGTGTTCTACCCATATAAGGATATGATGATTGACATTCACAAAAATGCCCAGTGACACATGACACAATAAACAGCAACATCACCTTAGACTAGACCTGGTCCAGGGCGGTATACTGGTCCAGGGTGGTATACTGGTCCAGGGCGGTATACTGGTCCAGGGTGGTATACTGGTCCAGGGTGGTATACTGGTCCAGGCTATGCTCCGGCACACTGCCCTGGACCATTCATTGCGCCATAGACTTTTTCCACTGGGTCTACATTGCCGCATCTACAGACAATATGAATCCATCACTCGCCGAACTAAAGGCAGATGTAGAAAGATTACAGCCTTTTCTCTGACGTGGCTACATTTGCAGCCCCCCACCAGGATTCTGGAGAATCACAGCCGGTGACAATGGCCGGTGGCCGCCAGGCAGGCCGCAGTAAATTCCCCCCCCCCCCCCCGTCAACAAATCGTGAATTCCCCCCCACCCCGTCAACAAATCGCAAATTGCCCCCCCCCCCCTCAACAGATGGGCTGGGCTGGGTCAGGCTCCAGGGCTGTTTTTTTGTCCCAGCACGCCCCTGCCCCCCACCTTTTATATGAAAGGTGTTTTTTTTTTTTACTTAAATGACAAATATCCACAGAATCTGCCGTCTTTCGTCTTCTTCTACATTTTGTAGGCGAGTCAACGCTTTATTTACTTTCTACTGCCACCTACGTTGTGAGGAACGCATTACAGCCGTGTATCATTTCAGAACTCAATGACTATTACAGTAGATACTGTTACAATAATTCAGTAACCCATTTCAACAAATCCTAACTTGGTAGTGCTATATACTAATCTTCCTTAATAAACCATTTGTAGTGTTGCATTACATTCCATATTCCATGTGACAAGGCACATACATTTTTATTATAGATATTAATATATTATTATAGATTTAAAGATGAGATATACAGTAGGCCTATATCACTCCTCTTAGCTACTGTGTGCGCATCTGGAACACGTGGCTACAGATGCATGATACTAAACTACATCCTGATTGGCAGAGTGCTCCTGAGTGGATAATGTAAATCACGTGACAATGATAGTAAACTAGAAAGTACATTTCCTGGAGAAAATGTGAGGTGAGCTAGCTGCTGCAGCTGTTTGCAACAGCTATTGCTAGTACTACTACAGACCGGGCAATCTCCATGCACCCACCGGCGAAGACCATGTGTCTTTCGCCCACTCAGGGGCTGAATTGTGCGGTCGGTGGCATGGACAGTGGGGTGGTGACGAGACTCCTCCCCCTCAGGTCAGAGCCGGTCAGGGACAGTGTACCCCTCTCCGGGCCACCTACCCACCCCCACCGGTGAAGACCGTGTGTCTCTAGCCCACTCAGGGGCTGAGTTGTGGGGCTCATGGCGTGGATAGTGGCGTGGTGGTGAGACTCCACCCCCTCAGGTCACAGCCAGTCGGGGGCAGTGCAGTGACCTCCAGGCAATCTCCATGCACCCACCGGCGAAGACCGTGTGTTTCTAGCCCACTCAGGGGCTTAGTTGTGGGTTCCGTGGCGTGGATAGTGGCGTGGTGGAGAGACTCCACCCCTCAGGTCAGAGCTGGTCGTGGACAGTGTACCCCTCTCCAGGCCAACCACCTGCCCCCAATGGCAAAGACCATGTGTCTCTAGGTCACTCTGGGGCTGAATTGTGGGGCCCGTGGCGTGGATAGTGGCGTGGTGGTGAGACTCCACCCCCTCAGGTTAGAGCCAGTCGGGGACAGTGTACTCCTCTCTGGGCCACCTACCTGACTCCACCGGTGAAGACTGCGTGTCTCTAGCCCGCTCAGGGGCTGAGTTGTGGGGCCCGTAGCGTGGATAGTGGCGTGCTGGTTAGGCTCCGCCCCCTTGGGTCACAGCTAGTCGGGGACAGTACAGTGACCTCCGGGCAATTTCCATGCATCCACCATTGAGGACTGTGTGTCTCTAGCCCACTCAGGGGCTGAAAAGTGGGTTCTGTGGCATGAAAAGTGGCGTGGTGGCGAGGCTCTGCCCCTTTTGGTCATAGTCAGTCAGGGACGGTGTACTCCTTTCCGAGCTACCCACCGGCCCCCACCAGTGAAGATTATGTGTCTCTATTCCACTTTGGCTGAGTTCTGTGCTACCACATTAGTAGTCTGGGGCCTTTCTCATTCGCAGTTGTTTCGCCGGTCTAGAGCGGAAGCGCGATGACGCATTGCATAATCATCCGGTCTGGACCGGAAGAAGAACAGTTGTTGTAATGTTTTTACTGTAGGCTGCACATGGTGAAGTTTCGAGTAGATAACATTCGCGATGGCATCACCAGGCATAACACCGACGAAAATTGTAAAAGAAGATGCGAGGAGAACTACCGGTTAAGGAAAAATAAAGCGAGCGGATGTTGGAGGCGGGCTCTACAGGCTCGAGCCGGATGACGGGGCGGGCTTAAGGCAGTGAAGTAAATAGACACCAGGCTCTTCTCCCCGAGGAGAGACTGGTGACGCGAGGCTAACACATTAGTTATAAAAGGGTGCCTGTACCTTTAAGAGAGGCTGCACATGCACACAAATTAAAAAAAAAAAAACAGTTGCCACCACTCTAATCCCAACTGACACTCTGATCCTAGACATGGTCTGCTTCAGACAGCTCTATCACAAAAACTATAAATGTTACATCTTATATATTGACACCATAGGAATCCTGAGAACGTGCAGAACATTTCTATGTATAATATGTCTGTATAGCTAAAACACTGTTTACAGCAGTTTACAAAATGTGACAGCGGCTGGTGATTTGTTCCGCAACTCGGCAAACCCCGAAATGCGCTAGGGGGCAAAATAACTAAAAAAACTTTTTTTTTCGTTTTTTGTTTTTTTGTGTATTACCAAAGTTGAAGTTGTGAAGAACCTACTTACTATAACAGACAACAGTTTTAGGTTCACGAAATACGTTTAATTAGTCTGCAAACTAAGCTCGTTTTTAGCTGATTTCGAGTCAGGTTTGGGGGCGGGCAGATCGATAAGCATGATTTGGTTTCATTGGCTATTGCTTCCGGGTTCTCCGCCCCCCACCCTTCCTCAACATGCCGGCTTTGTTTACATTCAGTCCCAAGTTTAACCATGGATGCTACAGCTTTTGCTAAAGAGAAGACGGGGATGGCATCCAGGACATGGAAAGAGTTTTAAGAGCAGCTAAAACTCCAGCAGAGCAGGACTCGTTCGTATACGGAGTTTTATTCTTGTTGACCTGTGATACAGAGATGACTGTATCAACTTGTTGCTACCAAGTTGCTACCAAGCGAAACGTCGAACGACGTACCAGATTCACACCACCGCCAAGCATTCTGCTTTGCTTTGGGGTAAGCTGATCTTTATACTATCTGTGCTGTTTACATTACATTAACGTTAGTCGTTTAGCAGTAGCTCCTTTCTAAACAAGTGACTAAGTCTAGCTAGCATAACAAAGGCACTAGCACTAACTAACAAAGACTAGCTAGCTAACGTTAGCTAACATGCTAGTTAGCTGAGCTAGCCCTTTGTTCCTAAACTAGCCAGCGAGGCAGCTAATATCGAGCTAGGTAGCTATATTATAGAGAGAAACAGAATGAGAGAGCATGAGAGGTATGGTAGTCTGACACCTTTTTCTTTGTTTTGGTCACAGGATGAGCAAAAACAAGCTCCAGCTTGTAAGGAATTGCAGCTCTCCCTTCATACCAGCCAGCAATAAGATCACTATGCACTACAGCTTTGATTTTGCACAACAGGTGAGAATACGTTCATCCTATCATGCATTAGCTAGTCTATTTAATCAACACATTCTGGTACTATTTTATCTATATGGAGTGCCAGTACTGTGGGCAATAGTTTAATGTACTTTCTTCCTTCTATTCTATTGCAGTTTTGATGCTGAGAGACCTGGCATGGTTGTGGCCAGAGAACACCGTGATGCACCGGCAGTCGAGTTTCAGCTGCTGTGCAAGCCTGATGTCCTGCCCCCCAGAGAAGGTCTTCTTGTGCAAGCCCCACCCGGACTGGACATGGCCAGACAGACGTATCTCTTTGACAAGATCAGAGAGTTCTGTTCTGATGAGGGACGAGACGTCAAATGTCCCCCGCCAAACTCCACAGCAGCTCAGAACAAGACTGTCCGCTTGTAGATTCACTGCAGATCATCAGGACGGACAGCACTGCAGGAGAAAGGCCACAGCCTTTCCTGTTTTCCTGTTTGTATACTGAAGCGTTGCTTGTTCTCTTGCACAGACTTGCCCACACTTGCACAGACTGCATTGTTAGAATATTGAATACTGAGCTGAGTACTGTTGTTATTACCTTGAGTATTGAGCTGGGGACTGTTATTACTTTGTTGTACACTTGATCACAATGAACACTATGCACCTTGTCTATAAAACAGACAACTGACTGTACACTTTAACACTTAGACTGTTGCCTTTTTTTGTACACTTAACTACTTATGCTTGTACTTTATATCATGTATGTGACAATAAAGAACGTTAAATTTGAACTTCATCTTATATTGTTCTTAACTGCATTCACAACACAAGATTAATACTGACTCAAAGAGTGTGGGGTCATCAGTGAGAGAGCACCTCACATGGCAGCCACTCTCAGGTAATACCCCAAGTTGACAGCCACTCTGACAGATAATGACAGATCGTCCAGTGGGGGAGTGGCTGGGGGAGGGGTTACCAGGCTATTGTTCACACCCATTACCTGGCAGTCAGAGGTGTGAAAATGTTGGAGAACTTTGGAGGGAGATTTCTCAGCTAAGTTGATTTGGCAGTACTAGCATTCAAATAATCATATATTATTCAAATATGTTCAGATTTCAATGTATGAGACCTCATTTGAAAGCTTACAATCTGCACTTTCATAATCTGTAAAAAAATGAAAAATGAAAATGCCTAGTTGAGGACCAAATTACCAGCGGCGGTCACAAATGTAAACTTTACAAAAAGTTACTGAACATTCCAAAAGCAGTTTCAAGCAGTTTCAATGGGACAAAAAATAGTTTTAAATAGTTTTAAAAGTAAAATTTCTAAAAAACTATATCTATCCGTTAAAGAGCTAAACATCGTGAACATTTTAAAGTTTGAATGAAGTTTATAGCTCAAAGTATGAAGAAGTAGTTGAGGGCCAAAAAACTGGGGAGAAGAAAGAAAGAAAGAAATAGTGGGAATATCACAAGTTGGACTCTTATGGACTTTTTCTTCACCTGTTATAAATGATCAGTACTGTAAATGTTGTAGACAGCTTTGTTCCTTTGTGACATCAAAAAATAACGACAGAATGATGAAAATTGAATTTTATTGCATTAATCTAAAAACAGGTTTAAAACAATACAAAATGCTCTTGATTCTCTTTTGTCAATTGCAATAAATCTAAAAACATACGGTTGTTTAAAACAATACAAAATGCTCTTGATTCTCTTTTGACAAAAAATTGCATTCCTCACACAGATATGGTTTATCTTCTGTGTGGATTATTCTATGGATAACTATATACTAACAACAAAATGCTTTTTCACATTCCTGGCACTGATATGGTTTCTCTCCTGATTGGCTTCTTGACAACCGTAAACATAACCCTTAACAGTCCCACACAAACAGCAAGTACGGATAAGATGCTCCTCCTCAACACATTAACTTTAACTTAAAGAAGATACTCATGAAATAACGACCACATCAGCTTACCAAACCCCCACCCACCCACTCCCCC
Source organism: Borostomias antarcticus (assembly GCF_949987555.1). NCBI lineage: Eukaryota > Metazoa > Chordata > Actinopteri > Stomiiformes > Stomiidae > Borostomias > Borostomias antarcticus. Next base: position 9,101,444 of record NC_140242.1, read on the forward strand.
CATTTCTTTAATTTCTCTTAAAAAAGCTGGCCCAAAGCTCTGGAACAGCCTCCCTCCACACATTAGACACGCACAGAACCTAGGGCTCTTTAAGTCTCAGCTTAAAACGCACTTGTTTTCACTGGCTTTTGAGGCCTGATAGCCTACATCCCTTGTCCTGTTTTATGTCCTGTCCTTTTATTGTTCTGTGATTATGTGCACTTTGTTCTGTTTTTTTGTTTTAGTTTATTTTATATATTGTACAGCACTTTGGTGCAACTTCGGTTGATTTTAAACATGCTTTATAAATAAAGTTGACCTTGACCTTGACCTTAATTATAGGTAGCAGTTTCCCTTCTTTTTTCAATTTGTCAACCTCCGCAAACAAAAGTAGTGGGTCGTCACTTAATGTATAATAACATAGATAGATTTTTGTTTCTTGCAATACAATGCTATTGTCTATTGTAAAATTTGCTTGCAATAACATTCCATTTTCATCATTCTGTCATTATTTTTTGATGTCACAAAGGAGCAACATTTACACATCATTTATAACAGGTGAAGAAAAAGTCCATAAGACATTTGTAAATGATAAATAGTTTCAACTTTAGATTGACGCATGCAAAAACCTCTACAAATGATTTATAGATGTTTTATAGACATTAATAGTTTACACTTTAGATTAGCACCTGCAAAAACCTTTACAAATGATTTGTAGATGTTTTATGAATGTTTAACAAATCATTTGTTAAACATGAAAAACAAAGATGGCTAGTAATTGGTGTAAAATGTTATTCTTAAACAATTAAAAATGAGTTACTACACATGATTATTTAATGTTGAACAAATAATTTACAAGTACTGTTGATGATGTGTTATAAATCATCTACAGATAATTTTTGAATGTTAAAGTAGTATATTTATAAATTATATATGACAAATTTATAAACATGTATAAATGATTTGTTAATGATTAGTTCATTATAAACTAGTAGTTTATAATGGTCTTTGGGGCTGCAATAATGTCTACAAATGATTTGTAGACTTTTAGTAAATGTTTAACAAATCATTTGATAAACATGAAAACCAAATAAATAAGGCATTCTTAAAATCATTTACAAATCTTTTACTACATATTAACTAACATTAATTCATGTTGAACACATCATTTACAAGTAATGTTGATAATGTGTTATAAATCATCTACAGATCATTTGTGAATGTTTAACTAGTATATTTACAAATCATTTATGCATCATTTACACATGTGTACTGTATACATGATCTGTTAATGATTAGTTCATTATTAACAAATGTTTTATAAATGCCTTATAACTGATCATTAATATAAAGTGTTACCCAAAGGATGAAGAAGTTATAAAGGGCCAAAAAACTGGGGATAATAATAATAAAGAAAGAAATAGTGGGAATATCACTTCTACAAGCTAGCCCACCTAAATATCACAAGTTGGGCTAGCTTCTACAAGCTAGCCCATCTTATTATACGGGGAAACGCGTTATTGTTGTTTTGTTTGTTTGTTGTGTTTTTTTTGGGGGGGGGAACAAATGCAATATACAAACTGCATGGCTCAGATATCATTCCAATATACAAAGAGGATCAGGTACAAAGATATAAGGATACAACAAAATAAAATGACAAGGGATAGGGCTTTTCACATGACTTATATTCTTCAATTATATTAAAATTGTGTTGTTGTTTACAAATACTTCTGGGTAGAAAACCATCACGTCATTTGAATGAGGACAATAATGACAAATGAGAGGTTAGCTATATATCACCATTTATTTAAAATAATATGATGTTTGTAAAGTCTATAAAAACAATGATCGAACAAACATTACTATTTGTGTGTGTGGTTTTTTGTAATTAGTCATGCTCTTCGTAGATTAGCTGGGCTAGCTGTCAAAGTTAGCTAGCTACACAGTAGTGACAGTAGCCCCATGAAGTAGCCTCACAAACCAGCCTCTAACCAGTAATGTAACAAGTGGTGTGTTGATGTTGACGATCTGCTTTAATAATCAAAGATGTTGAAAATGGTGATTGTTGAACTGGTTTTCATTCATTATTTTCACGTTATTCACCTCTATAGAAAAAGTATTGAACCAGGGTAAGACAGGCAGAGAGGAAATATGAGAAGAAGCTGGAGTAGCCCAATAGACAGGATTAAATAAGAGGCAGGAGTAAGAAGATGAAGGAATACATAAGAATTATGAGAAGAGGCAAGAGTAAGTACTGTGCCAGTACCTCAGCTGTTAAGGCCATCATGCAGTGATGTATGCGACATTAGTCATGTAGCATCTGTCAAGGGGGGAGGAGAACTATAGAGCTGTCAAAGATCTGCATGCCAACTTGGTTTTGAGATGAGCAGGCCTTGTGGTCTACAAGCCCTACCTTTTCTTGGCTGCCTCCCCTGACAGAATCATAAGCTGTGACTGCCATGGAGAGTCAGTGCTTGAGATCAAGTGCCCATACAAACATAAGGATATGTCTCCAGCAGAGCTCCATGAACCTAAAGACCCAAAGTTCTGTCTAGATAACCAGGGCTGTTTAAAGAAGACACACCAGTATTATCTGCAAGAACGAACACAAATGCTGGTCCTGAAACCCACAGCTGTCACTTTGTCATCTGGACCGAGCCAGGACTTCTCAGCATGAATATCCCCCGGGATAAGGAGTGCATCATGCAGCTTTTGAATGAGACGAAAGGGTATGATACGTGGCTTATTTTACTGGTGATTTATTCTGTTATTTTGTATCCAAGTAGTTGTACCCAAGTAACACTTTTTTTTTTTGCAAAGGTTTGTGGAGGCCCATCTCATGCCTGCACTGTTGGCTGAGATTCCAGGGAATCATAGTCGTGAAGAGGAAGGATGCAACAATATGCACATGTAACAGACCCACATTGGGCAGGAACATAATCTGTGCGATACTTGTACTGTGAAGGTGTTTCACTATAGTTGTGTAGGAGTTGTAGCGGAGGAGCCATGCACAGGCACTCACGACTCTAGATGGGGCCAGATTAGGCCTTTCACACTCACACTTTCACACTCAGACTTCCTCCTAACGGTCATTAGAGGGTCGGATTACACTTCATCCACATACTCCCTTTGTTGTAAGGGGCCGGTGTAAGCAAAAAGGAGAACTGGGGCTGTTCACACCAACATCCTGGTTCCACCTCAAAGGACTCGGCCGGAACAGGCCAAACTTTACGACCCTCTCACTTCCTCTCTGCCTCTCTCCCCCTCCCTCTCTAGCTCCAACCGCCGTACACCAGATTGTCTGGAGAACACTCCAGAGCATGCACGCATAAGAAAATGATATTAAAGCCATGAAACTGAGTCACTCTCCCAGTGCCAGTGTTTCTTGATTGTGATTCTTCAATGGGGGACATGTCTGTGAATAAACAGGGTTTGAGGAGCGAACGGGCTCAGAGCAGTATTAAAAATTGTGAATCCAACATGTGAGTGTGATTAAAGATGCAAGTGTTTATACTCTATGTGCTCCGGCCAATGTACTGAATATGATAATGTCATTTTTATTAATGTCCTCCCAATGTGGTGGTAATGAGATGGGATTAAAACATATCCTGGAAAATTACTATCAGTCTCTCCGACCCCCAAAGGAGAGGTCACGAATCGACTGGTCCCCAACTGGCCAATCACAGGACTAGGGCACAAGCACCCACCTCCGACAAGCCGCAGGTATTTAAGCTGTGAGACGCCATTGTTCTCTCTCGTTTTTCACTCTCGTGATTTCTCTTGTTCTCTCACATCTGCAGTAACTAAGTTATCGGCTTGTATCTGTGGAATGCTGAACCGCTATCTAAGAACTCTGTAGTCGACACAAGGCTTAGGAATCTCCACCAACTCCCGAGAAAGATCCACCTCTGGCAAGAGCAGAGGTTTTGAAGGAGATATTTGCAACTTGTGAACTCTGAAACTGAACTTGAACTCCGCGAACATCGACTTCGCGCAGCAACGCTACTATCACTGTTCCAGCGGGAGCACAGGCGCGCAGCCCCCTTCATCGAACCGAGCAACCACCACGTCACATGCCTCTTCCCTTCGTCGAGCCAGACAGCACCTACGGACATTGCGCCTTACCCACCACTAAGGTTGACACCCAACATTCTCTTTGATGTGTGTGTGATGCCAAAGTGTTGTTTAAGCTTAGAAGACGTAGGATAGAATGTGATAACCGCTGACATCATTCTTTTCATTTCTGCTGTGTTTTCATATTACAATATGTGTTTTTCATCTATTATTCAATTGTGTTATATTATTATTTTGATAATTGATTAGTATAATTTCATTAAATACTTATTAACTTTTGACCACGTCCGAGCGTCATCACTTGATTGAGTCAAGGTCGCCTACAGAATGAGATTGATGAATAAATTAGACTATTGATAAAGGTTATCTTGTTTCCCTGTACAAAACAGGGTGGTGCCCCATACAAGTTGATGTAATGTCTTAAATCCATTTTCCTTCATATTTGTGATAACCACGGTATAATCATAAATTATACCGGTCATAGTCAGAGATCTAACCCCAGAACACGCTAGAGAGTGAAACGGAAAGTAATAACTGGCTCTGTGCAACCTGCACACAAAACAGTGGCCTGTGATTAAACAGTGAAACAGCTAGATAAGCCTTAAGTGTTTCTGCCCCCCTTTGGAATGATTTCCTGGAGTCATCCAAGCTGCCTTCACTAGTGCCTTTCAGAGTTTTTAGAAAGCTCCTTGCTGATTCTTTAGAAAATGTATGCAATTGTTTTTAAATATGCCTTCTGATTTCTTCTGTTTCTCGGTACTGTATGTACTTGTTTTATGCCCTTTTATATTTTAACACAAGGCACACCTCTAAGAGACCTTTGTCTCAGTAATGTATGTTCTAGAAGGATTAACACGCTGAGGAAGGACACAGCCAAAACATGTCTGTAAAGTTCAAATAAATCACAAAGCAAACACATTATTGGAACTCTGTCTAGAACACTTTTTGTGGGATCCAGCTCCCAGTTACTAAGTTGAGCACTTAATGTCTTTACCTCAGTATGTTCTCCCAGATACTGTAAACACTAAAATAAAGGTTAAACATAATGGGCACTTAGTTGAATGGATAATTGTTTATTACCACAATTGCATACGTACAGATCGTTAGTTTAGGTGATAATTGTATGAAAGCATTTTGATGTCGAGTAAATTGTACATCATGCATTGGATAGAAAATGAATGAAAATCAAGTGGATGAATTATAGTAAGTGTGAGAATAGGCATTCTATAACAGACCTGAAGAGAGCCTGTCAAATTCATGGTAAAGTGGTTTGTACAGTATTTTTAAGTAAGTCATACCCTCAGTGACCTGCATTCATTTAATGAGTTTTGGTCTCAAGTTGCTCAGGGCAGCACACAGTTAAAATGTCACTTGACAATGGTACAAGAGAAAGAGGGAGGGTGTGTTTAAGGATCATAAATATTTAAATTCTTTCTATCGCTCTCTTAATATGTATGCGTAAAGCAGACAGCTGATGAGCTCTCTGCACTGCATGTCCTGGGAGTTGCCGTCTGCCTTTAAGGAAGAGGGGCATGACTAAGGTAGCACCATGTTTGGCTAACTCTTGACTGATAAGGAAACCTCTGTCAGCCATCACCTGGTCACCTAGTTTAATGTGTACATAGAAGCCAGGTTATGTCCTTGTCTGAGACCCCCCCCCCTTTCCACACACACATTTCTGACACAGGAAATTGCTCCATAGGGTGTAATACCTATTAAAGCCCCATAGGGTTTAATACCTATAAAAGCCTTAAGTTTGTTGTGATGCTTGTAGTTACTCCAGGTCTATGCCCTTGCTCTTAGGTTAAATGGTCTCTCAATGAAGAACTCAGTACCATCAATAATTACAACACATTTTTTTAAACCACTCGTGAATTTCAATGACCTATTTTTATCAAGCACCTGAGAGGATGGCCAGTAGATCAGAAGCCGTAAACGTTTAGCAAGCACTAGTTTTAATTTATTTATTTATTACACCTGAAACACATGTAGCTGATACTCCAAAACGGTATCCTAAATCCATGTTGGTCAATCCAAGATGTAATTTTACTAGAGTTAAAAAGAGCTGGGCCCTGTACTACGAAACAGGATCATGGGGTTAGCGCGATAACTTCAGGTTAAAGCCTGGTTTATCCGTACTACGAAGGTGGTTCACTTTTCACTGTGCTATATCGCTGTGGTAACTTATGCTGCCGAGCTAACCTGCTCCAGGGCAGGTAAAGTTCCAGATTATGGATCCCGATTAATTGGAAAAAGGCATAATGGACGTTAAGATTCTATATGGAACTTCAATGTGCGAATTAAAAAATATTCTGCAGTGTGCGAATATTGAGAGGTTCTTAAGAAGACTTTCCAAACCGACAAAAGCCTTGTCATGGAATTTTAGAGACAACTGGCCTCAATACCTTTCAGATCTCAGCCTTTGTTCTTAAAACCTATTGATCCAGTCCCCTGCCTTTTGCCATTCCAAACACCTCTGTCTTCCTCTCTTCTTTGTAATGACAAACACTCCTGCCGTGGTGTCACCATGACAGGAAGGCTCACACCTCAGACTTCCCGTTTGGCCTAGGCCATTGTTCTCTTGTCTCCACCTGAAATATATTCAAAGTGTACCGCGCTTTCTCTGTAGTTCTCGACCACTGTTGATGATGTCCATCACTCTATTATGATGTGTACAGATGGGTTCGCCAACCAAATCTCTGATAGCGTCACATCTATGTATTGTTCACATATAAGGCCGCGCAAGACGAGCCTACTTCACTTCTGTTCGGATGAACCACTTACGTGCGTTATCCTGAAGTCCTTGCGCTCGTATGTTTTTCAATAAATCAGACTTAACCTTTTTGAGCGAACCTTGGCAAATCTTTTTACTTTAGACCAGATTTAATTCCACTACACCCTCTTCGGCTTTCCGCGATATCATATGAAAAATTGCAGAATGACAGCTGCTTGAGCCATAGTTTGCCTTGTCCATTTCCAGTCATAGACTGTAGGCTATGCACTGGCTTGCGTTAGCCTACCTGCAGTTTTGTGTAGGCTGTGGGTGATGCGGAGAACCAAGTAAAAACACTCATTTTTTATTCAATTTTCAAGTCTTTAATGTTGATTTATTAGACTAGCCTCCCATTCCTAGGAACAGAGAGAAGTAGTCTACATTTTAATAGAATTGTGATAGCACCAATGCCTGACAATCCATGACGTTATAGGCCTACTGAAATAGGCCCGTATGCTTATAGACAAATTCTCCACCTCAAGCTTCACTTTTTCCATCTTAATAGCCTGTTTTATCTCTAGTTCCTCTTGTATAGAGACATCACATTGTCTACTCCAATCTATTAAAAATGATAGCCTACATTTGCTTTATTTAAGCGTCCCCTGCCAGTCTAGGGGTTGCAGCTGAAAGAATAAGATGTACTAGGCTACAATTGCTTTACACACCATAAGAATAGGCATAGCCCAATGATCTAGCCTACTCGTGTTCATGTGGAGGATAATAAAATGTAGACAGTATTTTTCCAGCTTTCCTTGAGTAGTGACTGTTGCGCCTATAGTTCATATTTCTATAACATTGCTCCTCTTCTGTAAAATGCGGTGGACGGAACATGGTTATGCGTATAGTTTGCCTTGTCCATGGCCGTGTCTGAAAACCCATACTAAGGTATGCGATTGGTCATTGCGAGCAAATACCTCCCCTTTTTCCGTGAACGCGCTCATAGCTGGATTGGACCAGCTGGGTAGAGTTAACGAGTTGATAGCCACCGTCGTAGTACCGTTTATCTGTGATTGCGGTTGTCCAGTTTACTTGAGCGAGCTAGCGAAAAGTTATCCTGGATATGTTAAACAAGCTTCATAGTACGGGGCCCTGGTTTGCCTTTGTTATTGACTCTTCTCTCCGTACTGAATTTGGTCACTAAATTTAAAATGCAGAAAAAAAAGTTATGCTTGGCAATCCTGTGTGAAAGGTTAATGTTTATAGAGGGTTATCACGGCCGGCCATGTTGAAGGTTTAAGCTTAGTAGGTTTAGCAGGTGTAAGCTCAGGTTTAGGCTAACGACTAGATAGATAGGTAGATAGATAGGTCTATCTACCTGTTTATTGATCTATCTACTGTATCTAGATAGCTATCTACATTCAGTAGCTTCAACCTCCAACATGGCCGACTGATGACGTTCCGTGAAAACCCTCTATTCCTTCTTCTTCCTGTCCTGCTCTGTACTGTGCTCAGTCTCAGAGAAAGCTGTGACAAAGAAGAATTTTGAAGCCAGCTCCTTGTAGTAGTCCCTCTCAGCTCTTAACGTTGCTGCCTCCTCTTTAAGCTCTTCATTTTCCCTCCAGAGACATTACACTTCTCCAACATTTTCCTCAGAAGATGCATCTTGGTGGCCGGCCTCTTGTCCTGCAGCACTGGTATCCAGTGATCTCCTCTTGCAGGCCCGGTCATATCTCTCCACATTGTCATTTCCTCTCTTTCCTGGTGGATCTGCTCGGTCACTGTACGCATCTGGGCCAATGAAAAGGGAAGGTGCAAAGTCTGGGTGGTCAGGATCAGCATTTGGCCTCCCTGTATACAAGAAAAAATCATGTTACAAATACAGTATGAAAGCAGTCATGTTACAGAAATTACAAGAACAAATTGTGTCATAACGTTAAGCCTGACAATTGCCTCTTGTTCAACAATGAGCAGGGCTTGCTGACTATCTAAATACAGGTAATCTCATCTAAGAAAGCAGTGTATTTGAAGCTATCACTTACGCCCTAATAAACAACATGACACTGAAGTTGTATCTAAACATCAGCCAAGTTCCCAGTTTGCCAAGTCCTACAGTTAACCCTCCTTCTCTACGGTGTAGATGTCTTTCTCTGGCGTTGTCCTCCCGCTTCAATCACTGTACCCACAGCTCTCTTTGAGCACTTTTGCTCTTTTTAGATGGGAATCTAAAAAAAAACTCACTCTCTCCAGTCTTTATGGTGACTCGGCATCCCCACACACAGCAAGATTTTTGTCATTTTATTACAAATTAATTCGATATAAAGTCTGCAGTGTCCAATCTGTTGGTAAATCCGTAATCAAATGTTTTCTACCCGGAAGTGTTTGTAAACAATAATTAAATTACGTTTGTAAGTATAAATCAGCCGGCAGATTGACTGTGAATGCCTTTTCTGTAGCATTGCTGCCTAGAAGTATGTCACAAAATGTGTTTGTGTGTGTGCATGTAGAGCAATTATCAACTTTCTCGAAAATGCTAGCTTTGTCAACGTTTTGATCTGAACCATTGTATATGATCATAAGTAACCTTAAAACAGGGCTAAACATGCATTTTCCCTTTACTACTCCTTTAATTTACCCATGTTGAAAAGTAAGCCGTTGAAACAAAGTTGGGATTTCAAAGTTGATTCACCTTTCAAATTCAACACATATTCAGCAGTGATTGTAAGACCTTAATTCACCCATGTTGAAGAGTAAGATGTTGGAATAACGTCGCAATATCAACGTTAATTCACCTCTCAAAATCAAAACCTAATCCAACGTTGATTCACATAGTCACGTGACGTTGAATCACCCGGGAATCAATGTTGAAATGCCAGCTGGGCTGTCTTGTCCTCTCCGCTTGTGTGAGCTTGGGGCACCTCACGCTTGGGGCACCTCACGCCTGGGGCACCTCACGCCTGGGGCACCTCGTGCCTGGGGCACCTCACGCCTGGGGCAGCTCACGCTTGGGGCACCTCACGCCTGGGGCAGCTCACGCCTGGGGCACCTCACGCCTGGGGCAGCTCACGCCTGGGGCACCTCACGCCTGGGGCAGCTCACGCCTGGGGCACCTCACGCCTGGGGCAGCTCACGCCTGGGGCAGCTCACGCCTGGGACCCCGGACGTGAGGCTGCGAGGCTGCAGCAGGATGCTATTGGTTTCTGAACACCACTGGCTGTAATGCGCTCCTCAGAACGTAGGTGGCAGTGGAGTGTAAATAAAGCGTTGACTCGCCAATAAAATGTAGAAGAAGACGAAAGATGGCAAATCCTGTGGATATTTGTAATTTAAGTTCAAAATACAATTTTCATATAAAAGGTGGGGGGCTGCAAATGTAGCCACCTCAGAGAAAGACCTTTCATCTTTCTACATCTGCCTTTACTTCGGTGAGTAACAAACTAATATTGGCCGGGTTTCCCGAACGAGTTAAGAAGCACTTAACTTCAAAGTACTTCTTAACTCGCATGTAAAGGGTTGCTTAAGAAGGGTTCCTTAAGAAGGTTCTTTATCAGGAAACCCGGCCATTGTCTGTAGATGCGGTAATGTAGACGATGTAAAAAGTCTATGGCGCAATGAATGGTCCATGGCAGTGTGCCGGAGCAGAGCCTCGACCAGTATACCACCCTGGACCAGTATACCACCCTGGACCAGTATACCGCCCTGGACCAGTATACCATCCTGGACCAGTATACCACCCTGGACCAGTATACCACCCTGGACCAGTATACCGCCCTGGACCAGTATACCACCCTGGACCAGTATACCACCCTGGACCAGGTCTAACCTCAAGCTCAAGCATTCAGTAAAAAAAACATTTCAGTAAAAAAAAAAAGTACACAGTTATAATTTACCATATTCCCAAAGCTGCATATAAAGCTGACATTATATTGGTACTGAATGTATGCTTTAAGCAAATGCATTATGCAAACATTAATAATATGTGAATTCCAGGCCAAATGATTAGCAAGATAGTGAATTTTTACAACTTTTGTGGTAAAGCTTATTAACTGATAACCCCTAAATAGGTTCAAAGTGTACCCCTGAATAAAATGGACAAAGGCACGCACATCCAAAATGTTTAAAACTGGGTGCTAGACAGAAAAACAAACTGATCAGGAAAAATAGCGTCTGCACACCAGAAATATGCTCCCAGGAATAATTTAATTGACACCGAGGTGACGTTTCGGGCTACAAGCCCTTCTTCAGACAAAGAACACCAGCAGAGACTGGTCTTAAATAATAGGCTACCTAGTCTAAGGGGTCACATGACATAACATGTGACCGAGTCAATGCTTGGGAAGGCCTAAGTGTTTAAATAAGTTCCCAAAAAGTATGTACATATATACACAGTTATTATACAAATCATAGGAATATGCTACACCACTGGAATATCACATGACCTAACATCAGGTGTATATACCATCATACTGAGATGTGATACCAAGTGGAAGGTAGTAGAAGGGATTAAAACATCTCTGCAGGTCTAAAAAGGTGACAATTTAGATCATACTAGCAAAAAGACAATACCACAAGCAATGGAGTACAGGTGCACAGAAACCACAGATTACAGAAATAAAATCAACTTGACTAGCAACTACACACAAGGCATGGGGTGGAGGCAAATTCACTCTCACACACACCTCTGAGAAGAGAGTGTCCTTAGAGGAAAGGCCACAAATCAAAGTCTTCATTCAACCCTTTTGTCCAAGGTGTAGATCCAGAATGCCTCCCTTTTGAGCAGTAATGTGTCGATGTCGCCTCCACGGCGAGGATGTTTGACCAGTTCAATGCCTAGGTATCTGAGAGAAGACACATTATGTTGAGCATGAGTAAAATGAACAGCCACTGAGGTCCTGATCTCATGGTTACGGATGTTGGATCTGTGCTCAGAGATTCTTGTTTTTAATGGTCTTGTGGTTTTTCCGATATAGGCTATGGGCACTTAAGCATGTAAATCACATTGCTGATCTTACATGTGATGATGCCTCTGATGTTGAAAGATTTTCCTGTACGTGGGTGGTTGAATGTAGTGGTTTTGTGTGTAAAATTACATTGTGGACAGTTGCCACATCTGTAATTGCCATCAGGGATGGTCTGTAAAAAATGAGGCTGGGTGAGTGGTGGAAGGTGGGCTCTTTCATGAAGGTTTCTGAGATCAGGTGGTCTCTTGAAGACAATCCGAGGGGGTGTGGGCGCTGGGTCAGATTCAATAATGTGCCAGTGTTTTTGAACAACAGATTTAAATTCCCTGCCAAGTGGTGAATACTGGATGATACAATTGATTCTGGGTTCTTGGGTCAAAGTCTACCTTTCTCACTTGCACATTTGAAAATACCTTTGGAACAACTCAACTTTCAGAATAGTTGATGCTGCTCACCTATGAGGTCTTCAAGGTGAATAACGGCCATCTTCCCTCCCTCTGCAGTCCCCCTCCAGCTCCATAATGGCTCCTTAAAGAAACATAATGGCTTCCTGGATGAGCCGTCGACTCCTCACACAGTCATCTCCCACTTACTTGAAGTAAACTGAAGTGACAGTATACTCTCTGCGAAATGGAAATGGAAAATCCCAGAGGAACATGCGAGTCTGCAGAAGAGACTTCAACAGCGGCCTAGAAATGGAAATCATTACTAATCCTCAGTCGTGGAGAATGTCATGACATCGGTTTGAGTCATCAGTAGCTATTCATCAGTTCTATCACTTTATGACATGGCCCATTTGGGGGGAAATCATTGAAGTATAAAAAAGGCAGTTAAAAAGAAACTGATTTAAGAGATATATAATACGCACATCAGGCAATGGGTGCTGGGTTAAGAATAAGTCATAGTTTATAGGTACAGGTAAACCCGCACACCGGCTGTAGTTAAAATACTTCTTTATTGAGCAACGTTTCCATGCCGTTATAGTTAAAAAAAAATAACCCCACAACTGAAATGTGTTGGCTTCATATTCAGAAAAATATTTTATCAGTGTTCTGTGAACATGTGGGTTTTTGTTGTCAGAATATTGTATATCTGCTTATGTGTACTTGGTGTTGTGGGTCGGGGTGTAAATATCTGTTTGATGGACGAGTGGATGGTCCAAACCACTCTTATCTCTTACTCTGAAATGTAATTTAATGTAATGTATTGCTTTATAAATGTTCTTAGCCGGTAGACAAACATACTCCTGGAGCTTGCTCGATCGCCTTGTCTCGATCGACCCCTCTCAGGGTCAGGGAAGAATTTTTACAGCTCACTTATCTGGCCCCCGGGTGATTACTGTTTTTTTGCTTCCCTCTGGAATATGTAGAGAGTGGGTCGTATGCCCACCTCCCTTGTTCTCTGTAAAGCGCATTGTGTTGCCTCTGGGTATTAAATGCACTATACAAATAAAGCTTTGATTGATTGATTGATTGATCTGGCTTGTTTTATTCAAGGGCTTAGCTCGTACTCGAGGGACCTGCACCCTGGAGAGATCAGAGCTTGGAGAAAGTAGCCATGTTTGAAGTGTAAATAGCCCAAAGGTCAAAAGACAGTGAGCTGATCGGTAGGACCTGACATGCATGAAAATGGGGACTTGGATAGTTTTCAATGATGCCAGCCATGCAGTGCAGTGTTAGGGAGTCGCCTGTACTCTTTCTCATTATGCTTTTATTGTGCTCCTTCGCTGCCAGACAATTGCCCTCTGGGACAAATCCAGTTTGAACTTGAAACTTCAGAGGCAGTCCCTTCACACTGTTTTTTTTTTTGTTTCTTGATATGTCCCCTGATGTCAACCCTCACCTACATGTGTGGGCACTTGTAAAAACCTATAATAACATTTACATTACAATAGGAGACACTTTCATCCATAGTGACTTACAATAATGCATTTACCGTAAGTAGTCAAGTGTACTACTACTCGCCAGAACTCATAAGTGCATCTCCTTTCTAAACAAGCGACTAGAGCTAAAATCAAAGTGCAAGAACAGCTAAATACAAATACAATCCGAGTTGTCGTCACTACTGTACGGTTAATGATAGCCTGGTCACAGTGCACTCATCCCTGGGAGGAACAGCAGCTCAGTCTTGTCCAGGTTGAGCTTGAGTCGCCATCCACTCCGAGATGTCAGCGAAGCCACATAGCAATACCTGCCAGGATTGCAGTGTTCTTATCTCCTCTATGTGGCACTTATCCTGTCTACTCTAGGCCATCAGCTGTTCTATCTCTACAGAAGTCTCATCATTCAATCCTAATGACCTCCACAATGGCTCTACACAGAGACCGAGAGGAAGCTCTAGCCCCTCAGTGAGAAAATGTATTGGGACCTGCGATTCATGTAATGACTGTTCATCGGTTGAAACTTCACTGAGCCTTAACACCCTTGTGGAGTTGCCGGGTAACACGCATGGAGTTTCAGCCTTGGCGAAACGGGTCTGTATCCGGGAATAGGGCTTGGGAAAATGTAGTCCCAGACACGGCCATCTTGTTTCTACACAGGTGTATCTATCTGTCTGATTGCATAGGGTACTATGCAGTAGAGCCAATCAGACAAAATACACCTGTGTAGAAACAAGATGGTTGTGTCTGGGACTACATTTTCCCAAGCCCTATATCCAAATTGGATATTTGTCATATCTGGGGCATATCAGAACTCAGGAATAGGAACTTATTAGTATGCAGTGTGTCAGGAGGTATAAACGAGCCCTAGCATGCTCCATACTGATATGTTCTTATTAGTATGCAGTGTGTCAGGAGGTATAAACGAGCCCTAGCATGCTCCATACTGATATGTTCTCATTCCTGATATTCTGATATGCTCCAGATCAAGGTTATTATAGTTAACGAAAACTAACTTAAAAACGAAAACTAGGTGTGAAAAAACATTTTAGTTAACTGAAATAAAAACAAAAACTAGACTTTACTAAAAAACGATAACTAACTAAAACTGTATTGTGTGTTTACAAAACTAACTAAAATAAACTAAGATAATTGAGAAAATGTCCTTAGTTTTAGTCTTTTTCATTTCATACATAAGCCTAGTATTTTGGGTGGATATGAAATCTATCCTCCATGTTCTTTAGCTGTGCCCCTGCGCAGGAGTAACCTGACGTGGTCCAGATGGTTTGTTCCACACGGAGTGAAACAACGTGAGCTCACGAGATCAGGATGGTCTCACAAGGCTAGCACAGAAGAATAAAAAACTAAAACTAATACTGAAACTAATAAAAATGAAACTAAAACTAAGCATTTTCAAAAAATAAAAACGAAATGAAACTAGCAAACCTGCTTTAAAACTAATCAAAACTAAACTGAAATTGAAAACAAAAAGTTAAAACGATATAAACATAAAAACTAATGAAAAAAGCAAAACTATTATAACCTTGCTCCAGATGTGACAAATATCCAATTTGATTATTTCCAAATACAGACCCCTTTTTAGCCAGTGATGGATTGCCTATGTCAAAGAAAGTGTGTAGAGAGCTGAGTTTTGGTTTGTACAGTAGCAGGTCAACCACAGTGTTCGTGTAGCAAGTATCCATGCAGTTACAGTATCATGGCCCGAAACCCAATGGGTGGAGTATGATTTACTTAAAGCAGGTTTAATCGTTGTATTGTTACTGTACATTTCTTAATGTACACTCATGATATCTGGGTCGATCTGGGTCCTGTGATTCTTTTCTAGACATGTTCCCATGTCTCATACCCCACAGAAGAACATGTTAGTGGTGTTGTACTGTAACAGACGTATTAGAAAAGTTACCTACATTCAGATGTGGAGCAGACCAGTCTCCCTGAGGAGCTACTGTATGGACAGGCCCATTCCATGCATTAACTAACTAGCTCTTATTAATTTAACACTGACGAGCACTTACTAGAGCTACAGCCCTAGTTGATACAAGGCTCACCTTGTATCAAATAATCATATAAATGGCCATGTCATATCTTTGCATGCATTGCTTTGAAATGCTTAAATGCAAACTGAAACGGTTAAGTCACTGTGAACGCAGTGGATGTGGCTTCTACCCATGTTCACACTATCCCGTGTGAAGAGGCTCCTGCACTCCTGAACACACACATCCATTTAAAGCCATGGGGATAACAGAGTGTGTGTTGTGATAACAGATTATGTTGTGATAGCAGAGAGTGTGTTGTGATAACAGATTATGTTGTGATAGCAGAGTGTGTGTTGTGATAACAGAGTGTGTGTTGTGATACCAGAGTGTGTATTGTGATACCAGAGTGTGTGTTGTGATACCAGAGTGTGTGTTGTGATACCAGGGGCCTCATTTATCATTGAGGTACGCCTTCTTTTACACGGTCTTTTCCGCGATTTCAGGCGTACGCCATTTTCCCCCCCCACAGCGCGATCTATCAAGCCGAAAGGGCGAAAATTTAGTTGCCTTTCTACGCGCTTTTGTAGGACACCTCTCAAGTAGCCGTACCGATTTACACGGTTTTCTACACCCTTTTTGAACACAGGGGGAACTGGCGACGCAGGTGGTGCGTCGGTGAATTACAATGTTTGATGGAGAGAATAAGAGCGACAGTTTCTGAACGCACAATCATGTAGGCTAATAGCCCAATTCAGCACCAACATATATCGCAATGCAAGATTAGACGTGTCCTCTAACCGGCTCATTAATGGTCCGATATGGATTTGTTCCCCAAACTGAACCTATGCGCTGTCCCAAACCTTTCCGCGCTATATATCACACACCTAATGCAGGCACTCCATCAAACGGCAATAATTGACCAATTAGATTGTCATTAATATGTGATCATGTGGACCTGATTGCTGTTTGGTAAGCATATAAATGACAGTCCTCCTGTGCGTAATGCAAGCCTAAATGAATCCGGCGCTACTCGGCCTACTGGCCGAGATAGAACTCCAAAGAGGTGACGGCGATGGCGACTGCACCCACATAAGGGCACCATCAGTGAATGAATACGTCTATGTGAATCGCAAAAATGTGCACACTATAAAAACCCAAATCATATGTGACGCCGACATGCTCATCACAAGTGTAGTGGCACGGTGGCCTGGCTCCACGCATGACTCATTCATCCTGGCGCACAGCAGGGTAGGGGCTAGACTGAAAGCAGGCGCTGCGCGTGACGGCTGGCTTGTTGGTGTGTGCATAGCCAAGATACATATTCTTTGTCTTTTTTACTTTAATCTTTATTAGCATTTTGCATCCATACAACGACAATACAATAAAACATAAAAACTTACAATAACAGCTTATGGGTACTTCCATCCATGCAGCTTTTTTTTCTTACTCAAATATGAAAATTTTAATATTAGTGGTATCATCACACTTCCTTCTATAATCCATCCATTTTTCCCATCTCCCTTCAAACTTTCCTTCCTGCATCCTCAATGCATAAATAAATCTCATAAATCTCCTCCACAACACCCACCACTGCTCCTTGGTTGGGGGTTCCACCTTATACTGTACCAAGCCCTCATTATTGTCTTTTTACTAGCAACCAATAGTACTTTCACTAGGTATCTGTCCCCTCCTTGTACATCATTCTGTTATGTTTGCCAAGATGTATAAAGCTGATAAGAATGAGAACCAGTCAAGACCCCACCACAAAATGAGGACCCAAGCCCTCAGCCCCCTCCCCGTCATGAGGTTTACCAGCGGGGCCAAAGGGCCCACACTGAGGTCATGCGCCAGCTATGAAGACACAAACAAGTAAGGTTCACATTTCTACCATTTTATTGTCTGTTGGTGGGTGACTGTGTGAGGTGTGTGAGTGCGTTTGTGAGTGAATGTGTGAGGTCCGTGAGTGTGGTAGTGAGTGACTGTGTGAGGTCCTTGAGTGTGGTAGTGAGTGACAGTGTGAGGTCCGTGACAGCATGTGTGAGGGAATGAAGTGCAGTGAGGATGTCCTGTTGGCTCTGGTGGTGTAGTGTGGTGAACTCCACCAACTGCTGCACAACTGCCCCACAACTGCCCCAATCCCTTCTGCCATTTCCCTCTGGGCCTCTAGGGTCATGAGCCTCCAGCACAGCGTCTGAGAGGAAGCCCAGCCCTCAGGGACCCTTGAGGCAGGGACGCTGGCAGCCGGAGGTGGAGGCGTGGGCGGTGGAGACGGAGGCGCTGGAGATGGCACTGGAGGTGGAGGCCGGTGCGCTGGAGGTGGAGGCACTGGAGGTCGTGGCGCTGGATGTAGAGGCTGCAACCGGCGGGGGCACGACCGTCAGGTCAAGGACCACTGCAGACTCCCCCTCCTCTGAGTCCCACCCCACGTCAGAGTCTGGAGAAACAATTTCAGTCATTTTCTTTGAGTTTGTCTGTTAACTTGATTATGCATTAAACATTTCATTGTGTAGCCATATTCAATTGATATGTTTTTCTGTTGGCAGCCAAATAAATGCTTAAGTGTGATTTACCGGGTGATTTAGATGAGAGTCTTAATTTCCCAGAGGGGAAAATGTTTAATGTGGTCTAACATTATGAAGTGGTCATCTGTGTTATCGTTCCCTATTTTTGGTCCTAAATCAATCATAGCCTACCACAGAATGTGTGGAATGTTTGCTTTCCTCACAGCCACATAATACAGAATGTCCGTGTAGCCTACGCCAAATACAGGATCCACGAAACGTACAGTAGGCTACCTAAACTGTAGGAGCAATCAGACAAATGTAGGCTCGTACAAATAGCTTACCTTCCGAAGATGATTTTCTTTTCTCGCGTGGACCTCACCAACAAGCACATGCACCTCCGTCTCCGAAAAGTTTCTCTTCTTTCCGCGTTTTTCCATAAACGTCTTTGTCTGTCCTATGCTCCACGCTATATTATGTTGGTTCCTTCCGGGGTATCCACGTTGTGTGCTGTCATAGTTTTGACCATATATGGTTGGATTTGGGCGTGGCGAGGGCGGAACACGGGGCGCGTGCGCGTCCGCTCTCTTCTACGCCACCGTCGGATTTTTCGTGGAGGAATTGGCGCAGCAGCGTGTACGACATTTTTGATAGATCCGAAAAGCGTGTAAATATTCTCGTTGTACGCGACATTTCGCATTTTCCATGTTTTCGTCGTACGCCCTCTTCTACACCTGAATTTACACGCTCTTTGATAAAAGTGTGTGTTGTGATAACAGAGAGTGTGTTGTGATAACAGATTATGTTGTGATAGCAGAGTGTGTGTTGTGATAACAGAGTGTGTGTTGTGATACCAGAGTGTGTTGTGATGACAGAAAGTGTGTTGTGATAACAGTGTGTGTTGTGATAACAGTGTGTGTTGTGATAACAGAGTGTGTGTTGTGATAAGAGTGTGTGTTGTGATAACGTGTGTTGTGATAACAGAGTGTGTGTTGTGATAACAGAGTGTGTGTCGTGATAACAGTGTGTGTTGTGATAACGTGTGTTGTGATAACAGAGTGTGTGTTGTGATAAGAGCGTGTGTTGTGTCAGGTAAGGGGCTGTCTGTGCTGAGATGTTTACTCTCTCATCTCTCACAGTGGCTCTGAGGTGGAAATGAAGGAGTTAAATTTATGTTTCGGGACCCTGTTGTCCGACGCATGTTTTTTGTATGTATGTGTGTGTGAGGAGGGGGGGGGGTTGTTGAGTGTCAATGCTGTACACATAAACTAAATGAGAAAGGTTGGGCCAAATCCATCTACCTCAGGACTCAAATGAAACTGACAGAAGCTGATATTGTATGATTTATTCCCATGCGTTTCCCCCTGTGGAGTCAGCTAGAGCAGGTAAATGAGTTTCAGTGATAGCCGCTGAAGAGTGTGTGGAGTGGGGATGAATCCATTATTATTCATCAGTAATACACTCTGTCTTTATTCATGTGGGAAGCTAAGGCTAAGATTAGTGTTTTTCCATATTTCGAAAGAGCAGATCATGTTTAATTATCCTGTGTGCCGAGTTGACATTCTCATTTGAAGCTGAAAGCGATTCTAAAACGCTGGTGGCATGCTGAAACTCTTGTGACAATGCTCTTGCACTGTCAAGAATAATTGTTGTTGTATTTACACACTGTTTACAAACAAAAAGCCTTGTGTGTCTGAGAGATTATTTTTGGGAATCATTTAACAGTACACTAAAAAAGTAGCAGGGACTATAACACACATGCCTACTGACTGACTATCATGGAGACAATTCAAGGTGAGAGACCGATCCTTGCTGAGAGTGGACAGATCTAAAGGAGTGCTCAAGTCCTCACACCTAGCATGATTCAGTGTGTGATAGAGGCGTCTCTACAGGTTTTACTGTGTGATAGAGGCGTCTACAGGTTTTACTGTGTGATAGAGGCGTCTACAGGTTTTACTGTGTGATAGAGGCGTCTACAGGTTTTACTGTGTGATAGAGGCGTCTCTACAGGTTTTACTGTGTGATAGAGGCGTCTACAGGTTTTACTGTGTGATAGAGGCGTCTACAGGTTTTACTGTGTGATAGAGGCATCTACAGGTTTTACTGTGTGATAGAGGCATCCTTACAGGCCACACCATAAGGGACAGGCACTGAAGCCTTAACGTGCACTGCTGTTCCAGCTAGGCACTCAGAGAGGATGTCTCAGAATATCTCACCATGCAGCATCGATCACAACTGTGTAATGATATTGAACTAACCCAGATAGCAAGCGGATCTGGGCCATATACAGGCCAGATCTGGCCCTTGTGGCTTAGTTCCGGCCCATATATGGCCCAGATCCGCTTGCTATCTAGGAAATCAACTCCTCGTCGGTCCAATCCAGGAAGTCAGAATAAGGCTTATCATATAAGTTACTGTGCCTGCCTCCTGCTTTGCTCTGTAGTGCACTGTACCCATAGCAGCCATTAAACTGGTGTCATACAGCTCTACATCTGGCCATTTGAATGCTGCTCCATTTGTGAAATGCATCATGAACCAGGATTAAATGCTCCCTCACCCCAGCTCCTATAGCTCTGGGCTGCACACACTATGACATGGAGAGAAAATGTCCACTGGGCGTTGGGCAAGTAAAAGATAATTGTGGTGCGCCTAATTAAAAGTCGTTCAGCGTGATGTGTTGAGAAACAGTAAGCTTTTTAAAATTCCTTGGCTCCCATCATAAAAATCCATATCCTGGAAGTGCGGTAGCCAATCGAAGATAGAGGTGGAAATCCTATCCGTCCGATCAGTAATTGCATTACTCATTGTCACTGTAAGCTGATCATGTGTGAAAAGAAGCAGGGTGAGATTTAGATGGGGAGGAAGTGAGAAGACACTTTAATGCTGTTCTGGTTGTTCAGTGAGGAAAGGGTGCGGGTGGGGGGGTGGACTTGGTTCCTGCCTCCAGTGAAACAATAACAGTTTTTTGTGTGGTTTTGTTGAGGAGCTATAGTGCAGAATAAAAGTTATGGTGTAAATATATTCTTAGCTAGGTTGTGGTGATGGAGCGGATTGCTAATAAAGACGATCTTACCGCTTGAAAACATGGCAGGGTATCACATTACTTTCTCATCAACAGTGTATTTCGAACAAATAAAGTAAACACTAAACTGTGCACTGAACAACATAATATCTGGATCATACATACAGTATAGTGGATGTACAGTGTTTGTAGATGCAGAACGTTGGTTGGTTGGATACTGTATACATTGCTATGCAAGCTCTGCTCCACAGAATATTATGGTATGGCGTGTTTAGGGCATGCACTCCACTTACAGTAGGTCAGTGCATCTAGTAGAAAGACAATAAAACAAGAATGACATGTTTGCAGCATGGGGACTTTGAATTTGCTTTGTTACCAAACAAGACAAATCAGCTCCAATTAATTTAAATTTTTCTAGCACATATCCTTGGAGAGGGAGATAGCGATATCTAGACGTTCATGATTCAAACACTAAACTGAAATTGAAAAGGCTCAAGGATCATGTCCACAGACACGATCGGAAATTAAATAGAATTTGTAGATTAATAGTCTGACACCAAAGCTTGGCGCATGGATGATACCTTCTCATAAAACTCATTAGAGACTCAAAATGAATACATGCTCAAACAATTAGACAGCACTAACTATAATCTAAAAACCCCTGACATCGGCTCACTGGGTGTCAGCTGGTTGATGCTTCAAGTTACAAGTGATTGTGAGTGCATAGTGACTGGTTGAACTCCCGCCTACTCTGTGTAGAAGTACAGCTCATCGGTCCAACAATTACGTTTTCTGTGCTGTTGTTGTTGTTGTCAGACTAAGCACAGTTGTTGTTTTGATCTTGAGGTGAAGCCAACATTTCATAGCCTGTGATGATAATCTTAATGTCGGGCATTAATAAGAGATAAGAGAGAATTCAATCACAGTCCCTATTTACAAAACAATGCACTGTGACTGAAGTTTGACAGAGATTAGCACACACTGTGGTGGATACATAATCTCATGGAAATTCAATTTGTCTACTTTAAAGTACTGAGACAGATAAAACAGACTGATACGTTGGGGTGCCCAAATAAGCCGATTCTAAGGTTACATGAAGATTGATTTTGCACTTAAGTAGTCAAGCAGATATTAGTGTGCTTGGCACGGTGGCTTTGTGCGTTACACTGTCACCTCACTGCAAGAAGGTCCTGTGTTCGATTCCCACATGGGGCTATCTCCTGGGTCTTTCTGAAAGCCACTGCCATTAAATCTATAGTGAGAGATTGTATCTGCAATCAAAAACTGCTATATCGTCACACCATGATCAGACTGAAAATGCTGTAAGTGCGGTTTCAATGTATTACTCCTATTTTGCCACTTCTATGACACTTAAGAGTGCATTAGTGCTCAGTCTCTCTGGGCAGTTGGAGATTGATGATAATGAAAGGCCTTCTTTCTCCGTCTGGTTTTCTCTGCATGCTTAATGCCAAACAGAACCAAGGAATTAAAGAGGACAAACGCCCACTGTGTGTCAGAGCATGTTCATTCACAGCTGATGAACTGCTAAATGGAATTACCTTGCGGCCATGGTGCTGGCTTTGGTTTATTGTATATTGGGCTAAATGGCAGGTTTGTTGGAGGAGTGACAGTGAAACTCAGCAAACCTTGAGGCTCTCTCTCTCTCTCTCTCTCATCCTTTGACAAATGTCTGTTCTGGCCCCGTTACTGAACCCGATGACCACTCTAGTGGAGCCATGGAGGCCTTGACGACGGTATATACTGAACTCGTTCTGTCTGAAAACAGTACAACAGCTTGACTTTGAAACACCACAGGTGTTAGTGTGCAAGGTGTATTTTACTGTATAGAACATTATGCAAGAGGGTGACTACCGCTCTACCTCTTTGTAAGGTGCTGGAAATAAAATGAATGAGTTCAAAATGATAGGAAGGAATTTCCAAACACTTAGATCCATGCAATGTTTCACTTTAATGGCTAAGCTTTCGGTCTGCTAGACCTTCATCAGAGCATGCATACTGTAGCATAATGATGGAGAGACAGGAAGAAATAGCAAAATAACATTCACATCATTAGCAGAATGCACAACTCCTGTGCACAGAAATAGAATAATAGAAAGAATAGAAAGCTCCACCTCTTGGGGATTATACATCTTTTTGGAGGCATAGGCCTATACATGGGAGCTACGTTAATAGCAAGAGCGGGTGGTGAAAAAACAGTGAATATTAAAATGTTTACTATATAGAAAATTAACACTTTAGATGGATGGATGGATAGATACATACATACATACATACATACATACATACATACATACATACATACATACATACATACATACATACACAGACTGGTAGAACATCCTCAGTAGCCTGCTCAAGTCACTCAAGCCAAGGTTATTATAGGTGTGAAAAAAACATTTTAGTTAACTGAAAAAAAAACTAGGCTTTACAAAAAAAGATAACTAACTAAAACTATTGTGTGTTTACAACACTAACTAAAATAAACTAAAATTATAGAGAAAATGTCCTTAGTTTTAGTCTTTTTTCTTTTCATATAAATGCCTAGTATTTTGGGTGGATATGAAATACATCCTCCATTCTATTTTAGCTGTGCCCCTGTGCAGAAGCAACCTGACATGCGCCAGATGGTTTGTTTCACGTTGTTTCATGGAGTGAAACAACATGAGCTCTGGAGATCAGGATCGGCTAACGCAGAAGAAAACAAAACTATAACTAACACTGAAACGAATTAAAACTTAAAGGAGTAGTAAAGGGAAAATGCATGTTTAGCCCTGTTTTAAGGTTACTTATGATCATATACAATGGTTCAGATCAAAACGTTGACAAAACTAGCACTTTTGAGAAAGTCTGATAATTTCTCTACCACTGTTTTGGTCATACAATGGATGTGGGTGGGCACCTTGAAAAATCATTCAAAAACATGTTAGACTCTCGATTTCAAAGACAAGATGCTCCCTGGTTGGTATTCATTAGCAAGGCTATTCCTATTTTCCATGAGGAAAAAGCCTTTGAAGACGAAGAGTCATGGTCCTCAGCTTGTTAGGAGAGCAATTGATTAAATGCTGAAAAACCAAGATGATTAAGCCACTTGAGGTCAATCTTTTTTCATCTAAGAGCCTCTTAATGCATGTAAACAACACAGAAAGTAACTTCAAAAGAGTCCACAGTCTAGAAATGTAGGATGAAACATCAATGACCTACTGCAGAAGTCGGGCTATTTTACTAATTAAGATGGCACCACTATACATTAGAAAAACAACCCGGTGCCCCATCATCTTTGTTGTTGTTTTTTGTTACCTATGTGTTAATAGTGTTTAACCTGACACGCCAGATGGTTTGCTTTGCATACCATCTGGGAACTCTCCATTGGAAACTGTTTGGAAAAGGGCGGGCACTTTCAAAAATACTTGGCAGCTGATTGGATGAAACATCTGTCTGTCACCGTCTATCACGCGCTAACTTCAACCACTCCTCGCTGTCATCACACCCAAACCTGCCCAGCGTAGCTGTTTGTATTACTCCTCAGAACTAGGGCTGGATTTAAAAAATGTATTCATCGATTCTGAATCGATTCTGAATTAATGATTCAGAATCGATTCATGAATCCCAAAATCTTTTATTTAATGAATGAATGAATAAATGAAGGTATGAATAGTTCATTAATTCATTCAATGATTCATTCATTCATCCATTTTTGGAAATCATCTACTCATCTACTCATCTACTCTTTCTCATACACCACTCTGAATGACTAGGTTAACATTGTTCTCTTTTAATGCACGCGGCCTTAATTTACCATGTAAACGTACAAGCTTTCTGTATGCATTGAGAAGAGAGAAAGTTGACATAGCCATGCTTAGCGAATCCCACCTGTTGCAGAAGGATGTCCATAGACTGCAGATTAAACATTACTATGTATTGGCAAAATCTTCCTCCTCTAATAAAACTAAAGGAGTGCTAAATATTGCTCACAGCAACTTTTAGTTTAGCAACTTAGGTGTTGGTGGCGATCTGGAATCACTTTTATAAAAACCATTACAAAGAATAAAAAAATAGATTTTGTATCTATTTATGTGCCAAACAGTTTTGACTCAGATTTATAAGCACAATTGTCTAATCTTATGCATGACCTGGTAGAATACCGTCTAATAATTGGTGCAGACTTTAATGCTGTTTGGGACCACTCAGTCGATAGGAGGATGCAACAGAGGGTAGTGACCAGAGATCAGCGTCTATTGCATTAAAGAAATGGGCACAGGAGTTGGCGGTTATCGATTTATGGCGCGTTATCAATCCTTTAACGCAAGACTTCTCCTTTTTCTCTGCAAGACACCATTCCTTTTCTAGAATCAATTTTATTTTTGTGTCTAAGGATCTTCTTGAAAAGGTAAGTATAGACATGCTCGCTCTCTCAGACCATAAGGCAGTAATCTGTAGGGCTAACTTGTCAGGATCCCGTAATCGGGCTCCACGTTGGCGTCTCAACAGCTCTCTGTTGCGGAAAGAGGGTTTTATTGAACAGTTCCAATCTGGCCTGGCTGATTTTATAGCATTCAATGAACACTCTGTAGAGTATTTTTGTATATTATGGAATTCTGTTCATCCTTTGCCTCTCATTTAAATAAGATTTGCACCACATAATTCTCGAATTGGAACATAATCTAGAACTATTAGAGCGTATGCACAACAATATCACACCAGACTCAGTCATCCAACGAAATAGAATAAGAGATGAGCTGAATTCCTTGCTCCCGCAGTGCGCCTAATTCCTTATTCATCGTACGCGTCAAAATCATTATTTTGAAGGTTCACGTCCCAGCCAGTCTTACTTGCCGTAAGCCTTTGTGCCAGTGAGAATTTTGCTAATATATCATCAATTAAAACACCAGATGGAGTTCTTTTAACGGATCCTGTCTTGATCAATTCTACATTCCGTACTTTCTATTCCAATTTGTACAGCTCTGAAGTTGCTTATGATCCCACAAAGTCAGATGTATTTTTTAATAATCTCAATCTTACTAAACTATTGCCTCAGGAGGTTATGTCCCTGCATAAGCCCATCACCTTAACTGAATTGGAAATAGTTTAATGCAGTCTGAACAAAGGCAAATCACCTGGTTTTGACGGCATTCCTCCGGAATTCTATTTAACATTTTGGTCGCAACTGGGCCCTCTAATTTTGACCATGATCAATCAGGCTATTATAAGTGGTTCTTTTTCTAGGGATATTAATACCGCTACAATCACATTACTCCATAAAAAGGGTAAAGACCCAAACAAGTGTGCAAATTATCGTCTTCTATCTCTCTTAAACGCAGACATAAAATTGTTTGCAAAAGTGCTGGCACTTAGACTTGAGCCCCTTATGAATAAGCTTATACACCCGGACCAAACTGGCTTCATAAAATCTCGCTTATCTTCAGATAATGTACGCAGACTGTTATATATTACTGATGCTTCTTCTGACATAAAAACGCCATGTGCTGTATTATCTTTGGATGCTGAAAAAGCATTTGATCACCTAGAATGGCACTACATATGGTCTGTTCTTCATCATATGGGGTTTGGAACTCATTTCATCAGCATGAAAAAAACTCTTTATTCATCTCCTTCAGCCATGGTGATGACTGGTAGCATTTGCTCTCCGTTATTTCCTGTGTGCCGCAGTTCCAGACAGCTGTGTTCTATCGCCGTTATTATTCGCCTTATCTTTGGAACCCTTGGCTGTGCGTCAGTCATCCCATACTCCTCTTACAGTTCATGATACGGATCATTACATCTCTCTTTATTGTGACGATATTTTACTTTATCTTGGTGATGCAGTTAACTCAACCCCACACCTTCTATCTATTTTTGAAAACTTTGGTAGTATTTCTGGATACAAAATTAATTGGTCTAAATCTGCTTTTCTTCCTCTGAATGACTCCATGAGACAAGCCTTACCACCAACAAATATCC
Organism: Borostomias antarcticus; assembly: GCF_949987555.1. Classification (NCBI taxonomy): domain Eukaryota; kingdom Metazoa; phylum Chordata; class Actinopteri; order Stomiiformes; family Stomiidae; genus Borostomias; species Borostomias antarcticus. The sequence continues at coordinate 9,128,546 of NC_140242.1, forward strand.
CAGTGGTTGAATATCTTAAATACCTGGGCTTATCCATCTCTCCATCATTACAAACCACAATTTCAGATAATTATAATTCAACTCTTAAACAAGTGGAGTCTGATTTGGAGTGCTGGTCGCCCATTTCTAACTCATTCCGAGCACAGGCCTCCATTATTAAGATGAACATTTTACCTTGTGTCAACTTGGTAAAAAATTACATAAACTAGTTTCAAGGTATGTTTGGAAAGGGAAACGCCCAAGAGTGAAAATGTCAATTTTGCAGAGTAGAGTTCAAAACTCTCTGGCAGTCTTGGTTTTCCTAATTTCCAATTTTACCTCTGGTCCTTATCGCTATGTGTAGGATTTTTGGGCCGATTTATTCCCGATTCACCCCTCCCGACAATCGGAGGAAAAATCTGGTCTGGAACGTTGGTCGGGGCCGATGATCGGGCCAGATTATTTTATAATGTGAGGGATTTACAGATCCAATCTTATACCTCCCGATCGGCTCGCAGACCCATCGGGGCGGCCCCGATAATATCAAGCATGTTTGATATTTAAGATTATTATGTCCCGACTTTACATGTGAGACGGCGAGACCAGTGGTTTGTTGCTCCCTCGGGCACGATAAGATCCTGTAGTGTGTGATGAGCCGCTATTTTCAAATCTTGCTGTGTGTGCTTGTTTGAGATGCGCAAGAACAATATCTGTTAAGATTCTCCTTATGTGCGTGATGTAACCCGATTTCGAAATAGGTTAGGATTTTAAATATCCTGTAGTGTGAGCCCGGCATTAGTTAATATAGGTCTCGGGGGTCCCCAAAACATGTCTTTGAATATTTTTGCTGAACTTACCACTCAGATGAAACATTCTAGGATGCCTCTATACTCCTCTGTTTCAATCCTGTTCTAGACGCGCTGTTTCTGTGTCTGTTGCTTTAAATGCAAATGAGCTGCTGCTCCAGAAACCCACTCTGTCCGAGCCTCCAGAAGTTCAAACAATGCAAATGCAGCAGAACATTTCTGAATGGTTGATTAACAAATTATTTTCAACTCCACAAAAAACTGACTGGGTCAGCTTATTTCACAGTGTGTGCATTCACAGGCCCATTATAAACCCAAAGTATATGTGCACAAGCACTGAAAAAGTGAGTTTTTCATAATAGGGGACCTTTAAGAGAATGTCAAGTGAGGTAATTTTATGAATAATACAATCAGATATTGTAGAATAAGCCATTTTGAACTCTCTGGCATCCACACGCTGTAAAGGAGCCAGACACATCACCCTTAAGAGGTTGTTAAAATATGTATGGCCTTGACTGGTCCGAGAACTATGGAAGGGTGGTGAATAATGGACGACTTGGGTCATATAGATTTGTGTGTTTGTATGGTATACTTGGGCCAATGATATGTGTAATGAATGTTTGATGAGGATTATTACCGATTCACAGTCCAGTGACGTACTGTACTTTCCATTGATGCAAGGAGGTACTTTGGGAATACTGTGGATAGCACATCTTGGAATTGGTAGTGGATAGTTCCCATAAATGCAGAGAATGGTCAAACTCTAAACCCAACCCTAAACCTAACCATAACCTAACCCTAAACTTTACCCTAACCTTAACCTAACCCTAAACTTAAATCAGCCATATAAACCAGCAAGTTTTACAAAAAAATCTTTATTGAGCATCTCAATCTAAAGGTATTTAAGTTCAAAATGAGGTTTACTATGTGAGGACTGCCCTTGGGGATCAGGTTTGCTGGGGTACAACTGATGATCAATCATAACCGTCGTGCCACATGGCCTACTGTACAGCAGCATCCAACCTCTGAACTGACGGCCTTCTGCTAATATCAGATCAGAAACTTTTTTTTTTTATATGCCGTGTAGCCTGGCCCGTCCAGACCGATGTGCACTGTGCACACAGGACACATTGCTGGAAATGTGGCAGGTCTTTAATCTCATTTGACTGATCGGATTCTAAAGGAGTTACCTTTCTTTACGCATGAGGGTCTGTGTTGGTTTCTCCAACGCGATCACAATAGGCTTGTGGAATGCAATACTAGGGAATTGTGTAGTTTGCCACTGGATCGCGGGCTTGCTGTGTCGACAAAATAAAGCCATTCAACCGTGATGGTGAATTCTTAAGGAAAACAGGGATCAAACAAAGTTTGGGTTGGTGTGTGTGTGTGTGTGTGTGTGTGTGTGTGTGTGTGTGTGTGTGTGCGTGTGTGTGTATAGTTTGTGTGTGTGTAGTTTGTGCGTGCGTGCGGGAGTGAGTGTGTGTGTGTGTGCGTGTGTGTGTGTGCGTGTGTGTAGTTCGTGTCGAGACACTCACTTGTCTTGAAGCATGCCAACTGCTTTTTTCTTTTAACCATCACGTTTCTGTTCCATTATTCAGAACAACAATGTACCACATCAAAATTTATTTCCAAGAGCCGTTTTATTGCCACTGTCAGTCTCTATAAGCTATCTTATACCATCCCACTCAGCTTGCAGAGCCGACACTCGTCTCAGCGAATCAGGAGAGAGAGATCTCAATTGCTGGCTTGACAGGGGCTGTCTTGTTGTTAATGTTATGGCAAAGCATGGACCCACAGCTGCTGGGCAAATGCAAACTATAAACCTTTATTTGCACAAACGCTAGTGAAATTCTACTTAAAAACTACTGAAAAGTAGCTCTAAATTAATAACTTTTATTGTACTCTATTCTTATGAGGTATTTAGCCCAAGTCTATTGCTAAATGTTCTAAATGTTCTTAGCCAATAGACAAACATTTTCCAGGAGCTTGCTCGATCGTCTCGTTGAGAGAAGTCAGGGAAGAACTTTTACAGCTCACTTTTCTGGCCCGGGTGAAACTTTTTTTGCTTCCCTCTAGAATATGTAGGGGTGGGACCTATGCCCCCCCCCCCCCCGTTTCTCTGTAAAGCCCATTGTGTTGCCTCTGTATGAAATGTGCTATACAAGTAAAGTTTGATTTTGATAACGTAGTTAGTGTAGCTTTAGTAGTGTATCAGTGAAAGAACGCTCATGGGTCTGGTGTTGAGACTACTGTGACACCGGCTGAGGCCGGTCACCCAGGTACACAAGCCCATCTGAGGCAGCAAACAGTGGTAGTAGTCAGTGGTAAATGGACTGCACTTATATAGCGCTTTTCCACCTTAGCGGCACTCAAAGCGCTTTACAATGGCCTCTCATTCACACACACACATGGCAGCTGCCATGCAAGGCGCTAACCTGCTCATTGGGAGCAATTTGGGGTTAGGTGTCTTGCTCAAGGACACTTCGACATGTGAACAGTTGGAGCTGGGATTCGAACCACTGACCCTTTGATCACTGAACGACCTGCTCTACCAACTGAGCTACAGCCGCCCACCTCAGTGGACTCAGTCAGCCCTAGGACATGCTGTGATATGCTACGATGCGCCGGTTCTATCATTTATCCTAAGCCTTGTGTTTTTAATCTTTGCTGCCCGCAGGTTTGAGTCCAGTCCAGGCCCATCCCGGAACCCACGCAGCTTCTCTCAGCCGGGAAACCCCAGTCAGCACAGCTGACCGACTGTTTTGAATTTTTCAGTTTGAATGGCTTTTACTTTTTTTCTTTGAATAAATGCGCCATTGTGCAAAATAGCCATTTGCCTCAATTTCGACTGCTCTACTCCACTCACCTCCCTGCCTTGGTTGTTACAGTGTGGAGAGGAGTATGAAAAGTATGGAGAGGAGGAGAGGAGTATGGAGAGGGGGAGAGGAGTATGGAGAGGAGTAGAGGAGTATGAAGAAGTGTAGAGTTGTATGGAGAGTAATAGAGGAGTATGAAGAGGAGTAGAGTAGTATGGAGAGGAATAGAGGAGTATGGAGAGGAGTAGGGGCATATGAAGAGGAGTAGAGTAGTATGGAGAGTAGTAGAGGAGTATGAAGAGTAGTAGAGGAGTATGGAGAGGAGTAGAGGGATATGGAGAGTAGTAGAGTAGTATGGAGAGTAGTAGAGGAGTATGGAGAGGAGTAGAGGGATATGGAGAGGAGTAGAGGGATATGGACAGTAGTAGAGTAGTATGGAGAGTAGTAGAGGGATATGGAGAGTAGTATGGAGAGGAGTAGAGGAGTATAGAGAGGAGTAGAGGAGTATAGAGAGGAGTAGAGGGATATGGAGAGTAGTAGAGTAGTATGGAGAGGAGTAGAGTAGTATGGAGAGGAGTAGAGGGATATGGAGAGTAGTAGAGTAGTATGGAGAGGAGTATGGAGAGGAGTGGAGGGATATAGAGAGGAGTAAAGGAGTATGGAGAGGAGTAGAAGGATATGGAGAGTAGTATAGTAGTATGGAGAGGAGTAGAGTAGTATGGAGAGGGCTAGAGGAGTATGGAGAGTAGTAGAGTAGTATGGAGAGTAGTAGAGGAGTATGGAGAGGAGTAGAGGGATATGGAGAGTAGTAGAGTAGTATGGAGAGTAGTAGAGGAGTATGGAGAGGAGTAGAGGTGTATGAAGAGGAGTAGAGTAGTATGGAGAGTAGTAGAGGAGTATGACGAGGAGTAGAGTAGTATGGAGAGGAATAGAGGAGTATGGAGAGGAGTAGGGGCATATGAAGAGGAGTAGAGTAGTATGGAGAGTAGTAGAGGAGTATGAAGAGTAGTAGAGGAGTATGGAGAGGAGTAGAGGGATATGGAGAGTAGTAGAGTAGTATGGAGAGTAGTAGAGGAGTATGGAGAGGAGTAGAGGGATATGGAGAGGAGTAGAGGGATATGGACAGTAGTAGAGTAGTATGGAGAGTAGTAGAGGGATATGGAGAGTAGTATGGAGAGGAGTAGAGGAGTATAGAGAGGAGTAGAGGAGTATAGAGAGGAGTAGAGGGATATGGAGAGTAGTATGGAGAGGAGTAGAGGAGTATGGAGAGGAGTAGAGTAGTATGGAGAGGAGTAGAGGGATATGGAGAGTAGTAGAGTAGTATGGAGAGTAGTAGAGTAGTATGGAGAGGAGTATGGAGAGGAGTAGAGGGATATAGAGAGGAGTAAAGGAGTATGGAGAGGAGTAGAAGGATATGGAGAGTAGTATAGTAGTAGGGAGAGGAGTAGAGTAGTATGGAGAGGGGTAGAGGAGTATGGAGAGGAGTATAAAGAGGATTATGAAGAGGAGTATAGACAGGGGCGTCATGCAACCCGCAGCACGCACAAAATTTTAGTGTTTTTTTGTGCATAGAAATTTGAATTGATGACTCCCTCTCTTTTAAGCCTCACATTCTCCAACTTGTAAAAAAAAAAACTTAAGGTGAAACTGGGCTTTTACTTTAGGAACAAGGTGTGTTTTTCCTTCGAGGCTAAAAGGAGACTGGTGGCAGTCACCTTTATGTCTGTGCTAGACTATGGTGATGTTTTATATATGCATGCTTCTTCCCAATGTCTTCACTCGCTGGACTCTGTCTACCATGGAGCATTGAGATTTATAACGAACTTAAGAGCCCTTACCCACCACTGTACTCTGTATGCTCGGGTTGGGTGGTCTGCCTTGTCCACCCAGACTTAACCACTGGTACATCCTTATTTATAAGGCTATCCTTGGACTGCTCCCTGCATACCTCCAGACCTACATCCTTCGAAAAGGTACAGAAGGCTACTCTCTACGCTCACAGGATTCAATTTTACTAACTGTCCCCAGAGTGCCCACTGAAACGGGAAAAAGGGCCTTCAGTTACGCTGCTCCCTCCACGTGGAACCAGCTCAACCTTCAAAAGCTGCTCCCACTGGATGTTTTTAAATCGCTATTAACTGATTTTAACTCAACCACATCTTGATTTTAACTCAACCACATCTGTCTGCAGATGTTTCAAATGACGATGAATTTATGTACTGTCCCCTCTAATTTTGTAAATTGTTGTTTTTTATGTTACGAAACCATGTCACTGTGCTGCTGCCTATCTTGGCCAGGACCCTCTTGTAAAAGAGATGTTTAATCTCAATGAGACCCCCCCTTCCTGGTTAAATAAAGGTCAAATAAAAAAATATAAAAAAACACCCCCAAATCTGAGGGGGCACGTGCCCCCTCAAGTTCTATAGGCATCACGCTTCTGAGTATAGAGAGGAGTATGGAGACAAATATTAAATTGTGTCTATAAGATAAAGTTCATGAGATCCTCTATAGAGGGGATATATCTCATGGCGCTCAACTAAAATCCCAATCCCTTTCAGCGCCCCATTTCTCATCTTAAATAAAAAACGAAAAATGTTGCATTAAAAATATACTGTATCCAAGTGGCTAAGAGGCAAGACCTCAGTGTTAGATTGAGAACGATAGGCCAGGAGCTGAAAGCACCCAAACCCGATTAGACGCTATCATAGTTCCTGCTTGTGGAAATAGATTAGCCTACTCATACTGTACCACCTTTTCTCTCCTATTTTTCTAAGATTTTTCTTTCCTATTACATGTCATATTGTAGTGTACACATCCAGACTATAAGACATACAATAACAAAGACTACGCTGGGCTGTGATTCGGTCTAAAGCTCCAGTGCCGATGCATAAAATAATACATTCCCCTGTTTATTATGCCCTCCTCTTTATGGCTGTTAATGGCCGTTAAATCACCTGGGAACACAACCACTTTAGGGAGATGCATCTCCTGGCTGGCATCTGTACATTAGAGAGTACAAGGAGAGATTTGTCTACCTGTGAAATAGAATTTGTCACTTCAGAATCCTGAGAAGGGACGCGACATATCATTGGTGGACACCACCGTTGGTGAAGAGATTGGCAGTTTCATCATCTACTGTAGAACAAGGTTATTATAGTTAGCGAAACAAATAACTCAAAAACAAAAACTAGGTGTGAAAAAACATTTTAGTTAACTGAAATAAATATTAAAAACTAGGCTTTACAAAAAAACATAACTAACAAACTGTATTGTGTGTTTACAGAACTAACTAAAATAAACAAACATTATAGAGAAAATGTCCTTAGTTTTAGTCTTTTTCATTTCATACATAATGTAAGCCTAGAACTTTGAGTGGATATGAAATCTATCCTCCTTTTTTAGCTGTGCCCCTGTGCAGAAGTAGCCTGACGTACAGAAGAAAGAAAAACTAAAATGAATACTGAAATGAATAAAAAAAAAAAAAAAAAAAAAAAAATAAATTCGCAAACCTGCTTTAAAAACGAATTAAAACTAAACTGAAATTGGAAACAAAAATGTACAACAACACCAAAAAAAGATAGATTAGTCTTTATTGTCCTTTTCATATTCATTCATATTTACTGAACTGTACAGAGAAGTGCAACACACAACATAAACCCATTACCCCCAAACCCCCCCAAAAAATAAAAAATAATGAAAAAAGCTAAACTATTATAACCTTGCTGTAGACTGTAGGTTTTGACCGGGTCATGTGGCAGTTTCATCACCCATACATGGTTTTAACCGGGTCGCGACTCAGTTCACGGGAGTGCACACTGTTCACATAAAGGTTTGCATCTGTTGAAATGTTGAACGTGTGATGATTCGCGCTGCCCGTGCCGCCCGCCGCCCAGTTCTCGCAAATTGTATTGACTTTCTATGTAAACTCGCTACGCTGCCGGAAAAATGTGCGCCCGGTGTGAACACAGCATGAGAGAGGAGCTGAATCGGGTTGTCCTGATTTAGGTGTAGCCTCTGCACTGAACGTGTTCCTGGGTGTCCAGTCCTCAGTTAACAGCGATGGCCAAAGAGCAAAACCTCCTATCTGCATAATTGGGTATCCTTAAAAAATAGCATTCTGCAAAAGTGAATTTTTCTGATAGGTTTTGCTCTTCGGCCATCAACATGTACCATCACTTTTAAAGCCCAAATCAGAAATCACAAGAAGATGATTTCAGGATCCCCTAGAAATGCTCATCTTCTTTCCTTCCAATGGTCCTTGGATGTGTGGTAAATGGTAAATGGACTGCACTTATACATGCAACGCACCTTTGGACCTTATACCAGACAAAGCGCTTTTACAATGGCCTCTCAATCACCCGTTCACACACCAGTGGTGGCCAGCTGCCACGCAAGGTGCTCGCTAGCCTGCTCATTGGGAGCAATTTGGGGTTCAGCGTTTTGCCCAAGGATACTCTGACATGTGGACAGGAGGAGCGGGGACAGCCTATAGTATAGTGGATTTATTTTTGTTAACACTTCAGGTTCAAAAATCTATATCAATCAATCAATCAAAGCTTTATTTGTATAGCGCATTTCATACCCAGAGGCAACACAATGCGCTTTACAGAGAACAAGGGAGGTGGGCATACGACCCACTCTCTATATTTAGCACTTTCTCTTTCCTGCCGTTCATTCTAACTTGACCATGAAGCATGACCATGAAGAGCTCCTTAGGCGGAGGGAGATAGAATAGTTTTATGTATTAAAGGCCTATGGACACACAGATACACACCCACACACACACACTATAGGCTACTGTTCAATGGGCCTGTGGCCCACAACAGACCAGAAGGTGCAAGATCGTCCCTAACATTACGTGTGTGTGTGTGTGTGTGTGTGTGTGTGTGTGTGTGTGTGTGTGTGTGTGTGTGTGTGTCAGACCAAACGTGAAGACAGGCCATATGCCACAAACTAGAGGGACGCGGGGAGGGAGAGAGAGGGCCGACCCTGTCATGTCTCAATGTCACCGTGGTGCCTCAGCGTGACTGAGATACGAGGCAAACCAGTTGAGATGTGAGACTTGGATGCACGCTTGACAAGCTAGTTTTCTTCACACGCTGGCCCCATAAAGGTGCTTCGATGTTGGAAGTACCTGACTTCCTTTGTACAACCATGATCGTGATGACCAATTAATGATTTTGGGCGCATATGGTAATTTTAAAGGACACCTTGTTTTCTCTTTTCAGCTTTTGATGGATGGTTCTTAGAACAAAGGTGAATGTTAGTTTGTGGTTGGGTCCCTGGTAAATGTTTGTTTGTGGTGGATGTCCCAGATTTCGCTCCCAAATTTTTCAGAATTATCATCCAAAAACATTAATGATTTATATGATAAATGTGCGCTATTTCTGAGACTTAATGTAGTTGTGTATCCAATATAATCTCACTGCATTCCTCTGTAGCTATAAGCTGGAGACACTCGGGGATATATGTCCACACCCTTACTTACTTACTTACTTACTTACTTACTTACCCTGAACAACATTTGCACGTCTCATAGCTCTATGAAAGTCATTATCACCCCCATGAAAGAACAGGGACGAAAGCAGGGGAGTGAATACAAAGCAAATATGACAATGTTTTGATTAATTTGGCTCACAGTTTCGTTTCTGCTAGTCAGCCACGCGTGCTGATCAAAGACAGCGTTCACCCATGTTGAATACATTCACTTTTACATGGGACCCTGTGATTGGATTAGCATCTAAGGCTGTACCAGCCAATCAAAATCAAAGCATGTCACCGTGACAACATGAAAGGGAAGCAGAGGTGTAACGTGCCAAGATGACATCCTGTTCCTGGACCATGATACACCAGTCTCTTCTTGAATTAGCATGGTAGAAGACCAAACTCTCTGATATATTTTACTCTGAGTGAAAAAATGAATCACACGTTTTCAGAAATTAATACAGTATGATACTGTTTTCCCTTTGGCAGTCCTGGATACATTGAGATAAAAAGTAAAAAAGATATTAATATGTTCGCCTGATTAAGTGCCTCAGACAGTAAAGTGCCATACTGTAGATATCTTCCACTTGAAAGACTCAAAGGATAAGGATATAATGTTAACAAGACACTAATCGACCCTGAGCCGGCCAAACAACAAATAAGAGGCACCATAATCAAGCAGTGATGAGATAATTACCATCCTCTAAATTAGTCAGCCCGTGACCTTATTTACCATCAAAGGCCAAATCAACCCATGCAGACCCTGTACTCATTTACCAAGTGATTGCTCAAGAGGAAAGCTGGCAGATTGGTCCTGGTGATATGGTCCTTGTTTATCTTGTGGGTGCCTTATCTTAACACTAACCCCATCTTTCCCATCTAATCTAATTTCTGCTTGAAGCAAATCAAAACACAAGCACGATGCTGTTTAATATTGTCCTATAATGACACCAGAGAGAGGCATGAGAGGAAGGTGGTAAATCATTTTGTCGGTTTACCCTAAGGTACACTGTTGGACTCTCTGCGTTATGACATTGGTGGTCTCTTTTAAAGACAAAGCTGCTGATTCTCAAGCTGACAATAATGGTCGAATCGGATGTACGGACTCTCTCTCTTTCAGTCTCCTCCTTCCGCCTGTCTGTCTCTGTCTCCCTGTCGCTTTTTCCATGGGCACTCCTCCAATCCCATGGAGAGCTGTGTAGGCATTTGCCATGCTGGCTTGGGTTTTAATTAGACCCTGTCGTTTCTTCTTATCTTGACTTTTGGGCAAAAACGTGGAAAGAATCTTCAGGAGCAAAATGCAGTTAAACCAAATTTATTGAGCACGCCATACAGGTCAAATTTCGGCAGTACTACAGTTCTTTACTCGGTGGCGAGTTATATACTTGGCTTCAGGCCAGGTCGCACATGACAAACAAATTTGCATACAAGGGAGGTACATTTAACACAGATCTGGTCAACTAGTCTTGTAATTGGTCAATAGGTGTCACTGGGCTCTGCCCCCCTCCGGACATGGGGGCAGTCTTGGGTTTTTCCTGTGTCCTGCTTTGATCACGTTTCAACTGTAGACTTCAGAGGTGTTCTTCTTCTTCAGAGGTGTTATCTTTATTGTCCTCAGGGGCAAAGGAATGTTGACTCAGGACAGGACATATGTTGTCATCTAGATGATAAACTAATTAAGTTAACCAAGTTCCTACTGCAATGAAGTTGCTTGTAATTACAAAGTTCTATCTAAAATGGAGTTTATTCATTATTCTTAATAAATGGATTACTACATGAGAGTAATACAACTGTATTAATGTAATACCGTATAAAAATATACTACAACCCTTAAGGGCCTAACGTCAGATCCCCTTGGGGCCCAGGAGCATCTCTCCAGACTACTGGATCTATACGCAAATGGACCCCTGAAAGTACACACTTTCTAGCTGTGTTTTAACAGGGCACATGATAATGGAATAGGTGAACAGAATCAGGCCAGGTTGTGTAGAAGGCAAAGTCCAAGCTCATGACAAGGTACAAATTGAGGTCTTTCTGTCTTTCTTTCTGTCTTTATTCCTTTCTCTTTCTTTTCTGTCTTTACTTAAACCCACTGATAGCACATTGATATTAAGGAAGAGGCCTGAAAAACAATTTTCCTTTGTCAACCTTGAAGCTCGAGGAATGCAAAGTGAGTGACGCCAATGTTCAGAGTGGGTTCTGATGTTTGAACCTCACTGTGTATTTAATGGTGTCGGTATTGATAAGTGCCAAGAAGCCTGCATAGTTATGAAATGCTCCTGCTGTATTGTCATGCAAAGTGGATATGCTCCTGCACTTGAGGACAAGAAGGCACTTCTCACCGAAGACTGATTGTAGAGCTTCACAGACATGATTCAAATCCACAGAAATTATTCAAATGAATAGACTTCACTTTGCTCTAATAGCACATGAATTGCCTCAGAGAGCACTAAGGTCTTTTTATGAGCTAATTTTCGATTCTCTACGCTACGATCGGCTTCCATCATATTCACATAAGTCATCTTCTATATCCTCACAATCTGATAAATATTCAGCCATATTGCATACAATATTCCAGCCACCAACAAGCCGATCGTAGCGTAGAGAATGTGAGCTGCAAGTGTAGCCTACAGACGGAGAATAGCCAGTCTGCACGCTGCTCTGCGCATGCTTGCTGGAGCAAGTGGGGAAGCTTTATTTCATTTCTAAAGACGTTTCTAAAGATCATATTAAAGAGGCATGTGAAAACCACAACAAGCCCTCGCTCTATGGAAGCACAACTAGCGATTCATAAAAATAGATTGATGAAAACAACCGTTTTGCAGCAGAAAATATATTTTTTAAAAGCTGCATTCTCGGTGCCCCGTCCGCCGCCATTACATGGATATACTTGGCTCGTGCTGGATTTTAAATTTCTTCTACAGGCCTCCGAATAACCAAAGTTATCTTGGTGAGTCAAACGTCTTATAATATGCCGTAAATAAGGTCCAGGTTGTCGAAAAAGAGCCTTCTCCTTTAAGGGTCCAGGTTGTCACATGAGTTGTCTTGGGCTGTTGTAGTGGATTGTTATGGAATGTATGACCATAAACATGAATGCAGGGGTTCCACAAGGCTCAGTTCTGGGTCCTCTTCTTTTTCCCCCGCTACGCAACATCTCCGGCTTTTGTTATTCACTCCCATGGTGTCTCCTACCATTGCTATGCCAATAAAACCCAGATGGTCTTGTAATTTCCCTACTGTATGACACACAAGCGGAGGCACGCATTGATAATACTGTGGTGACACCAACTCAGACTGCGAGGAATCTTGGTGTGACCCTGGACGACCAGCTGTCGTTGTCGGCAAACATTGAATACGGAACATGCTCCTGCAGATTCCTGCTCTACAAATCAGGAGGATTCGCCCCTTCTTCACTGACAAGATGGCGCAGGTGCTCATCCAGGCTGTTAAGCACTGACCGGACCCTGGACCCGTGCAGTGAGAACCAGACAGACAGAGAGGCGGGACTAGTTTGTCACGCGGCCGTTTAATGATGCCTAAATAATAAGGGGGAGAAACAATTGCCACAACTAAAAGGAAAGGTGCAAACTTATAGGGGGAATGTATGGATGCATGTCTGTTTTGTTAGAAATGGGATGTGGAAACCAAAGGGGTGCGTGGGTGCAGTGTGGTGTCGGTATGGGTATCAGTGACGGATGTGGTGTTGTACAGTATGTGCGTCCGAGGACCTAGAGGGGAAGGGCTGGAGTAGGCTGGCAGGGATGACGCGGCCTGGTGGTGGGACAGAGGCGGAGAGCAGCGACAAGCTGCGGAGCGGAAGATGGAGGGCTGGTCCAGGTGGGGGAGTGGAGACGGCGAGGAAAAGCCAGGGGGGAAACGTAGAGCGGAGTCCGGGAGCAGGGAGTCACGGCGCGGGAGCCGGCAAAGCGGAGACATGGCGTGGAAGCCGGAGGGCGTGAGGACACCAGTGGAACCTTGCGGGAGAAAAACGGGGGAGAAAAAAAACACAGGCGAGTGAGTCTACAGAGGGGGGGAAAAACAGGAATAAGTATCGTGCACAGCGTCGGAAACAATAGTCTAAACTTAGTAGGCTACTGCGGCTCAGGCCATACCACTAAGTCGGCTAGGAATGTCTAAGCCCCGAGCGACGGTTCCAGCACCCTCTTGCAGTGGTTCCGCTAACAGGCAACAGGTGCGTCGGGTTGTTAATTGACAGCAGCTGCTGCTGAGCGGAGCTCAGTCAGTCTGTGCCTCCGGGTAGCGCGTCTCGCTAGACCCGCCACGCCCAGACTCGGGTCCCAGACTGGACCTGAAGCACGAGCCGGGCCCACAACACAGGCCCTTGTCATCTCCGTCACCTCATCTCACCTCTTCAAGAAGTACAACCCTGACACTTCCTCTTCCGCACTTTATTGTACTTTTCTTTTACTAGCACTGGATGAGCTTATTTAGAAAGTATATGCACTTATGATTTCTGGTGACTTGTACTTCTCTTGACTACCTATGCTGAATGCACTTATTGTAAATCGTTTTAGATTAAAGCATCTGCTAAATGACTAATATAATGTAATGCATGCGGCAACCAAGAAGGAATATTAAACCATTAATTAACTTTTTTTTTCTTAATTAAAACGGTTCTATACCCCTAAAAGGCTTTGTAGTCTGTCCTTTCTCACTCAAATTAATTTTATTTTCATTTGAATACAAATTGGTGTGCTCTAATTAATTCAGAGGCTTGGTGAAACATTTTTCCTCATGGTAGGGATTCATGGTAGAGACCACACTTTCCAAGGCCAACCCCACAAATGAAACAATTAGGCCATGAAGCCTTTTAAAAAGTCAATAGAGAAAGAAAATGCCAATTAAATTAGAGACCTTACAGTTGTATGCATTGAAATCAGTAAATGTCACCGTAATTTATTACGTTTTATGCTGACGTGTGTCATTTGTGCCGGTGTGCATGCGTGCGTGTGTGATTCCTTCAAGCAGCATTCTCTGCCATTTGTCTCCATTAATGACTGTATTATAGCACCAGGGGTGGTCCTTATAGGAAGAGGACCTGCTCGCCATGGACCTGAAAATCAGGCTTAGGACACAAGCTGACCATGTGTGGTATCAAGAGCAACACAACTTTGCAGCTGATCTGCTGCCCCCCCCCCCCCCTCCCCCTCGTCTCTCTCTGTCTATCTCTCTGTCTCTCTACCTCTGTCTCTGTCTCTCTCTACCTCTTTTCCTCTCTTTCTGTCTCTTTCTCCCCATCTTTCTTTCTCTCTCTCTTCTCTCTCTCTGTCTACCTCTCTCTGTCTATCTCTCTCTCTCTACCTCTGTCTCAGTCTCTCTCTACCTCTTTTCCTCTCTTTCTGTCCCTCTCTCTATATCTTTCTTTCTCTCTCTCTCTCTCTTTCTCTCTTTCTCCCCTCATTCAGACACACTCTTATTCTGTGGGAGAAAAGGATTTCAGTCTGACGGGTTATTTCATTCTGAAAGCAAAGAAAGGGATGTGACAAAAAATAGTTTTGCCTGAAGGTTGTGCTTTCAACAGACAGAAAGTCTAACCCAGCACAGTGCAGTGTGAAAGAGACTCACCACTGGCTGCCCCTGACTCACAGTGACCTCATGTTCGCACAACTTGAACTCCTGTTGGAATGTGAAGTCATGACTAAACTGCATTCAGTTCTTTGTTGCAAAGTCAGGGAGGGAGAGCTCGGACTTCCCACCTCTGTAAGTTGCTGTCACAAACAGACCCTGTAGAAACAGTTCAACGTTCAGCGAAACTGTCAGGCCATTTAACAGCATCTGCTACCTCAGGACCACAGTAGTTTAGCAGCGAACTGCACTTTGTTCAATGAACATCAATTCTAGCTTAAAGCCAAAATGATTTTCTTGCATTTCTTGCAGTAGTAATAGTAGTAGTAGTAGTAGTAGTAGTAGTAGTAGTAGTAGTAGTAGTAGTAATGTAGTAGTAGTGTAGTAGTAGTAGTAGTAGTAGTAGTAGTAGTAGTAGAAGTAGTAGTAGTAGTAGTAGTAGTAGTAGTAGTAGTAGTAGTAGTGTAGTAGTAGTAGTAGAAGTAGTAGTAGTAGTAGTAGTAGTAGTAGTAGTAGTAGTTTGTTGATTCCCAGGAGGGAATTGCACTGTTACAGCAGTGCAACAAACTAACACAATCCAGACAAGATACAAATGTACAATAGATACAAAATATACAGAAATCCAAATATACAGTACAAGAGTGCAAAAAAAACAAGTGTAGAATTTCATTCTGAATTAACCTCAGAATGTTCATTGGCATTATGGATAGTTCACAGAACTTAGAAAATATTTCAAACATGTTTGTGGGAGACAAGAAGCTTAGAGTAATATGAGAGCTTATCACTGTCCTTATTTGTTCAGTTCATTTTCTGTTATGTCTGCCATTGAGTCTTAAGTATTGAGCTATGAAGATGCCAGCCATCTCTAGTGCCTATTTGCCTAAATAACCCTTCACAGAGTTCCAGTGAGAAACCACACTGGGATTGTTTACAGAGCCCAAAGGCGTTGTAGATACTCTGAGAAGTGTTTTATGTGTGTGTGGAATGTGGAATGTGCAATAGTGTCAATGTGCCCCTCCAAGCTCACAGATGTCCCAGCCTGATCAATGCACAGACATGTAATCAAACAGCCAAGCAAGCGATTGATGCCCTTTTAATATCTGCAATTCAAATGTTTCTTTGTCAGTCTGCCAGGAGAAGATCTCATAGCCCTTATGTCTGACAACACTGACAGCTGAACACTGAGCAGAATCTAATTTCTGTTGCCTTAGACCAAAGTCCAGATTTGTTTGATAGGTTCATGATTTGATGACCGATCTTCAGAACCTGAAGCATTTCTTTTTACTCCAAACTGAATTATACATATATTCAGTACTGTGCATTGTGAGGAGGCCTGATTTCAAACACTTTAACTGTGTAATATATGGACACAAGGATTACATTAAAGTAACAGGAAACACTCAACTGGCTCTGCAAATTTATCAAATTTAGCATCCATTCCTCGTCAGCCACAAACTATCACAGAAAACTGGGCAGATAATACCTTAAAGGAGTAGTAAAGGGAAAAATCATGTTTAGCCCTGTTTTAAGGTTACTTATGATCAACTAGCACTTTTGAAAGTTGATAATTGCTCTAGCACCGTTTAGGTCATACAATGGATGTGGGTGGGCACCGTGAAAAATAATTCAAAAACATGTTAAACTCTCGATTTCAAAGACAAGAAGCTCACCGAGATGGTAATTGGTGTCCGTTGGTGTTCTGACATCATCATCATTTTATGAAATCCATTGACTTGTATTGATGCGACCGTTGTAGATGTGTAGATCAATCCGCAGAGGGGAATCAGGAAGCGGAACTACTTACGGTAGCTATTGTTATTGTTCAAGCGGACGTTTACACATGTATGTGCTGCGAATAAATAGTTCTATGCTAAATATTTTAAAAAGCCTTTCCAGATGAACTAGAATCTTACTTTATCTTACTTATACAGTAGGTCAGAACGCCAACTAACACCTCTGTGAGTTTCTTGTCTTTGAAATTGAGAGTTTAACATGTTTTTTGACTGATTTTTCATGGTGCCCACCCACATCCATTGTATTACCAAAACGGTGGTAGAGCAATTATCAGACTTTCTCAAAAGTGCTAGTTTTGTCAACTTTTTGATCTGAACCATTGTATATGATCATAAGTAACCTTAACATTATTTTTAAGACATTTTTAATCAATGATTTTATTATCAAGCACAATCTTGATTTCATGTTTTTAACTGAAACTTGTTTAGACCAAGGAAACAGTGCAGCTGTTCTTATCGAGTCAACCTTTCCCAACTTCAGCTTTATGAGTGAGGCTAGTATAACGTCACTCGCGGCCAGGTCCTGTAGCTACCATCCACACTCAAACAGTTACCGGCTACGTTGTCAGACAGGGGCCGCTTTGTGCCGTGCCTAACAACGCCCCTTAGCTGTTATAAAATTACTATAACACAAGGCCTTGAGTGGTTTATTGCTTAATTGAAGCCATTGCACCCACTAAGGTGTAGGTGGTCTCTGGTAAGATCTCCATGGAGAAATGCCACGTTGGTCAGAATAGAAAAAAGAGAGTGTCGAAAAGATGAACGCAGGTGGTGAAAAACATATCTCTTCTTCTTTTCTGACAGCATCACCAACAACTATAACAATGCATGTACTTTGTTTGCCACTGTCGATAGGCTAACGAACCCTCCTGTGTCAGTAGCCTCTGGACTTCTATCCACCAGGGCCAGCAATGAATTTGCCTCATTCTTCACTGACAAAATTCAGAAAATTAGACAAGCAGTCAGTGCCTCCATAGCAGGGTATGTGTTGTCCCAGTGTCCACTTAAAATCAATACCATGACACAATTGTATCCGATCAACCATAAAACCCTGGAGGACATTATACAATAGGCCTATCTGAAATCCTCCTCCTGTTGCCTTGATATTCTGCCTATCAGTGGCGTCTGGTGGGTCCTAGAACCAGGTAAGCCAGGACCAACGAAGCACGCACGCACAGCGCACACAATTTTTTGGGGGGTGCGCATTCAAAGCATTCCCTGATGAGAGGTTTCACAGCACCTGAGCACGCTCTCGCTGAACAGTGGCATTTTTATAAGTAAAAACATACTTGAAAATTACAGTAGCCCAGGCTACTGAAGTTTTTTAACACATCAACAAAGGCCAATAATTTGAGAGTGAGCGAATAAGAGGGCAATATTTAGGCCGAAACAACCAAGCTTTTAGGGACACATTAAATAAACTACAGAGCCATTATATGACAACAATGGCCAAGCACCACAAAGAGGAATGACTGGACGATAAAATACACTCCCTTAGGGCACAGCACTCAATAACTTACTCCCCTACTTCACTAATCATTGTTTAGGATACTACTAGCAAAGTTCACGCTCTCGAGTGCTGATTAAATCTAGGCAAAGCAAAACGCACAGCCATAACAACTGGGAATCACAAAAGACCTACCTATCGTAACCCAAACTCGCTTAATCCACTTCATTTTGGAATCAACTTTCAACAAATACTCAAGATCTCTGTTTTCCATGTCCATTGATGCTGCCAGTAGCTAGATAGCTAAAGTGGGTAACGTGACAGGTGACGTAAATGACGGGACAGTCATGACAGGTTTTGATTGGATAAAATGTCAATCGGAATTCCAATGTAATCACTTTGAGAACTGTCTTACCCTACATCCACTTTTTGACAAATTACAGATTAGGTTACTTATCGATTAATGACAACATTTTTTGCGGTTTTGTAAGTGGTCTAATTTGATTGGTTGATTTTTCACTTGGTCTTGATTTCCGTAAGCCAGAATCCTTTTACCTGGCCTACAATGTTAAGTGAATAATGAGCTGGTAAGACAGCTGTCAACCGACTGTAGGCCTAACGAGGACTGTAGGGGGCGATGGAGCACTACCAAAACACTAAACACGGATGCAAATGAAGCGATATGGCAGAATACAAGAGGCATTTAAGTCAAAAACAGTCGGAAAGACGATTTCCGTGCCTTCTTTCGCTGAAAGAGGCGCAAAAATCTAGTTTTATTCGGATTTGTATGGGTAAACCAGGCTTACCCTGGCTTATAGGAGCAATCGCCACTGCTGTCTACAGGCTTTTTCAAAAATGTGACAGCGGCTGGTGATTTGGTCCGCAACTCGGCAAACCCCGAAATGCGCTAGGGGGCAAAATAACTAAAAAAGCTTTTTTTTTCGTTTTTTGTTTTTTTGGGTATTACCAAAGTTGAAGTTGTGAAGAACCTACTTACTATAACAGACAACAGTTTTAGGTTCACGAAATACGTTTAATTAGTCTGCAAACTAAGCTCGTTTTTAGCTGATTTCGAGCCGGGCTTGGGGGCGGGCAGATCGATTAGCATGATTTGGTTTCATTGGCTATTGCTTCCGGGTTCTCCGCCCCCCACCCTTCCCAAACAACACGCCAGCTTTGTTTACATTCGGTCCCTAGTTCAACCATGGATGCTACAGCTTTTGCTAAAGAGAAGACGGGGATGGCATCCAGGACATGGAAAGAGTTTTAAGAGCAGCTAAAACTCCAGCAGAGCAGGACTCGTTCGTACACGGAGTTTATTCTTGATGTCCTGTGATACAGAGATGACTGTATCAGCAAAGCAAGTTGCTACCAAGCGAACGCGAACGAGGTACCAGATTCACACCACCGCCAAGCATTCTGCTTTGCTTTGGGGTAAGCTGATCTTTATACTATCTGTGCTGTTTACATTACATTAACGTTAGTCGTTTAGCAGAAGCTCCTTTCTAAACAAGTGACTAAGTCTAGCTAGCATAACAAACTAACAAAGGCTAGCTAGCTAACGTTAGCTAACATGCTAGTTAGCTGAGCTAGCCCTTTGTTCCTAAACTAGCCAGTGTGGCAGCTAATATCGAGCTAGGTAGCTATATTATAGAGAGAAACAGAATGAGAGAGCATGAGAGCTATGGTAGTCTGACACCTTTGTTTTTTGTTTTGGTTACAGGATGAGCAAAAAGGTGAGGATTTGCAGCTCTCCCTTGGCCCCTCCATACCAGCCAGCAAGAAGATCACTATACACTACAGCTTTGATTTTGCACAACAGGTGAGAATACGTTCATCCTATCATGCATTAGCTAGTCTATTTAATCAACACATTCTGGTACTATTTTATCTATATGGAGTGCCAGTACTGTGGGCAATAGTTTAATGTACTTTCTTCCTTCTATTCTATTGCAGTTTTGATGCTGAGAGACCTGGCATGGTTGTGGCCAGAGAACACCGTGATGCACCGGCAGTCGAGTTTCAGCTGCTGCGCAAGCCTGATGTCCTGCCCCCCAGAGAAGGTCTTCTTGTGCAAGCCCCACCCGGACTGGACATGGCCAGACAGACGTATCTCTTTGACAAGATCAGAGAGTTCTGTTCTGATGAGGGACTGATGTAGATTCACTGCAGATCATCAGGACGGACAGCACTGCAGGAGAAAGGCCACAGCCTTTCCTGTTTTCCTGTTTGTATACTGAAGCGTTGCTTGTTCTCTTGCACAGACTTGCCCACACTTGCACAGACTGCATTGTTAGAATATTGAATACTGAGCTGAGTACTGTTGTTATTACCTTGAGTATTGAGCTGGGGACTGTTATTACTTTGTTGTACACTTGATCACAATGAACACTATGCACCTTGTCTATAAAACAGACAACTGACTGTACACTTTAACACTTAGACAGTTGCCTTTTTTTGTACACTTAACTACTTATGCTTGTACTTTATATCATGTATGTGACAATAAAGAACGTTAAATTTGAACTTCATCTTATATTGTTCTTAACTGCATTCACAACACAAGATTAATACTGACTCAAAGAGTGTGGGGTCATCAGTGAGAGAGCACCTCACTTGGCAGCCACTCTCAGGTAATACCCCAAGTTGACAGCCACTCTGACAGATAATGACAGATCGTCCAGTGGGGGAGTGGCTGGGGGAGGGGTTACCAGGCCATTGTTCACGCCCATTACCTGGCAGTCAGAGGTGTGAAAATGTTGGAGAACTTTGGAGGGAGATTTCTCAGCTAAGTTGATTTGGCAGTACTAGCATTCAAATAAGCATATCTTCTTCAAATATGTTCAGATTTCAATGTATGAGACCTCATTTGAAAGCTTACAATCTGCACTTTCATAATCTGTAAAAAACTGAAAAATGAAAATGCCTAGTTGAGGACCAAATTACCAGCGGCGGTCACAAATGTATCTAACTGCATGGCCTCTGATTTACCTACAAATTGTAAACACATCTCTTTTTTCAGGGGTGTTCCCACAAACCCTGAAAACTGCAGTCATCAAGCCACTGTTAAAAAATAATAATCTAGACAGCTCACAAATGAACAACTAGAAATGTGCGATTTGGGGAAATTGCAAGTGTGGTTGCCCATTCTGTAATTATTATTAGTGTGGTCGCCCCGAAGGGCAACACACTCTAGTACTTGTTATTACTTAGTGTTGGGTGTGTGTATGGTGTGTGTATGTGTGTGTGTGTGTGTCTTGAGTGTGTTGGATGTTGTGTGCATGCACTTGTAGTTCTTTGGTAACTGTAGGCCTAAGGTTTCTGAGATAAAACATATTTGAACTGGAGATTTTCCCTATTCCCATTCAAGTCAATGGGGAATTTGAATTCACAAATAAATGTATATAAATTAAACTATCAAAGATATTGCTTAGCAATGAGGAAGCACACGATCCCCGATGAAGCCGGTCGATTTGACATATGACTCGTGTGTGTGCCGTTAGAACTGTGGAAGGAGTAGTGTGGCAAACTTTTGGCGTTGCTCTAGATCCCAAACAAACAAACAAACAAATAAAGTTAACCAAGTACTAGAGTGTGTTGCCCTTTGGGGCAACCACACTAATAAAGTCGACCAAGTACTAGAGTGTGTTGCCCTTCGGGGCAACCACACTAACTAGATTGTTATGATCGGGTTGGATTTGGACCCAAACGCACGACACAGCGACATAGGACGCAGAGAAAAAATGCAAAGCCCAAAGGGCGTTTTAATACTAAATACAAAGTCCAGCAGGCAAGGTCAAAAACGATAAACAGGCAGGGGTCAGGCGATCAACAAACAATGTCCAATATCCGTAATCCGTAATCAAAAGTCCATATCCAGAAGGGGGGTCAGGGAATCCATGTTTCAGTCCAGGGGTGGTGATAGCAGGCAAGCCGAGCACTGTACACAGGGTCTGGAGGGAAAAAACAGACCGAGAAAAAAATGGATAAGCAAAACTGAAAACACGAAAAGGTAAAAAAAAAGCACACTCTCACACTCTCAAAAACCTTTCATTCTAAAGAAAAAACGAATTGCCACATTGCACCCTGACCCCTCTCTGGGCCATCCACCGGCCTTCATCAGTGAAGGCTGTGTCTCTACCACACTCAGGGGAGGTGTGTGGTCTGTGATGTGATGCTACCATTGTAGTCATAAAGGTGTGCCTGTACCTTTAAGAGATCCTGCTCGTGTCCCCAAATTCAAATCCCAACTGACACTCTGAGCAGCCCTTCATTCACTTCAATGTAAAGGCATTCCGGATTCAGACAGCTCTCTCTCAAAAAGCATAAATGTTACAGTTTAGATATTGACACCTTAGAAATCCTGGGAACTTGCTGAACATGTTCATGTATAATATGTTTGTGTACCTTCAAAACTGTAGCCATGGCGACAAGTTAGAAAAAAGGTAAAAATGCAAAATTAGCAGCTCAAAAGTTAGAGTGCGGCACCATACATTTCAATGGGGAGTGCAGTTGCCGAACAAATCGTCATACCGTGAAAACTATAAGTCACACAATTTAGATACTTACATTGTACGAATCAGCACAGTTGTGTGGATGTTTTGATGTATAATATGTGTATGAGCTGTTAAAACTGTAGGAGTTCCAGCAGTTTACAAAATGTGTGAATATTATTTATTTATTGTATTATTATTATTGGGATTGATCAAGGGCGAATGTGAAATAGCAGCCACAAACTCAGCGGGTTATCCGAGATGCGGTAGCAGCGGCCAAAGCTCCTGCTGGCGGTTGAAGCTTTTCAACTCGCCTGTCACTGGCTCACTTTAGATTTCGAATCCTGGAGACTTGATCACATCACTCCAGTTCTTTGGTCTTTACACTGGCTCCCTGTCTGTCAAAGAATTGACTTTAAAATACTGATGTTGGTTTATAAAGCACTGAATGGTTTAGGGCCAAAATATATTTCTGATCTGCTGCTACGTTATGAGCCATCCAGACCTCTGAGGTCATCTGGCACAGGCCTGCTTTCTGTCCCAAGAGTTAAAATAAAACATGAAGAAGCAGCATTCAGCTTTTATGCTCCACATATCTGGAACAAACTTACAGAAAACTGCAGGTCTGCTGCAACTCTCAGTTCTTTTAAATCAAGACTGAAGCCTTTTCTTTTTGCCACTGCTTTTCCTTAAATCAAATTATTATTCATTCATACACTGCACTGTAAATTGTATTCCTGTATTTTATTTTTCCTGCATTTTATTTTTCCTTCCTATTTTTTTACATTTCATTTTATATGACCTTTTATATGTTTCTTGAACTTTGTCTTGATGTCTCATGTAAAGCACTTTGAATTGCCTTGTTGCTGAAATGTGCTATACAAATAAACTTGCCTTGCCTTGTCTTACATTAAGGCCATCAGTAGTAAAACATGGTTCCCTGAACACGATTTTGACAAAGGCCGAAAGGCTGAAATGTTGTCTGTTTGATTAAATCACCCAGCAGCGAGAACTTGAGAGTGCTGTTTCATTCCTTTATGCAGTCCCTGAACACTGACAGTCAACCAGGAAAACTGGCACAGCTCCTTCACCTGCACTCCCACTCTCTAGGACACAGTTGCTGTGTGCAATGTCCACAGAAAGAGGAAACATATGAGTTCATGGCTATGCTTCATAGGAGAGCTTGCCGTTAACACTGATGCATCATGAATTAAAAAAAATAAAATGTATAGTTCAACTTAACAGGATTAGGAGTAATTACATCCCTCATCAATGGCCCAGATTTGAAGTTTGAAGGATTATGGATGGGAGCTCATTTCCAATCTGTCACATTATCATTTATAAAGCTGACTTAAGTTATTTTTTTCTCCTTCTGTGGGAGCCAGGTGCACACATCAATCATGAAGCAAATTATTAATGATACTGTTGAGAAACTGTTTGAGAAACTGTTGTCAGTTCATCTGTAGAAACATTAGAGAACATTAGATACCCGTTTTAACAATGGCAATATGGTAGGTCTGCAGCAAAACATGATTGTGCTGACTTGACGGTTTACCCCCCTCCCCCCCAACAAACATTTGATTCCAATGTTGGGTCCATTGATGTAATGATTCCCTGTGGACCGCCTGCCGACTGCCTTTCTGCTGATTCCACAGATTCACTGCACAACATAATGACTAGCTAGGTTGACTTATTGTCATATAAGCAACAATGCATGCAGGCTGAACACACATACAGCAACCACCAGTGATTACAGTACATTCCGCAAATGAGACTGAACAAAGAACATTTGATTTGACATTATTTTGCCAAAACGTATTCAACCAGTGAATCAAGTTTTCTAGACCCCGGTCGAAATACTATTTCAAATCCTTTCAATTACGTTTGGCTTTTGTTGCCTGGAGAGTCAGGTGCGTGGGGGCTGCCGTTGCTGGGAGCAGTCCACTGGTTCCAGAGTGCCAGACAAGAGCAATCAAGCACAGATAAGTAAGAAGGAGAGGGGTCCATGTCTTCTCAGAACACATCTAGCCGTCTACATTCAAACTGCATGTAGGCTACGCACTATGACCGATTTGTTTTTAAAATCCCCCATGTTCGCCTGTGTAAATCCTTTTAGCCTGAATGATCCTGTTTTTCCCCCACACACTGCTGGGGCTAACCGAGTGTGTGTGTGTGTGTGTGTGTGTGTGTGTGTGTGTGTGTGTGTGTGTGTGTGTGTGTGTATGTGTGTGTGTGTGTGTGTATGCTTCTGTGGGCCCATTGTAATTAGAAGTGAGCCCCGCAGCCCTGGGCACCTGGGGTGACATCTCGGACGTCCTCCTCCTCCCCCCTTTAACGAGTCCCAGCAGACACACACACACACACACACACCAAGCAGAGGGGTACAGAACCATGAAATAAGGACAATGTTAAGCTGCAAGGGGTGAGGAGAGAGGAGCTTATGAATTTCAGTCGACGAGCAAAGCTCTGGTTGTAGTAATCCAACCTGGGTGATGATTCCTCCTCCTCCAACACCTGACCTATCATCGAGCAGGAGACACCTTTTAGTTATTTAACTAGTCGGAGGTTTGTCGGCTCTGAGCCTGAGAAGGTGTTTCCTTGGGTTCCGGTGTTCAGCTGAAGGCCACAGGTACAGGCCACAGGGAGTTTCCGCCTGCTGTGGATCAAAGATGGCTGCCTCCCTGGAAATGTGGGTCAGGTTCACTCAAAAGGAACAGGTTTTGTTGGCATAGAACCTTAAGTGGTGTTAAGAGAGGTGTTAATTACAGGATAAGAACCTGCACTGTATCTCTGTTGACAAGGCCCATTAGGTATTGGCCTGGCTTTTTCAGAGTCAAATGCAAGCTGAACTGCTAGATGTCTTTGGTGAAGGTACTATAGGGCGCACTGTCAAGGTCAAATGTGAGAAAGATTATTTATATTTACAACGAAAGGCATTGAAACGGTAGGTGAGAAAGGCTGAAATAGTGTTTGAAACTTTCAAACAAACAACTATTTTAAAACTACTTTCAAACATCATGAAGACTTTTTTTCTGGATGACTTTGAGGCCTCTGGCTGACGTGTCATATTCTAGTAATGGGTAGTACATCTATTAAGTGAAGTGAAAACTGCGCTTGTACTGCACGTGTTTCCTTGAAGACAGCCGTTCATGTCTCAACTCAAACTATCGAAATGACATGCGGGGCCTTGCAGGTAAAGCATAGATAGATACTATAGATACTTTAATAATCCCTGTGAGGGTTAATTGTACAGCAGAAACTTTATCCCCATTAGCCTCCTGCCCACAGGAGTTATTTTTAAGCCCAAAGTTGTTTTTTATTAGAGTATAAAAAAATCTATTGAGAGTAGCTCATAAGGAATGTGAAAGGGATTCTGGTCAGGTCCCAAAATGTGATGACCAACCATCCTGAAGATGAGAACATTTGGGCTGAATCGAATATTGACGTCAAGTGATAATGAGGACTTGACCTATGACCTTGCGTCAGAGCTGGTCAATCCCTTGTTAAATAACTTTGGGTGGATTTTTTATTTAACTCCTTATTTTGAAGATGGAGGTTGTAGCAAGCCCCCAGTGAGTCGCTTGTCGTGGGTCAACATCAAGCTTTTTTTGTTGTTCCTGTTTACCTGTCTCCCTTTCTATCCTTGGAAAGAAGTCACCATCGATGACATCAGACTCTTCTTCTGCATATAACCAGCTGCATTCAACTTGAGAGGGGACACTTCAGTTTATCGCCTTCTTTTATTGTAAAGATGTCATTGTAATTGATGAAATTCATAAAATTCAGGATTTTACTGTAACTCCATGAATTGGTTTTTCTTCATCTCACAGGCAAAGAGCATGAGTCTTTACATGGTCCAGTGGCTTTCAAAGCCCAAACAACAATGCCTCAAACCTTCTGTCAATTCATTCATTCAAGTGATGTATTCAATAAAAAATCTGACTCTGAAATGTGATTAGAGTTGTAAAAATCCTCTTAGCCTCACCAAGAGCAAGCATGAGGAAATGGTTGGCTGTATACTGACACCTGGTGGATGGCATGTGAAAAGTCATTCAGAAAGTATTGGAACCCCTGTGAAGGGCAGCCTGGTGGTCCCTCCGTCTCTGACCTGTGCGAGCTCCAGTTCAGTACTCTGTTGTCCCAGATGGGTAATTGGTCCTACAGCCGGAAGTGATGCTTGATCACACAATAAAACACACATGCACGTAGACAGGCATGTAAAAAAAAGCGCTGAGGATTGCAACAACGGGGAGAGGACTGAGAGGGAATGTTACAGCCCTGTGTGATGAGACTGGAGGCAACGTGGTTTTAATGAGCTTTTCCCAGGCTAGACGCTGATTTTAATTAGCGCTTTCCCAGGCTAGACGCTGATTCAAATCTCCCAACTCAGAATATGTGAGATTAGATGTTTTTTGTAATCACTGAATATTGAACACATTCTGTTATCGGACTGTTTTAATTTACAAGGTCTGTCAAATGCCTTAAATCCTCCAAGGTATTTCTTCATAACTCTCTGCATTGCAGTGATTAGTAAAATAATGTTATTCAGCCTTTATTTAAATCTACAATATTTACATATCTTTTCATTTAACATCTACGCACTGTACATGATTTAACAAAGTGTATTTTCACAAATAATACTTATAGTATACTGTTAAGTATAATAATAATAATAGTTCTCTCAGTAAAATACAGTCATACTGCAGTGCAGGAGAAGTTTGTGTATTTACATGGACACTTGGGGACGGTACAGCCTCTGACCAGAGACTGAAAGGTTGCTGGTTCGAGGTCAGGCAAGGCCACTTGACAAGGTGGTAACTTAACTGGTGTCTGAGGGCTGCATCATCAGTCACTGCCCACTGCTGTGCCCTTGAGCAAGGCAAGCTCATAACATCCAGGGACGCCCATCATGCTGACTGACCTTGTGTTCAACTCAACCCAGCGTATAAAATACCGGAGTAGAAGACCAATTTCCCCTTGGGGGACTTTGTTTGTTACTACAGTAGCCTATAACAAAACAATACAACTCTTACTGTACGGTAGCTCTATGACACAGCTACAGTCACAGCTCTAAGACATGTACGACATACATACATAATACTAGAGTATATACATAATATAGAGCAGGCATTCCCAAACTGTGAGGCGCGCCTCCCCTGGGGGGCCCCAAAGAAATTCAGGGGAGGCGCGGAGGGAGGGTTAGAAAAAAAAGGAAAAACATGTTTTTTATTTTTGGATTTTCTATGGTTTTTATGAATGAAACGTGATTTTAAAGATCAGAAAATCTAAATAAATAATGGGAGAGATGTATACTAAATTTGTGGATAGTGCAGAGAGAGCCTCCCCCCTCAGGCATGAATGTATTTTGCGAAAACGTCATAACGTTAACTAGCAACAGGTGCCGAGTTAACTTGGCTGTGTAACGTTATGGGCTAGCTAACGCTGCCTTGCTGCCTTGCAAAAAAGAGTTCGGGGGGCGCGGGTGTGTCACTGTTTTCAGTGGGGAGGCCCATATTGATGGAGTTTGGGAACCCATGATCTAGAGTATATGGCACATATGTGTGGCATCACATTTCTCCCATGTATCAGTCTTAGCGTGTATAGCCACAGCTAAAGCAAAGATATACCGTATGGGTGTGGCTTTATAACACACCACACACAGATCACTGCTGTAGCGGAGCGGACCCGCCTCGTTGTTGGAGTTCGTTGAGAATGACATCTTCGTTATAAGCGTCAGAGATCCCGCTGTCCGCAAACACAGAGCCTGCTGGTGGATGCACAAAAACACACGCGCCAACGTTTGAGTAGCTTACTACAATCCCTGAACGTTTGAGTAACAGAAAATCCCTGAACATTCCAAATAAATAAAATGTGAAATAGAGAGTACAGACAGACAGACAGACAGACAGACAGACAGACAGACAGACAGTGAGATATATATAGACAGATATATATAGATAGATAGATAGATAGATAGATAGATAGATAGATAGATAGATAGATAGATAGATAGATAGATAGATAGATAGATAGATAGATAGACACTTTAATGATCTCCCTAGGGGGAAATTTGGCAATACGAACGCACCACTGGCACCACTGCCATTGGTCGTGTCACTACTGAGGGAGACGGTTCGATAGGTGTGGTTCCAAGCAGAGCTGGTTGCTGTGGCGATGACAGACGCCTTCGGGTTCTGGGTGGCCATGTGACTCCGGTCTGTGGAGAGATTGAGATGTTGTTTCTAGCGAGATCTGTTTCTGCGTCCGTCTGCACCCTGCTCTCTCAGAGAGAGAGAGGGCCAACCCACCTGAGTTCTCGGCCAGTCGCAGAGGGCCACAGCAGAGGTAGGTTCTCCACTGCCTCCGAACGTTCTCCTTCACGGCACAGTGGAACACAAAGATGAAGAAACCTGAGAGAGAGAGAGAGAGAGAGAGAGTGAGTTTTTTGTATGAATATTTTTTTTTTTAATTGTCTCTTTATTGACCTATTTTATGACCTATTCCTATTCTTATCTGTTAGTTTACTTAATTAATTGTATACTTAATTTTTCTCATGTGATTGTAACGTAATTACATATAATTATTGAATTGAATTATTTAATATTGAATTGAATTGAAATGAAATTGAGAGAGAGAGAGACAGAGAGGGAGGGGTGGATAGAGAGAGACAGAAACAGAGAAACAGAGAGAGGGGGGGTAGAGAGAGACAGAGAGATAGAGAGAGAGGGGGAGTAGGGAGATAGAGAGAGAGAGAGAGAGAGAGAGAGAGAGAGAGAGAAAGAAAAGACAGAGACCGAAAAAGAAAGAGGGAGAGTGAAAGAGAGAAAGGGAGAACAAAACTGATAAGTTGGTGGAATGCGTGTTTGCGAATGTGTGTGTGTGTGTATGCGTGTGTCCGTGCGCACGTGTGTGTCTCACCCTGCAGGGAGTTGAATATGGTGAAGAGGTAGGCGAAGGGCAGGTAGAGCGGTCCCCAGGCGAACAGGGCGAAGCCCCAGGTCAGTCCCAGCAGGATGACCAGGCCGGCGATGCTGCGCAGGTCCGTGATCAGGCCCCTCCTGGGGGACAGGTTCTGGGGGTTCTGCCTCTTCACCCGGGCCAGCTGCACCAGGACCACGATGAACACCAGCAGACTCACCACGAACATCAGCAGGAAGTACCCCACCACAGCCACGTAGAACGCCGTGGCGCTCCGCAGCCAGCAGCTGGTTCGGGAGACACACACACCAAGCATGCAAGCACACGCACACACACACATACACACACACACACACACACAGACGCACATATACGCACGCACACACCCACACCCACACACACAAACACACGCACACGCAAACACACACACCCAAACATTTTCTGCCATCAAAATTATATTATCTGCCCAGAGCAGAGCTCTCAGCTTGAACTCCTAGCATGTTATCCCACTCGCAGCTGTTTTAACTCCCTTGTCAGATCATTAATAAAGGTGGCAAATAGAGTTGGACACGGAGCGTTGCCTTGCTTCACCCCTGAGGATGTAGGGAACCACTCAGTATGATTTTCATTTAGCAGACAAGAGTCATTGATAATGACCGCTCACCTCTAAATAGCAGTAATAATTTTGCAGCAGCAGCGACTCACAAGTCATCCGTGGAGCCGTCGGTGTGTTTTCCGTAAGTCACCAGCCCGTAGTTATCCTTGTCCACCGCTATCACCACGATCACCACCACAAGGGGGAGCCCTAGAGCACATCACAACCAACACCGTTAACCAGGGGGGCCATACTGTAAGGGGGGTGGGTGAGTTATTCCAACAGCCCTGCACTGTCAGGGGCCCCCATAAACGTAATAAAAATTAATTATTATTATTATTATTACTATTATTATTATTATTTTATTTTTATTTTTAGTTCTAGGTTTAGGGGCCCAATAATATATTCTTTCATAAGGCCCAAAAGTTCTAGCAGCACCCCAGCCATTAAAGGAGAATGCTTGTTTTTGACAATCTGGACCTTATTTACGGCATATTATAAGACATTTGACTCACCGAGATCACTTTGGTGTAATTTGGAGGCCTGTAGAAGAAATTTAAAATCCAACGCAAGCCAAGTATATCCATGTAATGGCGGCGGACGGGGCACAGAGAATGCAGCTTCTAAAAAATCTATTTTCTGCCGCGAAACGGTTGTTTTCATCAATCTGTCTTCATGAATCGCTAGTTGTGCTTACATAGAGACCAAAGTTATCTCGGTGAGTGAAACGTCTTATAATATGCCGTAAATAAGCTCCAGGTTGTCAAAAACGAGCATTCTCCTTTAACACTGTCCCCTACAATGTAACCGTGCAAGCCAATCAAAACCTCTGTTAATATTTTCTACCAGACTATCCACCAAAAAACTGCTGAGGCACACAGGGCTGCTACGGTTTCTGGGAGTTGTAGTTCCGGAGCTTTTACTCACCCCAGCCCAGCAGGGAGAACTTGAGCATATATCTGCTGAGGTAGGGCGTGAACACGCGCACAATGCTCAGGTACATGTGGAGGGCCTCGAGCCCCACCCAGGTGAACGACGTCAACAGGAAGTAGTGGAGGAAGAAGGCGGTGCTTATGCAGAGGCCGGCGGCAGGGTAGAGGGCCAGCCAGCCATCCAATAGGAAGAGCAGGTTCAGCAGGAGGAGGGACAGGCACAGCTGGATCAGGATCTTGGACGGAATGTCTCGACGCAACTTCCTGTGAAGATACAGGGTGCGGCGTCGACATGACGACAATAGAATCTGAGAGAGTGAAAGCGTGCGCATGTGTGTGTGTGTGTGTGTGTGTGTGTGTTTGTGTGTCTTTGGAGTGGGAGAGAGAAAGACAGAGAAGGAGAGATGGAGAGAAGGCCATCGGCCTTATCAACAAGGCTCCCCTCTGACTCTCTCCCCCGCCCCCTGCAATTTTTGCACTAAACTGACTGACTACTGGACTCTTTTGTAGTCTAATTGCACTGCTAGTTTTTGCGCTATGTATCTTGCGCTGTCCTGTCCTGTTGTATTGTTGTAAAGCACCACGGTGTCGCAAAAAAATCCCTATGTACTGTATGTATAATACAAATGGCAATAAACACATTCTGATTCTGATTCTGAGAGAAAGACAGAGATGGAGAGGAGAAGGAGAGAAATGGAGCGAGAGAGAGAGAGACAGACAGATGGAGAGACGAAGAGAGAGAGAGAGAGACTCACTGGAAGGAGAGATAGGTGAGCAGGGTGACGGAGAGGAACAGGGCTGAGATCCCACAGCCAATGTAGGTGATGAAGGTGAGGACCAGAGCCTGGTGACTGTCCCTTACACCCTCTCCAGACAGGTCCTGCAGGTCCAGAGACGCCAGCCGTGCGGAAACACACACGTGTCCCAGTACAGTATATATTACAGCGCAGCGTAAATGGAGTTAGAATAACTGAAGTCCAGGAGGAGAAAGACCGCCCCACCACAGCATCACCGATCAAACGAGATGCGCCCGTACCATATCGGTACCGTACGGGGTTCTGCAGAGCTCCGGGAAGCCCGGCAGAGAACCCGACGGACTCTCCTGCCTGGATACACCACCTCGGCTCATTCATTCAGTTCATTCAATCATTCAATGTATTCATTGTCATTCATTATGACATTATGTTATTATCAACCATTCATTCTGTTCATTCCGCTAAACGTCCTTCAAGTCCTCAGTTGTTGGTGTGGTCTTTGAACTCGTGAACAATATATAAACACACACACACACACACACACACACACTGACCAGCAGTATAGCAAAGGAGGTGAGATGATTGCAGCTGCAGCTCGTCTCGTCTTCTGTGACATTGAGGAGGACGCAGCCAGTAGAGTTCCACCCCCCTGCGCCATCTGCTCACAACATGGACGGTGCAACAACAATGACAACGACAACGTGACACAATTCCATTATTGTAAAGTAACGTGATACACTTACCGTTCGCAGAGAAGTCCCAAAACACACAGGTCACGTTTTTTCCCTGAGGATATGAGAGAGAGAGACACACACACACATACACACACACACACACACACACGCACGCATGCACAGATCAGAAATTAGCCTGAGAAAAAAAATGACATTCAACACACACACACACACACACACACACACACAGACACACAGACACACACATCACTCACACACACACATCACAACACACAGAGGGACACGGTGCAATCGGTGCCGGGTCTATGGATTTGAGAGAGATACACACACACACACACACACACACACACACAGACCAGGAATAAGCCTGAGAAAAAATATAACATTCAAGGTACACACACATGCGCGCACACACACACACACACACACACACACACACAGGTATGCGGTGCACTCACATCTGCAGGGTCGTTGTTGCTGAGGGTGAACTGGATGTCCTCTCGCAGATCTTTGATTGACAGGTTGGCCAAGCTGGCGCCCAGGACCGGACTAATGACCCGGCGATCACGCAGCACCCCGTCCTACAGACAGGAGAGAGAGAGAGAGAGAGAGAGAGAGAGAGAGAGAGAGAGAGGAGAGAGAGAGAGAGAGAAAGAGAGAGAGAAAGAGTGGAGAGAGAGAGAGAAAGAGTGGAGAGAGAGAAAGAGTGGAGAGAGAGAGATGAGAGAGAGGAGAGAGAGAAAGAGAAGAGAGAAAGAGAGGAGAGAGAGAGAGGGGGGAGAGAGGATTCTAACTCGCAAGTCTTCATTGATACGACTTACATTTTTGTGATAAAGACAGATAGCGTGAGAGAGAGAGATTATATTAAGTTGTGACAAATAATAATGACACCAAATTGGAGTACTAGGAGAAATGTGATTTGTTGGTCCCGGGGCTGACAATGCAAAGCAGTGGATTGTCCTGGGAGAGGGACCTGCAGCACACACAGCTGAACAACATGAGGAACACATACTAAAACAACATCAGTGAATATGATAATTATCTTCATTTAATCAATGATCTTCATTTAATCCATTGATTACTGAATCTCCCCAAGGGGATTAATAAAAGTATCTATCTATCTATCTATCTATCTATCTATCTATCTATCTATCTATCTATCTATCTATCTATCTATCTATCTATCTATCTATCTATCTATCTATCTAAAGCCTTTGAATTTAAATGAGAGAGAGAGAGAGAGAGAGAGAGAGAGAGAGAGAGCAAAAGAGAGAGAGGGAGAGGGAGGTAGGGCAGGTACCTGGAATAGAGCGGGGGTCTGGTAGAAGCAGAACTGGACTCTGGTGGCCAGCAGCAGCTCCTCAGGGCTCAGGCCCTCGGTCAGGGAGGAGGGGAGAGACATCGAGCCCAGAATATCTTCTGACCTCCGGGACCTGGCGTGCACCGTCACCTGGAACACACACACACACACACATGCACACACACACATGCACACACACATACATACATGCACACACACACACACACACACACACATGCACACACACACACACACACACAAACACACGCACACACACACATGCACACACACACATGCACAAACACACACACATACACACGCACATACACATACACACGCACACACACATATACACACACGCACACAGAAGCACACATCCACTCACAAACAAACACACACAAACATGCCGCAAGGTCAAGGCCGAGACTAACCACAGAAGATGATACAGCTACAAGTAGAGCAAGCGTTTTAATGAAGAACGTCCCATATATCAAACAAAGGACATGGGGATTACGTTACAAAGGAGCAGATGGTGTGTTGTGACAGTAACCTCATATTAATGCTAGTTTGGTGTAACTGGCAGTGTTCCAATACCTGAAAGTTAGCGGGGTCGGAGAAAGAAATTGATGCTCCCTGGAAGTTGGACCCGTCCACCCTCGTGATAGCTAGAGCCAGCGAATCAGATGACAAGATCTCGCTGTCGCCACTGACAACCAGCTTTAGTCCCAGCTCGTCCACTGCTCGTATAAGCCTATCAGCGACAGGGAAAATTCAATGAGAAGACGCATGTGCGCGTGCGTGGTGCATACGTGGGTGTGTGTGTGTGAGTCTGTGTGTGTGTGTGTGTGTGTGTGTAGAGTGTGTGCTGTACCTGTTTGCGGAGGCTGTGAGGGCCAGTGCGTCCCCTCCCATCAGGTTGCTAATGACGGTGAGGGCTTTTTGTCCGACCGAACGGGGGACACTAGGACCCTTGAGAAGTTCCTCCAGTCTTCCCACAACCTCCTCCACCTGCAATCAGCACAATACAAACAATTGGAGCACCTACGAGAAACACAAGTGCCCCCTGATTGGTGATATTTTGTATTTTTTTTAATGGACAGCTGCCATGGTTGGTTGTGAGTGAAACTATGTTGACGTTTTGTGATCAAAACCTGGGCGGAGCTGAGCAGAGAAGCATTCAGAGTCTGCTCAAACAGCACTTGGGCTTCCTGTTCCTGCGCCTCACTTCCTGTCTCTGTATGGACTGAGGGAGGAGAAAGGGGAAGTGACTCATCATTGTGACCATTTCAACCCAAAATACAATCAAACCCCCAGTGTCAGATATCAAGGTTTTTGGAGCCGGAAGTTTGGAGTCTACGGTTACCCGGTCTGGTGGTCGGCCTGGTGACGGGTTGTGTGACTGTAGGAGGCGGCAGGTGTCCAGAGGTTCGGCTTGGCATGGGTTTGGTCGTTGCAGCCGCCGGTGTGGTCGTCGTGATAACCTTGGCGGCGTGACCGAGCCAGTATGGAGTTGGGCTCAGAGTGGTTGTTGTTCCTCTGAGACCGGGTTTGGTGGCCGTGTCGAGGTTAATAATAACAGGCTTTATGCTGGCAGCAGTGTTCGCTGTTGTTGTGTTGAGGTTGAGTTTAGAGTCTGTTGTTGTGCTGGGGTTAGGAATGACGATTGCGCTGGCAGCAGTTGTTACTGTGGTCGCGTTGAGGTTAAGTTTAGAGTGTGTTGTGTTGGAGTTCGGAATAGGTATAGTACTGGCAACAAGGTTTGCTGCAGTTGTGTTGAGGTTGAGTTTAGAGTGTGTTGTGCTGGGGTTAGGACTGACGATGGTGCTGGCAGCAGTTGTCACTGTGGTTGTGTTGAGGTCAAGTTTAGAGTGTGTGCTTGCGCTGAGGTTAGGAAAAGGGATGATGCTCGTGCTGGCATCAGTGGTTGCTGTGGTTGTGTTGCGGTCGGGTTTAGAGTGTGTTATATTGGGGTTACGACTAGTGATAGTGCTGGCATCATTGGTTGCTGTGGTTGCGTTAGGGTTGGTTTGTATAGGTGCGGTGGTCACTGAGATGTTGTTAGACACAGACCTAGTGGCAGTGGTATGGTTTATGTTGTCCGTTGTGTAACCAGGAGCAGGGGTTGTGTAGTCCACTGATGTATTATTAAGGGCGGTGGTTGAGTTGTACAATGTTGCTGCATCACTTGCAGTTGTGTTATATTCTGTGAAGCTATTAGGAACGATGGTTGTGTAGTATGCTGATGTGTTACTGGAGGGAAGTGTTGTGTTGTAAATTGTTGTGCTGTCTGGTATAATTGTGTTGTATGTTGTTGTGTTGTTAGGGGTAGTAGTTGTGTTATGTTGTATTGTGTTGCCAGGGGTAGTAGTTGTGTTATGTTGTGTTGTGTAGTTAGGGGTTCTAGTTGTAGTTGTGTTAGGTTGTATTGTGTTGTCAGGGGTAGTAGTTGTGTTATGTTGTGTTGTGTAGTTAGGGGTACTAGTTGTAGTTGTGTGAGGTTGTGTTGTGTTGTCAGGGGTAGTAGTTGTGTTATGTTGTAATGTGTTTTCAGGGGTAGTAGTTGTGTTTTTTTGTATTGTGTTGTTAGGGGTAGTGGTTGTGTTATGTTGTGTTGTGTAGTCAGGGGTACTAGTTGTAGTTATGGTTGTGTTATGTTGTATTGTGTTGTCAGGGGTAGTAGTTGTGTAATGGTTGTGTGTAGTGGTACTGGTTGTGTTATGTTGTGTTGTGTCATCAGCAGTAGTGGTTGTGTTATGTTGTGTTGTGTTGTTAGGGGTAATATTTGTGTTTTGCTGTATTGTGTTGTCAGGGGTAGTGGTTGTGTTATGCTGTGTTGTGTTGTCATGGTTAGCAGCTGTATTATGTTGTGTTGTGTTGTCAGGGATAGTAGTTGTGTTATATTGTGTTGTGTTGTCAGGGGTAGTAGTTGTGTTATCTTGCAATGTGTTGCCAGGGGTAGTAGTTGTGTTATCTTGTATTGTTTTGTCAGTGGTAGTAGTTGTGTTATGTTGTGTTGTGTTGTCAGGGGTAATAGTTGTGTCACTTTTTATTGTGTTGCTACGAATAGTAGTTGTGTTACGTTTTATTGAGTTGTCAGGGGTAATAGTTGCGTTATGTTGGGTTGTGTTGTCAGGAGTAGTAGTTGTGTTATGTTGTGTTGTGTGGCCAGCGGTAGTCGTTGTAGTTGAGTTATGTTGTGTTGTGTTGTCAGAGGTAATAGTTGTGTTTTGCTGTATTGTGTTGTCAGGGGTAGTGGTTGTGTTATGATGTGTTGTGTTGTCATGGTTAGCGGCTGTGTTATGTTGTGTTGTGTTGTCAGGGATAGTAGTTGTGTTATATTGTGTTGTGTTGTCAGGGGTAATAGTTGCGTTGAGTTTTATTGTGTTGTCAGGGGTAGTAGTTGTGTTATCTTGCAATGTGTTGCCAGGGGTAGTAGTTGTGTTATCTTGTATTGTGTTGTCAGTGGTAGTAGTTGTGTTATGTTGTGTTGAGTTGTCAGGGGTAATAGTTGCGTTATTTTGGGTTGTGTTGTCAGGAGTAGTAGTTGTGTTATGTTGTGTTGTGTGGCCAGGGGTAGTTGTTGTAGTTGTGTTATGTTGTGTTGTGTTGTCAGGGGTATTAGTTGTGTTTTGCTGTATTGTGTTGTCAGGGATAGTGGTTGTGTTATGCTGTGTTGTGTTGTCATGGTTAGCAGCTGTATTATGTTGTGATGTGTTGTCAGGGATAGTAGTTGTGTTATATTGTGTTGTGTTGTCAGGGGTAGTAGTTGTGTTATCTTGCAATGTGTTGCCAGGGGTAGTAGTTGTGTTATCTTGTATTGTGTTGTCAGTGGTAGTAGTTGTGTTATGGTGTGTTGTGTTGTCAGGGATAATAGTTGTGTCACTTTTTATTGTGTTGCTACGAATAGTAGTTGTGTTACGTTTTATTGAGTTGTCAGGGGTAATAGTTGCGTTATGTTGGGTTGTGTTGTCAGGAGTAGTAGTTGTGTTATGTTGTGTTGTGTGGCCAGGGGTAGTTGTTGTAGTTGTGTTATGTTGTGTTGTGTTGTCAGGGGTATTAGTTGTGTTTTGCTGTATTGTGTTGTCAGGGATAGTGGTTGTGTTATGCTGTGTTGTGTTGTCATGGTTAGCAGCTGTATTATGTTGTGTTGTGTTGTCAGGGATAGTAGTTGTGTTATATTGTGTTGTGTTTTCAGGGGTAGTAGTTGTGTTATCTTGCAATGTGTTGCCAGGGGTAGTAGTTGTGTTATCTTGTATTGTGTTGTCAGTGGTAGTAGTTGTGTTATGTTGTGTTGTGTTGTCAGGGGTAATAGTTGTGTCACTTTTTATTGTGTTGCTACGAATAGTAGTTGTGTTACGTTTTATTGAGTTGTCAGGCGTAATAGTTGCGTTATGTTGGGTTGTGTTGTCAGGAGTAGTAGTTGTGTTATGTTGTGTTGTGTGGCCAGGGGTAGTTGTTGTAGTTGTGTTATGTTGTGTTGTGTTGTGAGGGGTAATAGTTGTGTTTTGCTGTATTGTGTTGTCAGGGATAGTGGTTGTGTTATGATGTGTTGTGTTGTCATGGTTAGCGGCTGTGTTAAGTTGTGTTGTGTTGTCAGGGATAGTAGTTGTGTTATATTGTGTTGTGTTGTCAGGGGTAATAGTTGCGTTGAGTTTTATTGTGTTGTCAGGGGTAGTAGTTGTGTTATCTTGCAATGTGTTGCCAGGGGTAGTAGTTGTGTTATCTTGTATTGTGTTGTCAGTGGTAGTAGTTGTGTTATGTTGTGTTGTGTTGTCAGGGATAATAGTTGTGTCACGTTTTATTGTGTTGCTACGAATAGTAGTTGTGTTACGTTTTATTGAGTTGTCAGGGGTAATAGTTGCGTTATGTTGGGTTGTGTTGTCAGGAGTAGTAGTTGTGTTATGTTGTGTTGTGTGGCCAGGGGTAGTTGTTGTAGTTGTGTTATGTTGTGTTGTGTTGTCAGGGGTAATAGTTGTGTTTTGCTGTATTGTGTTGTCAGGGATAGTGGTTGTGTTATGCTGTGTTGTGTTGTCATGGTTAGCAGCTGTATTATGTTGTGTTGTGTTGTCAGGGATAGTAGTTGTGTTATATTGTGTTGTGTTGTCAGTGGTAATGGTTGTGTTATGTTGTATTGTGTAGTCAGGCATAGTAGTTGTGTTATATTGTGTTGTGTCATCAGCGGTAGTGGTTGTGTTATGTTGTGTTGTGTTGTCAGGGGTAGTGGTTGTGTTATGCTGTGTTGTGTTGTCATGGTTAGCGGCTGTGTTATGTTGTGTTGTGTTGTCAGGGATAGTAGTTGTGTTATATTGTCTTGTGTTGTTAGGGGTAGTAGTTGTGTTTCCTTGTATTGTGTTGTTAGGGGTAGTGGTTGTGTTATGTTGTGTTGTGTGGCCAGGGGTAGTCGTTGTAGTTGTGTTATGTAGTGTTGTGTTGTCAGGGGTAGTAGTTGTATGTTGCGTTGTGATGTAAGGGGTAGTAGTTGTGTTTTGTTGTATTGTGTTGTTAGGGTTAGTGGTTTTGTTTTGCTCTGTTGTGTTGTCAGGGGTAGTGGTTGTGTTATTTTGTGTTGTGTTGTCAGGGATAGTAGTTGTGCTATGCTGTGTTGTGTTGTTAGGGGTAGTAGTTGTGTTTCGTTGTATTGTGTTGTTAGGGGTAGTGGTTGTGTTATGTTGTGTTGTGTTGTCAGGGGTAGTAGTTGTATGTTGTGTTGTGTTGTCAGGGGTAATAGTTGTGTTTTGCTGTATTGTATTGTCAGGGGTAGTGGTTGTGTTATGTTGTGTTGTGTTGTCATGGTTAGCGGCTGTGTTATGTTGTGTTGTGTTGTCAGGGATAGTAGTTGTGTTATATTGTGTTGTGTTGTCAGGGGTAGTGGTTCTGTTATGTTGTATTGTGTTGTCAAAGGTAGTAGTTGTGTTATGTTGTGTTGTGTCATCAGTGGTAGTGGTTGTATAATGTTGTGTTCTGTTGTCAGGGGTAATAGTTGTGTTTTGCTGTATTGTGTGATCAGGGGTAGTGGTTGTGTGATGTTGTGTTGTGTTGTCATGGTTAGCGGCTGTGTTGTGTTGTGCTGTGTTGTCAGGGATAGTAGTTGTGTTATATTGTGTTGTGTTGTCAGGGGTAGTGGTTGTGTTATGTTGTATTGTGTTGTCAGGGGCAGTTGTTGTGTTATGTTGTGGTGTGTTGTCAGGGGCAGTCATTGTGTTATGTTGTGTTGTGTTGTCGGGGGTAGTTGTTGGTCTATAAACTGTTTTGTTATCCGAGGTGGAAGGTGTATTCTGCAGTGTTGTGTCTGGCTGTGTTGTGAGTTCAGGGAAGGCTGTAGTGTTGACCTGTGTTGGTGCTACAGTTGTTCCTAATGGGGTAGAAGTTGTAGTCCAAGTAATCCCTACTGGGTACATTTGTGTTGTGATATTGTGCGATGTCTCGTTTTGTGAGGGAGTTCGATCAGGCTGTGTGGTATTTGGCCGGTTTGAAACGACCTGGTTGTTTTCATTTGTATTATGTTGCGTAACAGTTGTGTTGAGTTGTGTTGTCGTCAGCAGTGGAATCATGGTTGTGTTCAAATGTTGTGGGTTTATTGGTATTTTAGATGTGTAATTTTGTGCTGCTAATTGTGTGCTGGTGAGTTTTGTGGGACCAGGGTTAGGGTTTGTAGTTGAGTAGTTGTGTTGAGTAGTTGTGTTGAATTGACTGTCTATTCCCTGTGGAACAGTTGTACTGGGTTGAGTTTTTCGTTCTTTTGTTAAGTTGGGTTGCATTGTTGGAAACATTGGTGATGTGTTTTGTAAGCTATCGGTTGAGTTTGTGGTAATTATGTGAAATGTTTGGGTTGTGTTGCGTTGTGTTGCCCCGGTTGTGAGTTGTGATGTGTCGGTTTGTGTTATTGTGTGATATTTCGTTGTGTCTTGGGTAGCGGTGCTCTGTTGTGTAGCGGTATGTTGCGTTGTTGGTTGCTGCGTTGCAGTAGTGCTGCCATCGTCTGCGTCCCTGCTAGTCTCAGATGTTATTTGATTGGGCAGAGTGGAGGAAATATGTGAGCTGTGATTGGACAGGACACCTTCAGAAGAGCAGCTGTCAGTTAGAAGCACAGCCAGAGTTTCTCCATTCCCACTGTAGAAAGAACACAACCACAACAGTTACTGTACACACAGCACCTTAAAACACAAATCACACAGTTACACAGAGCACCTTAAAACTCAAATCACACAGTAGCCCACAGCACTATAAAACTAAATCACATATCAGTTGTGTGACCCCACTGTTTAAAAATGCAACTCACTCCTCCGTGTAAATAGCACCCACCCGTACCGTCGAATCACTAGCTTTCCGGTGGCGTAGCTGGCAAAAGCGATGTTTATGAGAGGTGGTGTGTTTGCAAGTCAGTGGACGCTTGATCGAGCCCAGCGTGCATGCGCGTGTGTGTGTGTGTGTGTGTGTCATATCTAAAGAATGTAACCTGTCTCATATTTGTTACCTGTCTCATAACCGGTCTCATATCTAAAGAATGTAATAAGGAATGTCACAATGACAGCCATAATATGTGTTATGCAGTCTCGGTGTGTGTGTCTGTGTGTGTGTGTGTGTGTATGTGTGTGTCATATCTAAAGAATGTAACCCGTCTCATAACCGGTCTCATATCTAAATAATGTAATAAGGAATGTCACAATGACAGCCGTATAATATGTGTTATGCAGTCTCGTTGTGTGTGTGTGTGTGTGTGTGTGTGTGTGTGTGTGTGTGTGTGTGTGTGTGACTGACCAGCGGAGGACAGATCTGTCACACATCTGTGAGGAGGTCAGGTCAGTTGAGACCCAGGTCAGGTTGGACTCCAGCAGAGCTGCAGCAGACACTCTGGGAGGACCACACAGCACTGGACACACACACACACACACACACACACACACACACACACACACACACACACACACACACACACACACATAAAATAGATGAATACACAAAAGTACTCATAAACACACACAAACACACACATAGACAATGATTATACACCAAATGATGGTTACGCATTGTAACCCTAGTTAGCTCCACAGGGCTGACTCCTATTGGCTAGTGAAACCTAGCAAGCTACAATTAACTGAAGAAAAAAAAAAGAAACACACACGTACCTGTGTCCAACCAGGTCCGGTGCACCACTGTATAAGTGGGCTTCGCCTGCACAACTGCTCCGAGCCTAAATTTTCAGCGGGGTCAGCAAAGTCAGAACCCTGTGGGGCTCCGCTCAACTTATAGAACTAGGGTTACAATACGTAACCATCGTTCTATTTCGTGGAGCTCCCCCCCACAGGGCAAGCTCCTGCTGGCATAAGCGGAGCTACACGACCGCACCATACACTCTTGCTGACCCCTCAAAAGGACTGGCCAGCCAAGACACAAGCCAGCCAAGGTGAAAGTCGGCCCACCCAAGCACTGGCCCCACCCCGCCACACTCCGTTCATACAACCGAAGGCAAGGAGAGGTACGTGAGGGGAGAGCCGGACCGGAAATGGTTACACCGTAACACAGCCCGTCCTAGCCTCACCCACAGACAGGAGCGGACTCACCAGACGGTCCCGCCCTGAGACATCATGTCTAACGCTGACTCCAGCTGGCTACTGTACCTAGCACAGATGACGCCACGGAGACAGAGGACATTGATAAAAGATAATAACGGATAAAAGGAAACGGAGACGACCAAGACGCCGCTGCACAAACGTCCTCCACAGACATACCACTGAACAGGGCAACTGACGTGGCCACACACCACGTAGAGTGTGCCCGAACAGCGGGCAGAGGGCGCCTTGCAGTTTCATAAGACTTGGAGATGCTCTCACAAATCCACCGGGAGAGATGCTGTTTAGACAGCGGTGAGTCCACCTTCCCCGGGCCGTGACACACCACAACTAGTTTGGACGGTAGTTTGGACCGCAGCTGTGCGCTGAACATAGTCAGCGCACGCGCAGGACACAATAAGTGAGCCTCTTCCTCGCTAACATGAGGTGGAGGAGATGAGGCTCTCAGCTCCAAATCCTGTGCACTAAATGCGCCCCGGAACACTTTCAGAAACGAAAGAACAAAAGCAAAAACAGCTTTGCTCCCATCATCCGTGACGAGAGAAACAGTTAGCGCTCTCAAATCACTGACCTGCTTGCCCGATGTCAGCGCAAGGAGCAGCGCGGTCTTCACAGAGAGTCACTTGAGAGAGACTTGCTCCATTGGTTCAAACGGCACCATAGCTTTACACACTGGGCGAAGACAGCGCACGGCAGGCAGGAAATGTTTAATCGGGGTGCCCAAAAAATGCGGAAATAGCGCATGCATACACTTAGATAGTGGATGCCGCTAAACCGTCACCTTGATCCATCAGGTGTTGAAGAAATCCCCAAATCATCTCAACCGAGCAGGACTCAGGAGCGATATCCCTTCCTTCACACCAGCGCGTGAAAGCGGGCCATTTGCCCGAATAAACCGTGGCAGTGGAAGCCGCGCGAGCGTCATGGCCATCAGTTCCGCATACCATCTTGCCCAGTGACGATCCGGGGCTGTCAGTATCACTGATAGACCCTCTGATCGCACTCTAGCTATCAAAGGCAAAATCATCCCCACCGACAGAAAAGTGTAGAGCAGCACCTTTGACAAAGGGGCATGCGCGAACACTTCCACCCCCAGGGGAGGCTGGTCCTGCTGTCAGAGAGAACCAGAGAGGACACTTCATGTTCTCTCTCGACGCAAAGAGATCCACCTCGGCCCTGCCGAATCGAGCCCAGAGCTGAGTCACAATCTGAGGATGTAGACTCCACTCGCCCGGGTGAGGCCCGCCTCGAAGCATCAGGTCCGCCCCGACGTTCAAGTGGCCGGCAATGTGCCGCACAGTCAGAGACCGGAGGTTGACCTGAGCCCGTCGCCACAAGGTCACCGCTAGTCAGTGAAGCTTCAGCGACGGAACACCCCCTTGCCGATTGATGTAGGCTACTGTGGTCTGGTTGTCTGACCGTACTAGCACATCGCGCCCTCGTACCAGATGGACGAAGTGATGCAACACCAGCAATACCGTTTCCAACTCCAGGAGGTTGATGTGGCACCGTTCCTCTGCGGACCATAAACCTCAGACGGCCTGGGACAGACATGTACCACCTCAGCCATCCAGAGACACATCCATGAAAACAGGTCTCTCCAATAGTCGAGGTCCGCTCCCAACCACCTCGGTATCCGTACAAGGTGCTGTCTGTGTCTCACAGGATTTAGACAAAGCCGAGTGAACCACCTCTGAGCGCGCCTCATGTGTAGAAGACCCAGGGACACCACCACATGAACTGCAGCCATGAGGCCCAGAAGGCGCACAATTGACAGAGCTGAGACCTTCAGGGACGGACAAACAATGCTGAGACCTCTCCAGCGTTTCCCTCCTTGGGTCGGACAGACACGCTCCCATGGTGCCCGTGTCCAGAATGATACCCAAGTAAACAATCTGACGGACCAGCCACAGAGCGCTGTTCTCCCAGTTGACCGCAAATCCCAGGTCGGTGAGATGCGTCACCAGCGTGGTGGTGTGCGTCAACGCCAACTGAGGCGACAGAGCCAGAACCAGCAGGTTGTCCAGATACGCAAGGATCCTGATACCCTGCCAGTGCAGTGGCCTCAACGCCGTCTCCACACAGATGGAGAAAGTTCTGGGGATGAGTGCATATCCAAAGGGGAGTCTATATTCCTACGCCACTCCCTGGAAGGCAAAACGCAAAAACATCCTGTGCCAAAAACATCCACCGGTCACAACGTCATCCCAGACGGTCACCCTGGTGGCTCTCCCGAAGGGTCGGAGCGGAGCTCTCAGTGCAGCCGGCTGGCCCCATCCTGACTCCACAAATGTCTCCAGGTCGGGCATAGCCAGCAGAAGACGAGGGGCAGGCTTGGAGGGAAGCCCGTAGCAGACAGAGCTCCAGAGAGGCAGCCCCGTCACGGCAGCAGGTTCCGGGATGGGGATGTCGAGATGGTGTGCGGCTCTCTCCAGAAGCTTGGGAAGATCGTGATCGAAGGATCCATGCCCGAGCCCACCGGAGGAAGAGCTGCTCGGGAGCTTCTAAGGTGGAATCCTCCCCTGCCTCAGAGCCTCCGTCTTCGTCCTCAGACGGCGGGAAGGACAGCATCGACTCCCGCTGCTGCGGAGGCATGTCCACTTTATCACCCCTGTCCGAGCCGCCCTGAGAGTGTCTTCAGCGTCCCGCGGTGGCATCGGTGGGCTCTCGAAGAAATGCGCTCGGAGGATCCTCTCCATAGGGTCGAGGAGAGCGCAGGCCTGGCAGTCGGGAGACGGAACCAGGCCCTCCTTGGCGGCCCTGTACAGCGGAAGCAGAGGGGATGTCCCACGTCGCTGTAGTGAGTGCCGCAACCACAGAAT
This sequence comes from Borostomias antarcticus, assembly GCF_949987555.1. NCBI lineage: Eukaryota > Metazoa > Chordata > Actinopteri > Stomiiformes > Stomiidae > Borostomias > Borostomias antarcticus. The sequence goes on from NC_140242.1 coordinate 9,173,537, forward strand.
CTATCAGGCAGACTAGGCAGCGCCGGCCGAGGTTTCCCCACCAGCTCCACGGTGAGTCGCTGCATTGGCATCTTCGGTTCTTCTCTTCCAGTCGTCTTCGCGAGCTGAAAATGTCAAAGGAGCAGCTGTGCAGGCGAAGCCCGCTTATACAGTGGTGCACCGGACCTGGTTGGACACGGGTGCGTGTATGGGTTTTTTTCTTCAGTTAATTGTAGCTAGCTAGGTTTCACTAGCCAATAGGAGATAGCCCTGTGGGGCGGCGTTCCACAAAATAGAACCCCACATGCACACACACACACACACACACACACACACACACACACACACTGACCCATGCGAGTGAGTGGCCTGTCGTAGGCGATGTAGCTGTTGTGATGGATG
>NC_140242.1:9183917-9191417 GCF_949987555.1 Borostomias antarcticus
CATGTGTGTTCTAAGAGAGCAAACACAGGCATGTAACATGCAGCATAAAACATGCAACATATACAGTAACAACATGCATCTACAAACATCATGCCTCTACAAACAACATGCATGTACAACGTATTATTTTTAACCTGATTTTTGACATAGACCTTTAGTACATGAAACATTCAGCATACATCATGCAGCTAGTTGGTCCTATCAATGAAAACATTGAATACAGTATTTTCATTAGGATCACCATGCATTCTGGCTTGAACACCATCCCATAGTCGTGTGTGTGTGTGTGTGTGTGTGTGTGTGCGTGTGTGTGTGCACGTGCGTGTGTGCACGTGCGTGTGTGTTTTCTCACCACTACACAGCAAGCTTGTATCTCTCTGTCTGGCCCTGGCGCTGGTCACTCCCCACAGGCGAGAGTCCCAGCCAATCACAGTGCCGGCTTCACAAGGGGCGTGGTCACCGAGGTCCGCCCACACGCGGAACAGATAGAGCTCCACTTGGCCGAGCCTGTCGCCGGGGGGGCGGTCGATCGGACGACAGCCCAATCGGAGGGAGCCGGCAGGGGGGATGGCCCGGGCGATGACTGTCCTCTGAGCGACCCGCTCGCCGTCCACCTGGCGCATGGCGACAGAGAGGCACGCCGGTGATGTCACGAGGAGCAGAGGATTCGTCGTACTACTGTAGGTCGCGGAGGGGTAACATCACGCTGGGCAGTGCTTGCTTCCACGCTGACAGACTAACCTTTAGTTAGTAGTGCTACATAACACCAGCTCAGCGGCCTTGTGGTCAGAGTGTCCGTCCTGAGATCGGGAGGGTTGGGGGTTCGATCCCCAGCCGAGTCATACTAAAGATTATAAAAATGATACCCAATGCTTCCCTGCCTGGCACTCAGCATCAAGGGTTGGATTGGGGGTAAGCCCCTGTGGTATACTATACTTGTGTCATGTCCAGGGGGTGTACTTCTTCATCAAGCTGCCTCACGCTAAGGAATCAGGAGACCGCCTCTGTGGGCCACTAGGCTCGAGAACAATTTGTCCTCAAGGCTACTGAGTTGCATAACTAAATTATTAATGGAGTAAGTGTTCTGTATAAATATACAGTATTGTGTCCTACGATTCGATTGCGTTGTTTAAAACATGTTGATGTTGTGGAAATGATGACGATGGTGAAAAATTGAAAACAAATGTATTTATTTTTAAAGGTTTTGAACATTTATCCCTATTCGTGGTCAGTCTACCATGAACCTAGCTGGCTGCAGTTTTTCTGCAGGCACTCACTGGGGTACAATGAAAGTCAATGGGGCATACGTAAATGCGTTGGAAAAACTACAGTATGATAAATGTGTTTTTCCGAGACACAAAGCACAGGGTGTAATCTTACCAGTCTCAGTGTGCTCTCTTGTGTGTCACAAGGTATTGCAATCCGAAGATTTTTAGGTGTTTGGCATGACTTGCACATAGTCCTCCGTGGGAGCAGCAAAAACAAGTGCCGGGGGAACGCTTATGTCCAAGGTGAAACAATCAGTCAAATTATGCTCTCTATATTTTAGGTTCACGGTAGACAGACCACAAATACAGCTAAATATCCAAAATAGAACACCCCTTTAATAAATTTTGGTACAACCTCAAAAAAAAAACGTACCTCTAGACTGAAGCGGTTCCCGAGCACATCCCTGCGCAGACACAACCTGTGCCAGTCTGTGGGAGAGAGGCTGAGAGGGAAGCGGTGTCGCACGCCCAGCAGCCAGCCATACAGCGCGCCCTCGTCCCCCTCCAGGCCCAGCTCCGGCCGGGGCACGTGGGCGGAGCCGTAGGAGAACGCCACCCAGGAGCCCGGCGCCACCACGCGCACGTACACGCACACGGTCATGTGGAAGAGCAGGGGCATGACCGCCGTGTCCTGCAGGGTCCAGTGGTCACTGCAGCCGCTCAGAGACGCCTTGCTGTCCCCCAGGAAATACCCCAGCACTGGAGAGAGAGACAAGCAGACAAGCAGACAGACAGACAAGCAGACAGACAGACAGGCCGAGGCAGGTAGACAGACAAGCAGACAGACAGACAAGCAGACAGACAGACAGACAGGCCGAGGCAGATAGTCAGACAAGCAGACAGACAGACAAGCAGACAGACAGACAGACAGACAGACAGACAGACAGACAGATAGACAGACAGACAGACAGACAGACAGACAGACAAGCAGACAGACAGGCAGACAGACAGACAGACAGGCAGACAGATAGAAAGACAGACAGACAGACAGACAGACAGACAGACAGACAGACAGACAGACAGACAGACAAGCAGACAGACAGACAGACAGCAAAACGAAACAGAGATGGGGAGAATTAGGGCCACTATAAATGAAAAGTAACACTATGTAGAACAGTCTTATGTTGAGGCGCTAGGTAGCCCAGTGGTCAGCGCATCAGACCCAGTGACTGAAAGCTGTCTGGTTCTGGAACTGGCCGGGCCACTTGACAACCATCGCCTACCCTTGCACCCTGGCAAAGTACCCCTCTGTGATGTGCTCAACAAAAGTTACTCTTGGAACTTGGTAATTACAATACACAAGCTACCAATTACACACAAAAATACAGTCTGTACAATATAAGCTGAAGCTAAAGATGGTGTCGGTGTGGATGTGTTCTGTACAAATTACACAACAAATACAATCTATACACTGTGAAGCTAAAGATGTGGAGCCGATAGGGATGGATTATATATATGCTATTGATGTGGATACAAGCCTGCAGCTTGGGGAGGGGTGTATTTTGTCCATGCTATACTGTAGCTATGGTAAGGGGGTCTGGGTCAATGGTGTCTGCTGGATGAGCAGTGGTCTTCTCTCACATTACTTACTGTCTGATAAGCTGGTCAAATGCACACATTACAGATTTTAAACCCCTGTAGTCACTTTATAAACAAGCACTCAAAACCCGAGATAAAAAGCCATTCTCTTATCATCACTGCCATATTTAAAAAAAAAAAAAGAAAGTATAATCTGTTTAGCTGGGAAAAACTTATTAAATACAAAAATCTCTGCTTGGTTTTTAAAAGCTTGCACGGGTCAGCAGTGACTGCACAGTCCCATTCAACCAGGGTTACTAGAGGAGCAGCTAGGGGTGACTGCACAGTCCCATTCAACCAGGGTTACTAGAGGAGCAACTAGGGGTGACTGCACAGGCCCATTCAGAACCAGGGCTACTAGAGGAGCAGCTAGGGGTGACTGCATGGTCCCATTCAACCAGGGTTACTAGAGGAGCAGCTAGGGGTGACTGCACAGGCCCATTCAGAACCAGGGCTACTAGAGGAGCAGCTAGGGGTGACTGCATGGTCCCATTCAACCAGGGTTACTAGAGGAGCAGCTAGGGGTGACTGCACAGGCCCATTCAACCAGGGTTACTAGAGGAGCAGCTAGGGGTGACTGCACAGTCCCATTCAACCAGGGTTACTAGAGGAGCAGCTAGGGGTGACTGCATGGTCCCATTCAACCAGGGTTACTAGAGGAGCAGCTAGGGGTGACTGCACAGGCCCATTCAGAACCAGGGTTACTAGAGGAGCAGCTAGGGGTGACTGCACAGGCCCATTCAACCAGGGTTACTAGAGGAGCAGCTAGGGGTGACTGCACAGGCCCATTCAGAATCAGTGCATTTGGCCAGGCTGTTTTCTCCTTCAAAGCACCCCATCAGTGGACTCATCAACCTTCTACTCATTTAAACGTAGTATTAAGAAATGGCTCCTGGAGAACCAGCAGTGTCAACACTGATCTGTTGTGTGCGTGTGTGCGCACGCACGTGTGTGTGTGTGTGTGCGTGTGTGTGCGCGCAGCGTCACTGAGAGTGGGGTGTGTGTGCGTGTGTGTGTGTGTGTGTGTGTGTGTGTGTGCTGGTGGAGGTGGGAGGGTTGGGGGGGGAGAGCATGTTTACCCTTGCATGTTCTTAGCCAAGTATTTATAACGTTGATACTAATTTGTATCATCTGCATGTTATGTGTTTGTTACTGTATGGAGTAAGTTTTAGGTCAGGTGGACTACTCTGCTATGTTTTATGTACTAATGTGTTTGTAACTGTGTATTGTGAATTATGTATTGTGATTATTTATTCTGCCATCAACCTGACAAGTGACTACAGATGAAAATTAGCCTGTTGGCTATACAGTATCTGGCATATTAACATTTATGTATGTATTTATTTAAATGTTTATTAATATGTGCTGTCCCTATTTTAAATAAAAAAAATAAAAGAATAAATAAACTAAGCAGACTGTGTTTATCTGCTCTCTTACCTGGGTGTAGCAGGCTCATCAGCACCCACAGCCAAAGCAGCGGGAGGAAGTTGTGTGTTGACTTCCTGTTCCCTGTGATGTTGTGGCAGCACATTCTCCTAGAGAGAACAGTATAGTACATGTTACAGTATTTAGAGAACAATCATGAGAGGTTGTCTGTCTCCCTGCCTGATTGCCTGTCTGTCTGCCTGTCTGTCTGCCTGTCTGTCTGTCTGCCTGATTGCCTGTCTGTCTGTCTGTGTACCTGATTGCCTGTCTGTCTGTATGATTGCCTGTCTGTCTGCCTGTCTCCCTGACTGCCTGACTGCCTGTCTGCCTGTCTGTCTGTCTGTCTGTCTGTCTGTCTGTCTGTCTGTCTGTCTGTCTGTCTGTCTGTCTGTTTTCTCTCGGGGTACTAGCCCAGTGGAGCAGCTCTCCCACCACTCCGGTTTCTTTGTTTCAGACCCCAGAGTATCTCCTGAGGTTTCACATGTAAAAGCCCCGGACATGTGAACGGATAGAATGATTCAACATTCTCTAAGGTCTTTGTGCATGGACTGACTACAGGGCAGGGCTGAGCTGAGGAGATTGTGTTACACACCTTTAACACGTTCAGTGTGTGTGTGTGTGTGTGGGTGTGTGGGTTGGGGGGGGGGGGGGTCCTTCGGTTGGTGTACCATAATACCAAGAAGAGTCTTCAGTTCTTTGCAATGAATGCAAGTGTGTGTCTGTGTGGTTGCATGTCTGTGTGGTTCTGTGTTGTGTGTCTGTGTGGTTGCGTGTCTGTGTGTGGTTCTGTGTTTGTGTGGTTGTGTCTGTGTAGTTGTGTGTATGTGTGGTTGCGTGTCTGTGTGGTTGCGTGTCTGTGTGGTTGTGTGTCTGTGTGGTTGCGTGTCTGTGGTTGTGTGTATGTGTGGTTGCGTCTGTGTGGTTGCGTGTCTATGTGGTTGTGTGTCTTTATGGTTGTGTGTCTGTGTGGTTGTGTGTCTGTGTGGTTGCGTGTCTGTGTGGTTGTGTGTCTTTATGGTTGCGTGTCCGTGTGGTTGTGTGTCTGTGGTTGTGTGTCTGTGTGGTTGTGTGTCTTTATGGTTGCGTGTCCATGTGGTTGTGTGTCTGTGGTTGTGTCTGCGTGGTTGTGTGTCTGTGTGGTTGTGTGTCTGTGTGTCTGTGTGGTTGTGTGTCTGTGGTTGTGTGTCTGTGTGGTTGTGTGTCTTTATGGTTGCGTGTCCATGTGGTTGTGTGTCTGTGGTTGTGTCTGTGTGGTTGTGTGTCTGTGTGGTTGTGTGGTTGTGTGTCTGTGTGGTTGTGTGTCTGTGGTTGCGTGTCTGTGTGGTTGTGTGTCTTTATGGTTGCGTGTCTGTGTGGTTGCGTGTCTGTGTGGTTGTGTGTCTTTATGGTTGCGTGTCTGTGTGGTTGTGTGTCTGTGGTTGCGTGTCTGTGTGGTTGTGTGTCTTTATGGTTGCGTGTTTGTGTGGTTGTGTGTCTTTATGGTTGCGTGTCTGTGTGGTTGTGTGTCTGTGTGGTTGTGTGTTTTGTGTAAGTATAAGAGACTACTGTCTGATTCTGTGTGCTTGCCTGTTCCTCTCTATGCATTTGCATGGTGATGTGTATACAGTACATATTTGTGTAAGATTACACAACACAATGCAACTTTATCACATTCATCTGAACTGGACAGTGTGGGGAACTGTGGCAAAACACAAATTCACAGGAAACATGAAATGAAACAGGGAGAGAGAGTGAAGAGGCAGAGAGGGCAGAACCATGGATGAATTAAACTAGGGCAGAACAGTGAATTTGCAAATTTCGAATTTCTATCTGCAGAACACAATTTGCAAATATTTGAATATTGACACACCAGTAACATTGTAATTTAACAAGTCACAGTTCTGATTCTCTTCATTTAAAAATCCATCCGTTTCCAGTTTTCCAAATGTGGGCAAAACATACCATGCCCTGCGTGACCTGAGCTTGGTTAGCCAGTGCTCAGCCGCACCTCACAACAGGTATCGGCCCGTGTTCGGCCCGGAGGCGTCACCCACGCCCCCGGACGCCCCCCGCCCCAGCCGCTTGTGGCCCGATAGCTCACTGCTAGCTGGATAAGATAACACTACATCACTCCCCGTATGGAGGGGAAACTCCGCCCATATGACCGCAATATCTGACAAAGCGGCTCCGAAAAACTCTCCATCGGATGATACTGTGTTGTCGCCCTGTCCTACCTCTGTAATAAAGACACATCCGGTCTTATAGGCGGGTCTGGGCTGATTAATAGGGCTCAGAATGACCCCAGGAAGGCGCTCACTCTCTCTCTGTAGGACGGGGAAAACGCCGGAGGAATAAAGACATGCTGCGTGTGTGTCAAGAGGCTCCAGCCTGGTAACAAGAGTTCTCAGTTCTTTGAAGCGTATCTGACATCTGCTTTTGATACAGTAGATCACAGTAGCTGAATGCCTCACTTACAAACCTGTTGATCTCTTGGGACTTGTATTAGTGATTTAGATCATATCTAGCTGGTAGACATTTCTCTGTTGTCCCGAGAGATCTCATCTCATCTTAAATTGTCTTGACTTACTTCATTGTCACACTTATGTTGTTTTGTCTTATTTCATCTTAACTTTTGTCTTGTCTCATCTCATCTTAAATTGTCTTATCATCTCATCTTGTCTTATTTCATCTCATATTGTATTTTCTTGTATCATCTCATCTTATCTTAAATTGTCTTATCTTATTTTATTTCATTTTTAAGAATCTCTAAATGATCTTGTCATATCGCATCTTGCACATAACATTATCACCAGTAAATGTCTATTTTGACATACAGTAGAAGAGCCCTCACTGTCTGGTCTGATCTCATCTTCTCGCTCATGTGATCTGAACACCTGTCAGTGTTTCCCTCTACTGTACATTGATATACATTCAGTAAGGCAGGGATCAACAGGCGTCTTACCTGGTGCTGTGATGCTGCTGTGCTGCAGAGTGTGTGTGTGTGTGTGTCCTATGGAGGAGGAACACTCTTCTTCTTTTCCACCACGAAGCTCCTGCGCTTGCCTGCCATCATCCCGACCTCCTTGGACGTCCGTCCGCCAACGCCGCTCGGGGATGAGCCCGGACCCGCCGGCCCGGAACCAGAACCTCGGACCGGAACCTGCGGCGATGTGATCTGGGTGTCTCCCCTGCGCCCCGGTCTCCTCTCCTCCGCTGCCGGCCGCCGTTCCACGGATAACAAGTCACCTGT
>NC_140242.1:9193917-9196417 GCF_949987555.1 Borostomias antarcticus
ACAACAATGACTGGTTATCCCTCCTGTTCGGACTGCAGAGAGAGGGTGAGAACAGGCCAATGGTCTAGAGAGGGAGCCCCACCTTGACTATGAATACTCTGACTCATCCCTTAATAAGTCTCAACTCTCAGACTCATCCCTTTATAAGTCTTAACTCTCAGACTCATCCCTTTATAAGTCTTAACTCCCAGACTCATCCCTTTATAAGTCTTAACTCCCAGACTCATCCCTTTATAAGTCTCAACTCTCAGACTCATCCCTTTAGAAGTCTTAACTCTCAGACTCATCCCTTTAGAAGTCTCAACTCTTAGACTCATCCCTTTTAAAGTATTAACTCTCAGACTCATCCCTTTATAAGTCTTAACTCTGACTCATCCCTTTATAACTCTCAACTCTCAGACTCATCCCTTTATAAGTCTCAACTCTCAGACTCATCCCTGTATACTGTGTCTTAACTCTCTGACTCATCCCTTTATAATTCTTAACTCTCTGACTCATCCCTTCATAAGTCTTAACTCTCAGACTCATCCTTTTATACGTCTTATCTCTCTGGCTCATCCTTTTTTAACTCTCAACTCTCAGACTCATCCCTTTATACGTCTTAACTCTCTGACTCATCCCTTTTTAATTCTTAATTCTCAGACTCATCCCTTTAGAAGTATTAACTCTCATTATACTGTACATCTTTACTCTTTGACTCATCCCTTTATAATTATTAACTCTCTGACTCATCCCTTCATAAGTCTTAACTCTCAGACTCATCCCTTTATAAGTCTCAACTCTGACTCATCCCTGTATACTGTGTCTTAACTCTCTGACTCATCCCTTTATAATTCTTAACTCTCTGACTCATCCCTTTATAATTCTTAACTCTCTGACTCATCCCTTTATAAGTCTTAACTCTCAGACTCATCCCTTTATACGTCTTATCTCTCTGACCCATCCCTTTATAACTCTCAACTCTCAGACTCATCCCTTTATACGTCTTAACTCTCTGACTCATCCCTTTTTAATTCTTAATTCTCAGACTCATCCCTTTATAAGTATTAACTCTCATTATACTGTACGTCTTAACTTTTTGACTCATCACTTTATAATTATGAAGTCTCTGACTCATCCCTTCATAAGTCTTAACTCTCAGACTCATCCCTTTATAATTCTTAACTCTGACTCATCCCTTTATAAGTCTTAACTCTCAGACTCATCCCTTTAGAAGTCTTAACTCTCAGATTCATCCCTTTATACGTCTTATCTCTCTGACCCATCCCTTTATAACTCTCAACTCTCAGACTCATCCCTTTATATGTCTTAGCTCTCTGACTCATCCCTTTTTAATTCTTAACTCTCAGACTCATCCCTTTATAAGTATTAACTCACAGACTCATCCCTTTATAAGTCTAACCTGTAACTCTCAGACTCATCCCTTTATACATCTTTACTGTCTGACTCATCACTTTCTAACTCTCAACTCTCAGACTCATCCCTTTATAAGTCTCAACTCTCAGACTCATCCCTGCATACTGTACATCTTAACTCTTTGACTCATCCCTTTAGAATTCTTAACTCTCAGACTCATTCCTTTATACGTCTTATCTCTCTGACTTATCCCTTTATAACTCTCAACTCTCAGACTCATCCCTTTATACGTCTTAACTCTCTGACTCATCCCTATTTAATTATTAACTCTCAGACTCATCCCTTTATAAGTATTAACTCTCAGACTCATCCCTTTATCATTCTTAACTCTCTAACTCATCACATTATAAGTCTTAACTCTCAGACTCATCCCTTTAGAAGTCTTAACTCTCAGACTCATCCCTTTATACATCTTATCTCTCTGACCCATCCCTTTATAACTCTCAACTCTCAGACTCATCCCTTTATATGTCTTAACTCTCTGACTCATCCCTTTTTAAGTATTAACTCTCAGACTCATCCCTTTATAAGTCTAACCTGTAACTCTCAGACTCATCCCTTTATATGTCTTAACTCTTTGAGTCATCCCTTTTTAATTCTTAACTCTCAGACTCATACCTTTATGTCTTAACTCTCAGACTCATCCCTTTATAACTCAACTCTCTTACTCATCCCTTAATAAGTCTTAACTCTCTGACTCATCCCTTTATAAGTCTTAACTCAGACTCAAGTCTTCCAGGAGGTCGAGTTAAGTTAGATGCATAAACAACCACAACACGCGCTTTGAGGGAGAAAGAGAGAGAGAGAGAGAGAGAGAGAGAGAGAGAGAGGAGAATAGCCAGAAAACCATTTGAAGTCCCGTTTTTCTTCCCACAGAGGGCACTCTTGTTCAACATTACCATGCTAGTTTGCTGTTATAGTCAATCTGTTTTAGTTTTCCTACAAACTCTACATGACCACTGGCCAGGGTATTTCTGAGGCCACACCTCACCAGAGGGTGAACAAGATTTACCCACAATTCATTTTTGCTTCCTTTATTTTGGGGCGGGGGGGGGGATGTGATGGTCGCTGCGCAGTCCGATTG
>NC_140242.1:9198917-9226417 GCF_949987555.1 Borostomias antarcticus
ATAATATTTGCCAACTGATAAATCAGTCTGGCTTTAGTGTGTGTGTGAGCGTGTGTGTATGTGTGCATGCGTGCGTGTGTGCATGCGTGTGTGTGTGTGCATGCGTGCGTTATGGGAGGTGAAATGTGCCATTTCTTACCGCACGGAGCGAACTGAGCTGCATACTGAGCTGACAAACGTACGCCACGTACGAGAGTGAAATCCATTCGACTCCCATTGTATTTGATAGGAGGACAGACGAGACTCACAACTTTTTGTCCTAGCGACGGCGGCGACCTGAAGTAAGTCAGCAATGTGTGCATTGGTCGCGGCATTCGCGTAGCTCACGTTAGCTCACGTAATTATGGCCCGTGTGGATTTGCTAACTGAGAAGACAAACCTGACGAACGTCGCTACTTGTTCACGCGTGGTATTGCGAACGTAGCTAACGTCGCTACTTGTCCACATGTGGTATTGAGGAACGTCGCCGCTGTCACCATCAGAAGGTAACTTAAAGTCGTACAGAAACGGACGTTTGAGATCATCTAACTTCCGTAGTTTGACGTATTTCCGACGCAAACAAGCTATGAGGGTGGGACATAATGTTTAGAGGAATTTGATTGGAACATTGACAAGTGGACGGGTTTTAAGAACTTTAGACAGATTCGATAGAAGGATAGCGTTGACTGACGGGTGGATGTCGTGAGATTATTGGCCTAAAATCTAAAGTACCTGCTGTCGTCATTGCACGTGACCTACCGTTTTCCAGAAAGTAAGGAATTATATACAGTACTTTGATATAAGATTACAACAAAAGTAGATTTTTTTACATTTTTTGGGCATACATCATTGAATAGGTGAACACTATGACCAATTATGTGAACCAAAATGGGACAGAATGCTTTTTTCATTTCAGTGCGACGTTAAGCTGCTACAGTAATTGTCTTGTTACTGTAGCTCCAATATGGCTAGCCAGCCTCTGTCCAGTGAGATCAGTGATATGACAACTTAAAGTTAGATTATTTAGCCTAAATAATAGCAGGCTACTATCAGCTAACCTGGTTAATACATGTTATTATTCCTACTATTGTTATTACTGTGTGTTGCTGACAAGATACATTATGTTATATTATTGTTGCCACCGTCATTTAGCTTAGCTTATGTTCTCCAGCCAAGCTAAGTGCTGTGATAGTAACTAACTCACTGGTGTTATATTTATTTAGATTGTCCCTGCATCCTGTCTAATATGTCTCCATCTGTGTTATGCACCATGGGCCGAAAGCAAATTCCTAGTATATTGTGAAGTAGGCTCCCTGGCTAAATAAATGGTTTCTGATCCTGATAGCCCAGTAGGCCAGTAAGCTTTCTGTCAGCCTCTTATGTCATAACCTGGCTCATAGGGAATAATAAGGTAGAAAAGTAATTGATTCAAGCTAAGAATCAAATCTTTTTAACTAAAGAGTAACCTATACAAAATAAACAATAAGTAAAAATATCAAAAATGCCTGCCACAAAACCAAAGGCCAAAAAGTGTATTGTTCAATATGACTACTTGTCAACCATTTTTTTCATCATTCCAGTAAAGTTCCTTAAATGTATTTAGTTGTTTGTGTGGTCCACCACCAACTCCCCTCCCATCATGTGTCTCAGCTCTCTCGTTATCCTCCCACAGCCGGCCTGCATTCCCCTGTCACAGTATGAACATGACGATTCACTACTGCTCCACTAATGTTCAACCAGTGTCCTGATACTTTATCTCTTCTCTGAGCAGGTCACAACACTTGTGAGAGTAGAAAATTAGAGAGGAAGATGTAGCAGTGTAAGCAAGTCGGCACGCAAGACTTAGCTGCCAGGGTTCTCACTCACACCAAGCCCTGGCAGCACATCACCCCACCCTCATACATCTTCACTGGCTAACTAACACCTCGGTGAGTTTCTTGTCTTTGAAATTGAGAGTTTAACATGTTTTTTGAATGATTTTTTACGGTGCCCACCCACATCCATTGTATGACCAAAACGGTGGTAGAGCAATTATCAGACTTTCTCAAAAGTGCTAATTTTGTCAACGTTTTGATCTGAACCATTGTATATGATCATAGGTAACCTTAAAACAGGGCTTAACATGCATTTTCCCTTTACTACTCCTTTAAGCTTTTAGTTTTTTCAGTATCAGACATCCAGTTTAATAAGAAAAAAAAAGGGACAAGAAAACTCAATCAATATGGGAGGCGGGGGGTGGGGGGGGCGTCGATTCTCAAAAGGAAACGTCATTTAATATTGGAGCGCCTTATGGATATCAATCCGCCCATGCTCTTCGTGCTGGTCTAGAGCTCGGCGCCAAACAGGAGGACGTCACATCTCCAGACTATGGTGAGGATTTCTGGCTAAATGTTTTATCAGTTATAATGAATTTTGATAGACATGGGTTCACTCTTCTTGTCAAAAAAGTATTCTGCACACGCGTAAACCTAGGCTGAGCTAACATAATCATATTCCTAGCTAGCTAACTACCTTTCAGGTATTTCTAGCTTGTAGCATTGGCTAACGCTCGGTCGCGTGCAGCTCACTTTAGCTCTTGATCTGAGGTAACCTAATGTAGTCTGACTCAACGGATGTAGGTTTTAGCAATAAACCTTGTCATTCGTTGTCACACAGCCCAATCAGTGGCGAGACTGGCGACGCAAATTAATCTGATTCGGGCCGAAAGATTCTCTCGGCACCAATCAGATTCGATCCAGACTATTTTGCAAGAGCACCGTCCATAGACATTATAAAGAACTAGACTGGCCACGCCCCCTTTAGACTCGTCCGACGAGACCGCCATGTTATGCAGGGCATCATTTGGAACATGTTACTGTTGGGCTTCAGAGCTGCTCGTCGTTTTGTTCGGTAAGTGACTAGTGACTCTTATTATATTTTAGTATCAGCCTAAATACAGTTATACTAGCCTTTTAAGGTTTTATGAATACTTAGGCATTTGCAGGTAATTATTTACTTATCTCACAATTAAATTGCATAGCTAACTGGTTAGGATAACAGACTAGTCTAGCTGCCGTAAGATAACATTACACGGATAACGTAATTTATTCCACTCACATCGACTATTAACACAGTTTTATATAATGTAGTATCTTGTTTTATGCGGGTATATAGAGATAGTCCCTCATATAGCTAATTGTCAAACTTGTATTTTGCGGTTTAACAGAATTTGTTCATATTTAGATAAAATGTCCAGTTGGACTCAAGGATTAACTGATTACATTGTGGAGGTCAAAGGTCAAGGGTCACTGACATCACAAAAGGTATTTTTGGCCTGCTGAACATGATATCTCAAGAACGGCTTGACAGAATTTGTACATATTTGGCCAAAATGTCCATTTGGATTTATTTGGATTAGATTTTAGTATTCAAATGTCAAAGGTCAAGGTCAAACAAAAGGCACTTTTGAACGCTAACACTAGCTAGCTAACGCTAATGCTAACAATAATGCTAGCACTAGCTAGCTAATGCTAGCTAGCTAATGCTAATTCTAACACATTAGCATTAGCGTTAGCGGTAGCATTAGCGTTAGCCTTAGTGTTAGCATTAGCGTTAGCATTAGCATTAGCATTAGCATTAGCGTTAGCTATTCTAGCTGTAATGCTAGCTAGCATTAGTGTTAGCTAGCGTTACAGCTAGAATACCAGCAAGCTAGCGTACACAAGCACCATCCACATCAACACAGGGGCCCTCTCTCAAGTCCAACTGAATGTTAACTGCAACTTGCATTGTTGGGCGGAGGCATTTAGCCGCTATGTGGTTGTTCTAGTTGATACTGATGCTAGTTCCCATGGTCATCAAGACGTTATGGAAAAATCATGGAAAAGTTGTAATTTCTATTGGTAAAAATGAGTGGGAACCCTGGAGAATAGGGGAGAACCGGGTCAAAAGTCACACTTTTTGGTTTGATTCCATTTACTCCGAAATTAATGGAGATAGAGATTCCACATTTTATGACACACAACTTGCACATGTCCTTCACTATTATCAACTGTAATGTTCATGCTAGGATATAAGAGCTTAACATAAATAGGGCGAGAACGGACCGAGCGCAATGCGACTTTTGTCCCTGCCGAGCGGGACAAAAGTCTCTCATAGGAGAGGGGCAAAAGTCGCACTGCTGCAAAGTGTGTCCTATCTGTTTTTTTGGGCATGTAATTCTCTTTACTTTCAACAAATGTATTATTAGACATAATATCATAATAATATATAGCCTTCAACGACCTCCTGAGCTGCCTGCCTGATGGTCTCAGGGCTAAAGAGACCGCGCATCGTTTTCCTCAGCCTAACTCTTGGCATGCTGTCAATTAAAGAAAATACATTGTAAATAAACATGGTTTTAGGCTATTGTGTTTATGTAGGCCTATAGGTTAAGCTATTTGTGTTCATAAGGTAACGTCATTGTAAACGAAAGTAGCCTATATAATCCAATTGACTGGAACCAGGGGGTTTGACAAAAGTTAAGAGGCAAAATAATTTGTCTTGACTGCATTTAAGATGTATCTTTCACATTAAAACTGCATACAAAGCTGGCCAATAGCATTAGAAAGATCTCTTCGAGAGCTTTCATTTCACCTGTTCATTCTGCCCAAATGTCACTCGCGCACCCCTCTGGTTCTAAGCCATCACAATGCGACTTCTGTCCCTCTACGGGATGCGACTTTTGTCCCGCCACGGTCTCCTGTCATTTCTCCCTGGCTTGCAGGCACGACTTGCTCACACGAAACTTGAAAGCTATGTTATCATGTAGCCAGTAGATATGCTAAGACAATTGCATATGTTTGCAAACTAAAACAAGTGAACACAATTTTACAATCGAAAAATGCTTATGAGACCATTATTTTACTTATATTTTACAGCACCTTCACACACTGTATTACGCGCTCCCAACCGCCCTTACCCCCTGCAATACCTCCATTTTCTCTTCCCCCAACTCCCATGAGAAACGCCGGGCCCAGCCTGATAAAGGCACAGCACATTCAGTTACGTGTTTACAAAATACAGCAAGCTCTAAGTGATATGTACTGGGTCCAGGCTACAAGGCTAATGGCACTCATGACCCCTTCCAGGACAAGCCAGGACCAAACGTGATGGTATCTTCCTCAATTCCTGTCTTGATAGGTAATAGAAAAACAATGGTGAATCTGCTAAGTAACAGGAAACACTCAACCGGCTCGACAAATTTATAAAATTTAGTATCTATTCCTCGTCAGCCACAAACTATCACAGAGAAATGTGCAGATAATACCCTCAGCACACTAAACTTAGCTTTATTAAATGTCAGATCTTTAGCAGGAAAGACATTTTCAATCAATGATTTTATCACCAACCACAATCTTGATTTTATGTTTTTAACTGAAACTTGTCTAGACCAAGGTAACAGTGCAGCTGTACTTATTGGGTCAACTCCTCCCAACTTCAGCTTTATGAGCGAGGCTAGAGTACATAAGAAATGAAGTGGAGTAGCCATCTTGTTTAATGACTCCCTCCAATGTAAGCAGATGTGTTATGGAAATTTTGGTTCCTTTGAATTTGTGGCTCTTCAGTTGAATTCCTCTTCTCGAGCCATATTTCTAAACATCTACAGGCCACCCAAATACTGTCCAAACTTCTTTGATGACTTTGCTGAACTGTTGTCTACTGTCTGCATTGACTTTGACTGTGTGGCTATTGTTGGTGATTTTAACATCCATGTTGACAACCCTCAGGACAGAGGGACTAAAGAGCTAGGTTGTGTCCTTGATAACTATGGACTGACTCAGCATGTGACGGAGCCCACACACAACAAGGGGCACACTCTGGACTTGATCATCACCAAAGGTCTGAATATTTCTAAGGTTCAGGTGTCTGATGTTGCGCTCTCTGATCATTCCTGTGTTTTCGTTGAGAGTACTATCTCCATGCACACAAATTCTCAATCAGAGGTTATTTCAAAACGGCACATCACCAGTGAGATATTTACTCAGGCTTTCTCGTCCACACCTGCCCTCTCTATGGCCTCAGTCAACGAGCTTGTAGATAATTTCAATGTTAAAATTACAAACATTATTGACGCCGTTGCGCCCACTAAGGTGAAAGTGGTCTCTGGTAAGAGAAGATCTCCATGGAGAAACGCCATGCTGGTCAGAATAGAAAAGACAGTGTCGAAAATCTGAACGCAGGTGGCGAAAAACAAATCTCCATGTTCATTATGACATCTATAAAGAGAGACTTCGCATTTATAATATGGAGCTGAGAAATGCACGGCAGACCTTCTTTTCTGACATCATCACCAAAAACCATAACAATGCGCGTGCTTTGTTTGCCACTGTTGATAGGCTGACAAACCCTCCTGTGTCAGTAGCCTCTGAACTTCTATCCACCAGGGCCTGCAATGAATTTGCCTCATTCTTCACTGACAAAATTCAGAAAATTAGACAAGCAGTTAGTGCCTCCATTCCAGGTACAGGACATGTGTCGTCACAGTGTCCACTTAAAATCAATACCATGACACAATTTAATCCGATCAACCATAAAACCCTGGGGGACACTATACAATATCTGAAATCCTCCACCTGTTGCCTTGATGTTCTACCTACAGACTTCTTCAAAACTGTATCCAACTGCATGGCCTCTGATTTATTACAAATTGTAAACACATCTCTTCTTTCAGGTGTGTTCCCACAAACGCTGAAAACTGCCGTCATCAAGCCACTCTTAAAAAAGAATAATCTAGACAGCTCACAAAGGAACAATTATAGACCCATATCAAACCTCCCATTTCTAAGCAAAATAATTGAAAAGGTTGTTTTCCAACAACTGAATAACTTCCTGGTACTAAGTAATGACTTTGATGTCTTCCAGTCAGGATTTCGACCACACCACAGCACCGAGACTGCTCTAATTAAGGTATTTAATGACATCCATTTAAACACAGATAATGGCAAAATCTCAGTCTTAGTATTACTGGATCTCAGCGCTGCGTTCGACATGGTAGACCACAACATACTACTAGGCCGACTGGAAAATTGGCTGGGAATTTCTGGTACAGTGTTAGATTGGTTTGAATCCTACTTAAAGGACAGGGACTATTTTGTGTCTATAGGCAGTTACAAATCTGAGCTGACAAAAATGACCTGTGGAGTTCCCCAAGGCTCCATCCTGGGGCCTCTTCTGTTCAACATTTACATGCTCCCACTAACTCAAATTATGGAAAACAACAAAATATGTTACCATAGCTATGCAGATGACACACAAATTTATATCACTATATCACCAGGAGACTAGAATCCCATACAAGCGCTGAGTAAGTGCATTCAACAAATCAATGATTGGATGTGCCAGAACTTTCTCCAACTAAACAAAAATAAAACTGAAGTAATTGTCTTTGGAGCCAAAGAAGAACGATTAAAAGTCAGTGCTCAACTTCAATCAGTAATGCTAAAAACCACAAACGAAGCCAAAAATTCTTGGTGTAGTCATGGACTCAGACCTGAATTTCAACAGCCACATTACAGTAAGTCAATTACAAAGTCAGCCTACTATCACCTGAAGAATATATCAAGGATCAAAGGATTTATGACCCCAGAAGGATTTGGAAAAACTTGTCCATGCGTTTATCTTCAGTAGACTCGACTACTGTAACGGCATGTATACAGGTCTCTCTAAAAAATCGATCAGACAGCTGCAGCTGATTCAGAACGCTGCTGCTCGAGTCCTCACTAAGACTAAGAAAGTGGAGCATATCACACCAGTTCTAAGGTCTTTACACTGGCTTCCTGTCTGTCAAAGAATTGACTTTAAAATACTGCTGTTGGTTTATAAAGCACTGAATGGTCTAGCGCCAAAATATATTTCTGATCTGCTCATATGCTATGAACCATCCAGACCCCTCAGGTCGTCTGGCACAGGTCTGCTTTCTGTCCCCTGTTGAGGAATTTACATCCAAACACCTTAAACCTTTGTCCTCTCACTTCTCTTGTAATTCATCACCTCCCCCAAATATTCACATAGCTGTGCTAACATACAAAATGGCTTCCAGAGAGGCCATCTGTCTACAACAGAATAACCATCCTTTGTCCCCAATTGCCGCCCTTTTTTCTCATGTCACATGTCTGTACTCTTGGCCACGCCTGCCATTTCATATGACGTACAATGCAGTAGCCAATCACATCCTGGAAGGACCTTACCTGTGGTTTGACTGCATATAAGGCACAGCAAAAGACCAAACGGGCACTTCGCTGAATAAACCACCCTTGTTGCGTTCTTCAGGAAGTCCTTGCGCTCGTATGCTTTTCACAATAAACCAGACTTAACCTTTTGAACGAATCTTGGTAAATCCTTTTGACTAGATCAGTTATTTTACGATCACAGTTGGCGACGCGGATGACAAGGGAGGACTGCCTGCGTGTTGCTTCGGGATTCCAGTGGATGAACTGGTATAGACAGACGTGTCGGTCCATTATAGTTGGCGTTGGAAAGTCAATCTTCTCTCTTGCGCCAGAGCGCACGCCGAGATTATTTCCTCAGTTCTTCCACTGGATTCTTGAAGCTCACAGGTACGTTTAAACGAACCCTCTTATGGTTCTGAGTTGTATTTGCCTTGTTTTAGTTTCGGATTGTGTTGGTCTGGCGTGTTCTGAAAACAAAAGCCCCGCGGGGGGGGGGAGTTGGGTGTTTCCTACCGAGGGTAGGGCGCTCGTTGTTGTTGATGTTCGTTTCAGAACGATTACCAACTAGCTAAGCCTCATTGTTGATGTTTCGTTTCAGAACGATTACCAACTAGCTTAAGCCCCGTTGTTGATGTTCGTGTTAGCACGATTGCCAACTAGCTTCGAAGTGATTGTTGATGTTTCGTTTTAGAACGATTACCAACAGATGTAGCTACGGGAGTGATTGGTGTTTCCAATCCGCGTTTCTTGGAGAAACGTTTTCCCCTTTGATCCCGGGTGGTTTGGTAAACCTAAACGAGTTTTAGCTTTGACCAAGTGACTGGTGCAGCGGTTTGGTAAACCTAAACGAGTTTTAGCTTTGACCAAGTGGCTGGTGCAGCCGGGCATGCTTGTCGTAAACGTGGGCCTGTGTGTTCGTCGTGTGTTCGTCGTCTGTTCGTCATCTTTGGTCGTTCTTTGTGTTCTGTGTCCCTGCACGGGGTTGTTCGTTTTGTTAGTCTGCTGTTTACTGTTTGAGCCTCGGCTCTTGCCTTGTATTGTTTGTTAAGCGCGCCATTGATCCAGGTAAAGTATTGTACACTCTTTAGACTGTTAAATTCGTAACTGCTAGATTTCCAGTAGGCTAGCTGGTTGTCTGGGAGACAAAAGGAAACAACAACTACTACTCCGCTCTCCCGGTGAACCGCCATCGAGCCAGAGGGAGAACAAAGCATGAGTGCTGGGTGAGTTACTTAGCGGTTTAATGTGTCTCTGTTTCTTTCGAAATTGTATTCTTTCCCGCCGTGAGTTAACTATAAGGTTTCCTTTCATTGCTGTTTTGGGGTTTTAGGCTGCATCGTGTTTATTAGGGATTTGTTTCAGTATAGCTTTTATTAAACTGAATTTCCCCGCGCACGCTCACATACAACATCCGAGTCTTACATGCAACATTTTGGGAGCACCACTAGGTGTCCCTGTAACACCGGCTACTAACATATGCCTATATGTAACAGGATTCTACTGCTAGCTTGCAATTTGTCTAGGCCTGAGATTTCGTTATGCGCTAAAGCATTTTAGATTTCTTACATCCCCATCTGAGACTTACAGCTAGAGGTGTTTGAGATGTCTAGATTAAGGGAAAAGCCTGTTAATTCTATAGACTGGTCTGCTTTTAAGATTTGGGAGAGAGTAGCACGAGAGGGTTTCTTTAGGTCAGGAAGGAAAGATAAGGAGGTTCAGCAGACGGTCTCTCCGCCATTTCCCCAGCAGAATAACTCTGATTTAAAATTAGATTTTTCCCCCTCGACTCGTTGCCCCGTGCTCACACCGCCCAACCAGGCTGTTGTTGTTCCCCCTTTTCATGCTCCCGCCATTAGCCACGTCCCTTCTCTCTCCCCTCTACGATACGAGTTAAGCGCGCCCCTTTCTACGAGGTATTACACCGAACAAGAACAGATCAGGAAGGAAGAATTGGCTAGAGCTATATCTGAGGCTAAGTTTAATTTGGAACAACTGCAAATGGCTAGAGATAGTCTGGAGGGACCGCAAATACAAGCGCCTCTGATACGCTGCCCAAACCCTGTTCCTCGCCCTTCACAAATAAATGATGCAGCTGGTTATGCGGCCTGGACTCCAGAGATTAGGGTTTTTAGACCGTGGCGCTCTGATGAACTGCGTAATGTAGCTAAAACCTTGCCCGATCCAACCAAAGACATGAACGAGTTCGAGAATCTTTTTAACAGTTTAGTTCGAATGTATGAGCCTCACGCCGAGGAAATCGCCATGATCATGTGACAAGTACTTGGGTTAAAATGGATCGAAGTAAAAGACCCGTTTGATATTACGTTGCCTTTTTCTCATGTCGATTTAACTGGCCAAAACACTGCGCTGTTGAACAGAATCAAAACTCGATTCCCTAAAAAGATGGATTGGGACCGTATCACATATTGTTGTAAAATTCCGATGAACAGTTCGAAAAATTTTGGGAACGGCTAGAATCAGTTTTCGCCGCACACAGTGGCATGGACAAAGCGAACGCCGATTATAAAAAGATTTTGAAACAACAGTTAATGAATAACTCTCTCTCCTCTTTGTCTGACCGAGTGAGGATGATATGCCACACCTGGGAATCAACTTCTCTCGGGGAAGTTGTTGATCATTTCCGGTATTCCGAACGCCTCCGACATTACATTGAACAACGGAATTTGAAAAAAGTCAAGGATGGTGCCGCTAGACTTCAGGCTGCTCAATTGAGACAATTAGACATTCAAAATAAAGGTGCAGGTCTGAAACAAAAACGGGGACGACGACAAAGGGAGAATAGGCAACGTAGCAGTAGGTCTAAGCATGTTCACAGGTACAGACAGAGTGGGAAAGATGAGGCATGTTTTCATTGTGGTCAATATGGTCACTGGATTGAACAGTGTCACAGTTACCGCAAGCTGAATGAAAGGGAAGAGCCTCAGATTTGGGGTCGAGCGCCACCTGCTGGAGTTCCCTTGAACAACCCATAAGGGAGATTTTAACTAGCCAAGATAGAGCCTTTTTTTTTTAAGGTAAATAAACAGGAGAAGACAGATGTAGCTGAGGGCATAAGGTTTGTGCATGATGGTGGGAGGCGAAGTAATGTTTGTCAGTGTCTTAATCTGCATGCAGCATCTCCTAACCCAATTATATATTTTTAAATGGTTATGTTAAATATCTCATGTTTATAGTTTGAGGCACATTCATCGGGCCTGAGTGTTTTTTCTGAGTGTTTTTACAGACAACTGTCGTTCCGGGAGTGATGGGTGAATGCCGAACCAGGAGGCGGGCACAGGACCGGAGGTGGAGATGGAGGTTACCGGCCTGTTTCCCTACAGATGGGCGATCTGTGGTTCGTGGGATGCAGGGCCAACGCCATGTCACCAACTCACTGTGAGCGACAGATAAGTATGACATAGGGAAGAGACCATTTTTGTCCGAAGCGGGACCAATACTCTGTCCTCAAATGCAGAAGAGGGAAGTTTTAGATA
Source organism: Borostomias antarcticus (assembly GCF_949987555.1). NCBI lineage: Eukaryota > Metazoa > Chordata > Actinopteri > Stomiiformes > Stomiidae > Borostomias > Borostomias antarcticus. The sequence continues at coordinate 9,210,580 of NC_140242.1, forward strand.
TACAATTTTAGCTATACAAATGAAGCTTTGATGGATTTTTTGATTAATTGATAATTTATGTTTTCTTAATTGTAAATGAAGCCAGTTCATTTTAGTGTCATTTTATTTGAGTGATGCATTTTTTTTCCCCCATCTCTGTTTTATCCTGACTTCAGGACATTTGTTTCTACCCTTAGGGGGATAGGGAGGGGGAGTGGGCACCCCTGGACCTATCCCCCAACAGACGGGGGCGGGACCGCAAGGTCCCAAAAGGGCACGTTAAATGGTAGTATAGTGCTGGGGAGACGACTGAAGGCCCCCGTGTCTGAGGAAGTATGAATTAACATACTGCTCTGGTACCGTCTAGTCAGCACTGTGTCGCCGTTAAGGGGTTGGCACTGTGTGGTACGTGGACGACAGTCCACACCTAAGCAGAGGGGCGTAAGAGACGACCTCTGTGAATAGGCAAGGCTGGTGAAAACGGTCAAAGTTCTAATATCCATAGCACAAGTGGAATTAGGATCAGACCGTCGGTTCTGAGCTGGGTGACTAACAATCACTACGGTGTCCGGGATCGCCATCGACTGGGTCACCGGCCGGTCGGGTCGCATAGGGCAGTAAGACCACAAGATGGCCGCCGCGCTCGGCTCAATGTACAGTCAGGCCACTACAAGCCAAAAGCGAATGCGTTAGTAGGCGAGTAGTGCTTCTGTGATCGGTGGGCTTTGAAAAGAAGACACCGGGAAGCAGAAGGCTGAGCTCTCATTCCAGGGGAACCTGGCTTGAGGCCTCGGACGGAACGGGGTCTAGCCCGGGATTGCGCCCTGGATGGGAGGTCCGAAAAAGACTCAAGCGGTTATTTTGTTGAGACGAGAATGTGTTTATTTTATTTTATTTCATAAAATCGCGAGAGAAATTCTAGAGCCAAATCCAATTGCCTTGATCATGACTGGGGACTGGGCGTGGTAAAGTCATTCTTACACTGCCCCTGATGTCACTGTAGGCTACTGCAGAGCCTAGATCCAAGATTACAAAAGCTAGATTCCCCACTGACAAACTACATAGACTGACGAGCCGACTGGCTCTAATGACACTTGAACAGACACCCTGTTTAAGTTTTCCTGACTGAATAACACAATTTTTCCCCAAAGCAGGAGCTTGCACTTAACCATGTTTCCGAGTATCTCCAACAGACTGCTGATAACCGTTCCTGACCAAAGAGGGGAACAGGGAGACCAGACCAGAGGACTCAAAGAGGGGAACAGGGAGACCAGACCAGAGGACTCAAAGAGGGGAACAGGGAAACCAGACCAGAGGACTCTCCTTTTGCTCTTCTGTTTTGTCTCTGTTGTCTCTCTCATCTGTAGATCCACAGACGGAGCACTTCATCAGCCTGTACTGGGTGAGCGGGAGCGCCGAGGTGGCCCTCCAGCAGCACGACCCGGGCCAACCCTACGTGGAGCAGTACCGTGTGGACCGGGCTCAGTTCAAGAGCCTGTACGTGCTGCTGGCGCCCTGGCTGTGTGGGGTCCACACGGACACCGTATCCCACCGCGCCTTCACCCTGCTGGACCAGGACAGGGACTCCCTCCTCACCTTCCGAGAGCTCGCTGGCTGACCGCTCTATGCAGACCTGCCCAATGGGGAGACAGACTACCAGGAGCAGATGAGCAGCCTGAGAACAGGCCAGAAAACATGGAAGAGAAGTAGATGTTGCGGGATGAACCTACCCGTCAAAGATGGAACAATCAGCACCAGGACATTCTGGCCTGTGTGGAATAGCTGTCAAAAGTAGCTGAGAGGACGGTCCATGCAGCCGAACCAGAGATCTCAAGGGCAAAGCAGTCACCGCCACACTGTCCTCTCCTCTGATGAGCAATCGGAGAGTGACCTTGACGGTCACCGCCACACTCTCCTCTCCTCTGATGAGCAATCGGAGAGTGACCTTGACGGTCACCGCCACACTCTCCTCTCCTCTGATGAGCAATCGGAGACTGACCTTGCCGGTCACCTCCTTCTCGTGGTTGTGGTATGACAACGTGGACAATCTCAACAGCAATGACTGCACCTCTAACCGCACACTGGAACCTACATTAAACATTCAGAGACGCAAACATGGAAGCTATGGTCCAGAGGAAATTACATGCGATTATTCACAACAAGAGTGAATGAACTTTGAAATTATCTTGAAAAAATATCATATTTGTTTACAAGAGTTACAATGGTTGAAACATGAGTTGATAAATAAGTTTGGGTTTTTCCTCTAAATTGACCAAGAGGTTTTTTGCCCTTCTTACACTGGTAACCATTTCATCTTTTTGCCTTGTTCAAACTTTAAAATCAAGGTTTTTTGGTGAATGGTTGTCCACTTTTAGACTATAAATAGTATATAATCATGTCATCTTCTTTACCTTGTTTCCTGTCATATTTCTGAAACAAGGGGTTTTGGTGCGTGATTTTGCACGTGGAAAGAAAATAATCTTTTTTTTGTTAAATATTTCACAATAAAATTAAAAAATATATTTATTTTTTTTGCTCCACCTAGTGGAGAGATTATTTCCTTTCCACATGTATAGCATAGCTGAATGTTTACACTTTGTGTTTGGATTTTATATTTTATTTTTGTGTACCTGTTCAGGCACAAATGGGGGATTGTTGAGGAATTTTCATCCAAACACCTTAAACCTTTGTCGTCTCACTTCTCTTGTAATTCATCACCTCCCCCAAATATTCACATAGCTGTGCTAACATACACAATGGCTTCCAGAGAGGCCATCTGTCTACAACAGAATAACCATCCTTTGTCCCCAATTGCCGCCCTTTTTTCTCATGTCACATGTCTGTACTCTTGGCCACGCCTGCCATTTCATATGACGTACAATGCAGTAGCCAATCACATCCTGGAAGGACCTTACCTGTGGTTTGACTGCATATAAGGCACAGCAAAAGACCAAACGGGCACTTCGCTGAATAAACCACCCTCGTTGCGTTCTTCAGGAAGTCCTTGCGCTCATATGCTTTTCACAATAAACCAGACTTAACCTTTTGAACGAATCTTGGTAAATCCTTTTGACTAGATCAGTTATTTTACGATCACACCCCAGAGTTAAAACAAAACATGGAGAAGCAGCGTTCAGTTTTTATGCCCCACATATCTGGAACAAACTTCCAGAAAACTGCAGGTCTGCTGCAACTCTTGGTTCTTTTAAAACAAGCCTGAAGACTTTTCTTTTTTCCACTGCTTTCTAAGAGGAGTTGTTTATCAGTATACTGCACTGTAACTTTTATTCCTGTATATTATTTGTCCTGCCTTTTGTTTTAAATGTCTATAATGACTTGCTTTTTGTTTTAATGCTTTTAATTTGTCCTGCCTTTTGTTTTAAATGTCTATAATGTCTTGCTTTTTGTTTTAATGCTTTTAATGTCTCATGTAAAGCACCTTGAATTGCCCTGTGGCTGAAATGTGCTATATAAATAAACTTGCCTTGCCTTGCCTTATATGGGGCAAAAGTGGTTTTCCATCGATATCTCTGTCAAATATGCTGCGATCGCGCCCAAAATTTGAACGGAGCTCGTACACGGTAATATGTGCAGGCATGTATAACCACATATTTGCAGGTCCAGTCATTCTGGAGAAAATGGGAACGCGACTTTCGTCCCGCGCGACTTTTGACCCGGCTCTCCCCTACACCAGATACAGAGTAGACCTTAACAGTATACTGGCGGGGGAGGGAGGGGGGGGGGGGCTGCATCTATAATCTCTTGGCAAGTCACAATAAAAAACATTTTTTGTCACAATATAAATATACAAGCATTCCAGCTAATCCCAGTGATAGGAAATTCCACTTATGCACAATTACAGGGACTTTCTCCCAGATGATCTTACATCTACCATTTAAAATATGCACAGTGAAGATTCCCACAGATGTGGGTTCATTGACGTCACATAGTGGGATGCCCTGCACAAGATGGCTGCCACGTCGGACATGAGTCCATTGGAATTGTACAGTACAATGGCCAGTCTAGTTCTTTATAATGTCTATGGGCTAGCTAACGTTAGCTAGTAGCTAGCTAGTAGCTAGCTAACGTTCGCTAGTAGCCATCTAACTCTAAGTTTAGTAGCTAACATAGCTATCTCCTTTTTCATTAGCTAGCTAGCTAACATTATAGCTGGTTAGCTATGTCTAGCTAACTTACTACATTAGCTACCCCGGCTGTGTAGCTTGCTAGCTAACTAACTAAAGCTAAGTAACGCAGCTAGCTAGCTGTCAAATGGTGGCTTGAACTAAATGAATATAGCTAATGTTAGCATTCTAGCTTGCAAACAGGCCCATGTGTTTCATCAAAAAAGTCCAAGGCACTCTTCTTGATTAAAAAGCTTTAATAATAGGCTAGTTCATCTCAGAACGGCCCGTGTGTTTGCCTAGTTTAAAAAATGTGGCTAACAACGAAGCAGCCTTGATGTTTAGAAGTGAATGTGAAAATGGTGCAATTATAGTTGGATATTATTGACGGAGCTCGTGTTTCCCCTAATGCTATAGGCCCGGTGCACCTTCGGGGCTACGAGACCCCTGCCGGGCCTATGCTAGGCAGTAGGGATGCACCGTAATGGGTGGATTTTGAGCTGATCGGCCCAGATCATTGACCGGCCGGTCAATCGCATACAAACGATTCAGTATTGGAAATTTATTTTCTATTTTTTTTAGGCCACAAGTGTTATTTTGCACCATTCATCCCTCCCGTCTATAACTTTCTGTAAGATGTCTATGAAGCATTTTATTAGATTATTATTGATGATAATAAGCTGATTATTAGAGACTGTCTCTCCCTGCTCAGCGGTGCCTGTCTCACGTGAGGAGACTGGTCTGAATGGAAAGAATGAGTTTGACATAAGCTGAAGCTATAGCATAACAGGAGAGATGCGTGTCATTAGGGCTGTGAGAATCTAGTGAATTATTTAAAGCATTGCTGCTGAAGAATATTTTGTTGTATGATAATCATAAACCAATGCTGATTGTCTTAATGAATTGTCTTTTTCTTGCAAAAAATAATCAAAAAGAACTGATAAGAGAACAAATTATTACTGAACCAATAAGCAATATTGATAAGAGTAGTATTGATCCTTATACCCATCCCTAACTGTACAGTATGTATATTTTAAGATTTACTTCATTAACTTACTGTAAGCATTGCCTTGTTGTAACTGATTGTCAGTGTTATGGCCTCTCTTTCTCCCACCCCCTTCTCCTTCTGTCTCTCACTACACAGGTTGGAGAATCACCATAATTTGGTGCCTGCCTCATCCTGTGGTGTATTACAGGTGACATGAACAGCAGTGAGCGTAGCAATCTAAGGAAGAGGGCTATAAAGGGACAATTGAGGGATACTTAATGTTCAAACCTTGCATTATTCCTTCAGTTGCTTTTGCTCTCTTTTAGTAGGAGCAGTCGATTACCTGTAAACGAAGACAGTGACAGTGCTAGTGAAAGTCGCGAACCTTCCATACTACTGATGAAAATGTATAGAGCTGGCTGTTATAAAGAAATGTCAATCATTAACACTGTCAGCTGGTCCCAATGTGATGTGTGTGTGACTCCTGTGTGACTGCCCGAGGGTTCCTGGAGACTGAGGTTACGACAGGGGGGTCATGCTGCTACCCAAGAAGGGTTCTAGGCAGGGGACGGGTCCCCACCTGATAGCTTTACATGTCCCCTAGGGCAAGGGTGACAGTCTCTCATGTGATGTACAAACACCGACTCTTTAGATACGGGGGGCGTCAGGTGCCTCATCCTATCTTTGTTGCAAGGCCACATGTCGAGGAGAGAGAGACAGCTTTGTCTAGAAGGACGCAGGGGGGTGTGGGACGCCCACCCCCCCCCCCCCCCCCCCCTCTCCTCCAAAGGGGTTAAACCACTGTTCAGTTGTATGTGCTTTGATTTGGGTTCAGCCAGCATCCAGACAGGTCATCTGTGCATTAGACATTGCCATGTTCTTTTGTATGTTAAACCTTCTGGAATAAACCGCTTTTGCTTGAGACTCAAATCCTGTGTTGGAGAGATTCTTTCCAACAGTGTGGTATTTTGGGAGATTGGGGGTCGTCTTTTATTGAAACAAAACACAACGCAGAGCTAAATAAGGACATTAAGAAAAGACAATGAGATTCAACACTACCCAGTCCTCCAAAGCTAGCTAGAACAGAGCGGAGCACTCAATCCACCCACTTGATACAGTGCTGACTGTAAGAATGATTTTTAATGTCCTTTTCAATACCTCATGTTTACATGTGTTTCATAACTAACATGTTAATGCATCTAACACTCTGTAGCCTCCAACCCAGGGACCAGAAACAAAGACAGGACTGCCATAACAGGATGTGAGTATGACCACTACTAGAAATGGTGCTCAGAGAGCACAGACCTCCGCCCGAATGCATTTCGCGGCCCTGTACATGCCAAAATTGAATGAGTTCTAAATTGGCCCATGCTACACCCCTCCACCGAGTTTCATGAAAATCGGTCAGGTCGTTTTTGCATAATCCTGGTTCCAAAAAGGTGAATGGCTGGCCATGTTTGGGCGGCCCGTTATTCTTTACCACTCAAAAAGTCTTGCACTCACTGTCTCCTGCTCTCTCTTTCTGTGCAGCATTCAACCCAGGAAACATAAGACAGTCTAGTGGCAGTAATGTTCATTTTAGCGGATGTGAGTACAGACTCACACACCTTCAAAAACCTAACACTACCACACTACTACAAAACCTAACTGAGTAGAGGTCAAAATTGACATGAACGCACTCACAACCATTCAAGTAGCCTAATGCCCTACCTCATCTCAGTTTCATTCATATTAACATGACTTGCTTTCTCAGCTTTCATTGCTGGAAGCACAAACAGAGGAGTGGATGCAAGTGTGATCATTGATACTAACACACATTGAAGATCCTAACCCTGCCACCGAGGAACACATAACACTTCATCTCCCCCTCTTTATCTCTTCATCATATTAACCTTTATCTCCCTCTCTCTATGGAGCATTTAACTCTGCAAACCCAAGACAACCCTCGGGCCAAAATGTTAATCTCAATTCTATACCTCTAGCTTATCTTACTTACTCTCTATTTTGCTGTAGCAATCAACAGAGGAACCAGCTCAAAATCCAGATACAGCAATCTTATCCCCCGTAGACGTAAGTATAGACATTGTCAACATTGTTTTGCAAGTTAACTTAAATATACTTAGTTTAGACAAGTGTTGGACGAGACAAGAGGTCTGAGTAAGAGACTAACATCCCCGTTTCTCATATACTGTACACTCTAACTTTGAGATCCTCTTGGTGTCTTGCTCTGTAGTGAACACTGGACCTACAGCCACTCCATCCAGTGCCTGCCATGTACTCTACCAGCCACGAACACTGGACCTACAGCCACTCCATCCAGTGCCCACCATGTACTGTACCAGCCACAAACACTGGACCTACAGCCACTCCATCCAGTGCCCACCATATACCAGCCACGAACACTGGACCTAGAGCCACTCCATCCAGTGCCCACCATATACCAGCCACGAACACTGGACCTAGAGCCACTCCATCCAGTGCCCGCAATGTAGATGCAGTGTTGTGTAGGGAGATGTTCATAATATCCTATTCTAATTTAGATGTTTTAATACAATAAAGTGAAGCCGTCTTCTTTCCATTCTGAATAATTATTTGTTTAATTAAAAACATGATTTCTTTGAACATCTGGGCCAGTTATGGGCCACATACCACGGTATGGCTCACATACCGCGCAGAATGACGGTGATGAATAAACCTGATTCCGGCTCCCGCAACACAGCCAGAACTCCACCTCATAACAGCCACATCTCAGGCATGGCATGGGTCACTGATTGTTTTTCACTGCCGTTGTTTTCGCATTTGGAAATACATGGGAGTGAATGCAGCTGACGGCTAACTATGGCACATTCTCCTCCATGTATTTCCAAACGCGAAAACAACGGCAGTGAAAAACAATCAGAGTCTGGTAATGATGAGTTTGTAACCACGATAGGATAGGCGATAAGGTGAATAAGGGTGCAGCTGGTTGTCAAAAAATAGTGATCTTACGTTAACTTGCCTGTAGGTAGCAGATGACTGTTGTTGTGTAACGGCATGTATTTATCTTATTGCATTCAAGAGTGAAGAAAGAAATCGATTTCATAACAGTTTTCAAAGCCTAAGCTGTTGTGGAGTAAGCTAAGCACAACATATTTATGTCATGACATAGCTATTAATAACAATACAAACGGGGGTATTCCAGAAAGCTGGTTCAGTGAAAACTAGTGTGAGAGAATTAAATCTCAAGGTTAGAAGAACTAAAGCCACTTTCTGGAATACTTCACAGAACATCCTTATATAAAGGTCACCCCAGCCCTGATCAATATTTTAGCAATCTAAATTCACTAGATTAGCCAGTAAGGAAGCTACTCCCCCTGTTCGAAATATGAAATCTAAATAACACCAGTGACGACAGATAAGCAGATGTTGACATTAATAGCCTTAGAAATAGTTAGCTAGTATCACTTAGCTAGCTAGAAACATAAGATAAGTCAATTGACGGTGGCAAGAATAAAATAAGATTACTTATTTAGTCAGTGACACACAATAAGAACAATAGGAAAGGAATTATCACATGGATTACCCAGGTTAGCTGATAGTAGCCTGCTATTATTTAGGCTAAATAATCTAACTTTAAGTTGTCATATCACTGATCTCACTGGACAGAGGCTGGCTAGCCATATTGGAGCTACAGTAACAAGACAATTACTGTAGCAGCTTAAAGTCGCACTGAAATGAAAAAAGCCTGCTATAATTTAAATAGCCTAATCTAAGTTATCATATCAATGACCTTACTGGATAGAGACTAGCAATAAGACGATAGATAGCTACAATCTTAAATGAGCCAAAGCAGATAACTAGCAGGTTACCTACCTATGGTGACCAGAGTCCTAATAGTCACGTTGACTGACGGCGACGACATTCGTCACGTGTGTTTACTCAGTTAGCTACTCGAATAGCACACATGCTCACATAGTGACGTTAGCTACGCTAGCGAATAGCACACATGCTCACGTACCAACGGCTCTGACCCCAGGATTCGAAATCTAAAGTGAAGCCCTATTGAACCACGCCATCTTTGAAAAAAATGTGTCACTCACTGATACCTTTGACATGCGCAGTCAAAGGTATCAATGACGCGTTCTTGTAGTCCACGAACAGATTGCGTTCATGGCTCTCCCCGCTCTGAGTTAGTGATGAAAAGCGGCTTGCTTATTAATCTACTTTCGTCAAATATATCCGTTGGAAAACATATTTTTTTATCCAGGCATCTTAGTTTTACCTAGGTAAACTCGCTGGTCCCAGGCGAGTTGAACAGCTGTCCACCCAGAGACGGGATCTCTTGTTGCGGCATGAAGTTCACGGCTAACCCGCCGAGCTCGAAACAGAATGAAAACCACCTACTAGCAAACAAAACATGTTCAGTCACACTTATACTGTTAAAACTAAGATGCCTGGATAAAGTCAGTGAATGGAGTGACCCTATCCAGTTCTATTAATACATCCATGGGTTAGCTACGTTAGTGAATAGCACACTTGGTCACGTGGGGACGCTCGTCACGTGTGTCTGCTCAGTTAGCAAATTAGTGGCACTTTCCATCCCCCGTATGTGCGTGTGTGTGCAACGCTTCCACAACCAGCCGATAATATTGGCCAACTGATAGATCAGTCTGGCTCTAGTCTGTGTGTGTGTGTGTGTGTGTGTGTGTGTGTGTGTGTGTGTGTGTGTGTGTGTGTGTGTGTGTGTGTGTGTGTGTGTGTGTGTGAGAGAGAGAGAGAGCGTGTGTGTGTGCATACTGTAAGTGCGTGTACTGTATGTGTGTATACAGTATGTGGATGTGTGTGCGTGCATTTGTGAGTGTGTGTACAGTATGTATGTATGTATGTGCGTGTGTGTATGAGTATGCAGTGTGTGTGTGTGTGTGTGTGTATGTATGTACATGTACTGTAAGTGTGACTCTTTCCCCTGTGTTGTGAGAGGTAACGCATGTGTAGGTGAGAGGCAAGTATGAATTATGGCCCATAATGCACCTCATACTCCCCTGTCCCCTACATTGTTGCTTTATACTGACTACTGCACTGACTCTTTTACAAGCCAAATGCACTGCTAGTTGGCTCCACCCAGCGACCGCTGGCGGAGGGTATATTTTCGATCATGTGTGTTATTTTGTTTGTTCGTTCGTCGCGTCACATAGCAGGATTATACAAAAGCTACCAGAGCGATTTTCATGATACTCGGTGGAGGGGTGTAGCATGGACCAAGTTAGAACACATACAATTTTGGTGCGGATCAGAATAATTGGTTGGATACACGACTTAAAAGAATACAACATTTGCCATAATTAGACCGGCTTCCTTCCATTTATATCTACTTCTCATGCATATTTACTATACTGCCGGTGGCCGAGCGGTAACGTATCAGTCTAATGCGAAAATGCGACTTTTTTTTGGCCAGAGGCATTATGGTTTCAGGTTGTCCGTCCGTTCATACGGCCGTCCGTCCGTCCGTCTGATGTTTGTTAATGCAATATCTCGGGAACGCATTGACGGAATTTCTTCCCCTTTGGTACAAATGTTCACTGGCACTCAAGGATGAACTGCTTAAAGATCGTGGGGGTCAAAGGTCAAAGTACAAGGTCACTGTGACCTCACAAAATGTGTTTTTGTCCTGATGAACATAATATCTCAAAGGCTCAATGGAATTTGTTCATATTTGGGTAAAATGTCCAGTTGGACTCGAGGATTAACTGATTACATTGTGGGGGTCAAAGGTCAAGGGCCACTGACCTCACAAAAGGTGTTTCTGGCCTGAGGAACACGATATCTCAAGAACGGCTTGACAGAATTTGTACATATTTGGCCAAATGTCCAGTTGGACTTAATTAGATTAATTGTATTCGATTTTGTTATTCAAATGTCAAAGGTCAAGGTCACTGTGACATCACAAAAGGCACTTTTGAATGCTAACGCTAGCTAGCTAACGCTAATCCTAATGATAATGCTAGCTAGCTAACGCTAATTCTAACACTAATGCTAGCTAGCGTTAGCGTTAGGGTTAGGTTAGCAGTTAGTCAGGGTTAGGGTTAGGGTTAGTTAGGTTAACTGCAACTGGCATTGTTGGGCGGAGGCATTTAGCCGCTACGCGGTTTTTCTAGTTTCTCTTTACGCCCAATATTGTCTTATGTTTCTATGCATGTAAAACAAAATCATATCTGATTAATGAAAAACAAATCAGATAAACACTGTATTAGGAAAAGTTACATTTTCTTAGCCTGGATCCTGTGGTATTAGCCTACATATAAATCATAAACTACCTGCATGTCTGGGCTGAGGTTTCACTAACTGTGTTCTTTTTAATTTGAGTGTTGAAGCAAATGAAAAAAAACGTATTATCCGTCACATAACAGGATTATACAAAAACTACCAGAGCGATTGGAACATCCCACAAACTATTTTCTACTAAATGCACTCTGATATCATTATGAAAAAAGACAGGGACAGTCAAACTGTGCTGATTTCTTATCTATTCATTTTCATCAACCTACACATTCATGTGTGTATATGCGTGTGTTGCATGTGTATGTGTGTGTTTGCGTGCGTGCGTGTGTATGTGTGTGTGTGTGCCTGCGTGTGTGTGCGTGCGTGTGTGTGTGTATGTATATGTGTGTGCGTGTGTGTGTATGTGTGTGTGTGTATATGTGTGTGTGTGTGTGTGCGTGTGTGTGTTTGTGTGTGTATATGTGTGTGCGTGTGTGTGTGTGTGTGTGTGCGCGCGCGCCTCACCTGTAGCACCCCCATCAGGCCGAAGGAGACGTAGACCAGGTACAGCAGGACCACAAACGGCTTCACGTACGTGTTAGTGATCCAGTCTCCATAGCAACGCCGCATGCATCCAAGCAGCAGGTGGGAGTCCCGCGGGCAGGGGTCCAGGCTGAGGGCTGGGGGGCGAGGCACGTGCGCGTGTGTGTGAAGGGCGGGGTGTGTTTGAGAGACAGAGTGTGTGTGAGAAGCTGGGTGTGTGTGAGAAGCGGGGTGTGTGTGAGAGACAGAGTGTGTCTGAGAGGCGGGGTGTGTGTGAGGGGCGGGGTGTGTGTGAGAGGCAGAGTGTGTGTGAGGGGCAGGGTGTGTGTGAGAGGCAGAGTGTGTCTGAGAGGCGGGGTGTGTGTGAGAGGCAGAGTGTGTGTGAGAGGCGGTGTGTGTATGAGGGGCGGTGTGTGTGTGAGGGGCGGGGTGTGTGTGAGGGGCGGTGTGTGTGTGAGGGGCGGGGTGTGTGTGAGGGGCGGGGTTGTTGGCCGCCACGCGGGCGTTGCTGTTGGGCTGCACGACGCCCGGGTTGCCGGCGGGCGCGTGGTGGTGCGGCGCCGCGTTCGCCGCGTTCGCCGCGTGGTGCGGGGGGTGCGTCGTCGTCGTCGCTTCCCCCGCCGTCGTGGTCGTCTCCTCCTCGTAGCGCGTGTACATCAGGCAGCGGTACCAGGCAGGCCTAGCATCCAGCCGCTCGGGCCGGGGCACGCGGCGGCAGAAGCAGCCGTGCCGGTAGCCCGTCTCCAGGTAGCCGGTGAACACCAGGCAGGAGGTGTAGAAGGACAGCGTGTACAGGTAGCCCACGACCACCGCCAGCGCCGCCGTGCGGCAGAACAGGCGCACGGCCTCCATGTTGGTGAGCGGCGAGGCGGCCAGGCCCAGCGTGGTCAGGTGCAGCATGGACGTGCCGGAGAAGCGCAGCATGACGTCGCCGAACACGCCCGCCACGCGCTCCTTCACGTGCTGGTCCTCCCGTGTGCGTCGCCACGACGACAGCATCTCGAAGGAGCCGAACATCCCATGACCTGGGGAAGGGGGGGGGGGGGGGGGGTAGAGACGCAGCGGGGGGTCGCGGGGTCAGCGGAGTCAATCGAGGTTATGGTGATGAGCGCGTGCGATGGGTAAGAGTTTGTGTACAGTAGTTTCCAGTGTGCATATGTTCACATTGTGTGTTGTGTGTGTGTTTATGTGCATGCGTGCGTGTGTTTGTGTGTGTGTGCGTGTGTGTGTGCACAGCAGATGGCTTTCACCTCTGTGGTTGCCATGGCGCCTCTGAGTCACCAGTGACATCGATATCCCCTCCCCCCTTCACTGTGACCTCACGACTCCTAACACTTTACACGGAGCGCGAGAGGAAAGATATCCTGTGTGTGTGTGTGTGTGTGTGTGTGTGTGTGTGTGTGTGTGTGTGTGTGTGTGTGTGTGTGTGCGTGTGTGTGTGTGTGAGTGCATGTGTATGTGTATGTGTGTGTGTGTGTGTGAGGGAGAGAGCTTGAATAAGAGGCCTGGATTCACCGGGGGCCGGAACCAACACACACACACACACACACAAACACACACAAACATAGAAACACAAACACATCAACACAGAGACATACGTCTGCCCACACCAGCCTCTGGGTGTGTTTATATTTTGCTGTTCTTCCGAGTGAAGTGAACACAGACAACGGGCTCAGACCAGACTGAGTCCTGGCGAGAAGCCTGTCACACAACAGCTTGAAGAATCACACATATAACCCCCCCACACAGACACACACACACCCCACCCCACCCCACCCCGGGACAAACAGTAATCAGTCAGCAGTGTGTTAGGATGCAGGGTTAGGTGTTTGTGTAGCGTCAGGTTTGGGAGGAGCCAGGGACCGTTTCTCTGCTGTCTCTCCAGATAAAAACCTCTATCTCTCTCTCTCTCTCACTGTCCCTTTCTCTCTCCCTCTACCTCCTTAAGAGCTTATCCCCCCCCTCGTCTTTCTCCCTCTCTCTCTCTCTCTCTCCCTTTTTCTCTCTCTCTACGTCCTTAAAAGCCACCCCACCCCCTCCCCCGCCTCTCTCTCTCTCTCTCTTTCTCTCTCTCTCCATCTCTAGTCGGTTATTTTTGGACTAAGAGCAGTTTCCACTCCCACACGTGACAGTAATTGCAGTGCAGAGTGTGTGCTGATGTCTACATATGTACGTGGGCATGTATGTAGCGTGTGAACACTCACTACCCCCCCTGAAAAACACAGTCGTCTCAGTGTGTCTCAGTGTGTGAATGTTGTGGGGGGCTGTGAACATCGGAAGAGAAGAGGAGAGGAGAGGAGAGGAGAGGAGAGGAGAGGAGAGGAGAGGAGAGGAGAGGAGAGGAGAGGAGAGGAGAGGAGAGAGGAGAGGAGAAGAGGAGAGGAGAGGAGAGGAGAGGAGAGGAGAGGAGAGAAGAGAAGAGAAGAGAAGAGAAGAGAAGAGAAGAGAAGAGAAGAGAAGAGAAGAGAAGAGAAGAGAAGAGAAGAGAAGAGAAGAGAAGATGAGAAAAGAGGAGAGAAGAGAAGACAGGAGAAGAGAAGAGAAGAGAAGAGAAGAGAAGAGAAGAGAAGAGAAGAGAAGAGAAGAGAAGAGAAGAGAAGAGAAGAGAAGAGAAGAGAAGAGAAGAGAAGAGGAGAAAAGAAAAGAAAAGAAAAGTAGAGAGGAGAGGAGCAGAAAGAAGAACGTGAAATAATATGTTGTTCTCAGGCTCTCCACAGTACACAGTACACAGTACACTAGCACATACATGTGAATGCAATGCGGGGCCAACGGCAGTGCCAAGCCCCCCGCTCAGCAACAGGAAGCCGTGACTTGGATGGGAGAGATGGGTGTGTGTGTGCGTGTGTGTCTGTGAGTGTATGTGTGTGTGTACAGTATACGTGTGTGTACGTGCGTGCGTGTGTGTCTGTGAGTGCATGTGTGTGTGAGTGTGTGTGCGCGTGCGTGTCCCTCCCACTCACCCAGCATGATGAAGGGGATCCCCAGGTAGGTGGAGTTGTACGTGGCTCCGGTCAGGTTGAGGATCCCAGCGGCGGTGAGTCCAGACAGCGCGATGGACAGCAGCGCCAACAGGCCCAGCCAGGGCTTGGAGCGCACGCAGTCGCGCATGGAGCAGCACAGCACGGCCAGCACGCCGCACGCCCCCAGGCTGGCCAGCAGGGGGCGCCGCGCCAGCACCGTGGAGAACTGGAAGTCCGTCCGCAGGGAGGCGGAGGTGAAGGGGAACAGGCCCAGCTCGGGGTGACCCGCCCCAAACTGCCGCAGCTCGGTGCAGAACGCCCTCTCCCACTGGCGGGCCACACGGTCCATCAGGACCCCGCGAGCCTGCAGGTAGTAGGTCAGCTGGAGCGCCCGGGCCGACCGCACCCCTTCTCCCTTGGGCCCCGCTCCCGGACCCCTGGCCCCCGACCCCCACCCCTGCACCCCGCCCAGCTGGTGGCCGATGTACGCCTGCCGCCCGTCGGCGAGCCGCGTGATTGGGTAGCGCAGGGTGGAGGCAGAGCGGTTGGCGGCGCGGGCGGACCGCATGTCCTCCATGGCGCGCAGGATGTCGTCGATGATGCAGGTGTCTTTGACGTCGAGGAGGCAGAGGTGCGCGTAGGAGTAGTTGAAGCCTCGCACCGGCACCTCTATGTGGTAGATTAACCTGTGGAGCTGAGGGAGAAAGAGAGAGAGAGAGGCAGAGAGAGAGAGAGGGGGGGGGGGGGGGGGCGGAGAGCGAAATAGACAGAGAGGAAGAGAGATAGAGAGAGTGAGAGAGAGGAAAAGAGATATAGAGAGAGAGGGAGCGAGAGAGAGAGAGGGAGGGAGATAGAGGGAGAGAGGGAGATAGAGAGAGAGAGGGAGTGAGAGACAAATAGACACAGAGAGATATCTGTGAATCTGAAAGGAAAAATAGCAGCAGCGTTTACATATCAAAAACCCCATTCTGATAAACACGTCTTGCTGGATGTATTGTAGCTGCGCT
>NC_140242.1:9228917-9231417 GCF_949987555.1 Borostomias antarcticus
AAGTGTAGGCTAACAGATGACGAGCTGCTGATGTAGGCTACATGCTGACTCAGGTTCTGACTTTGTCAGAGAGGGTACGAGGAGGAGACGAGAGAAGACAGGAGACGAGAGGAGGAGGGGGGGGGGAATCGCAAAGAGGAGAGGGGAGGAGGAGAGGAGAGAAGACAGGAGACGAGAGGAGGGGGGGGATGAAGGGGGGCGGGAATCGCAAAGAGGGGAGGGGAGGAGCAGAGGAGAGAAGACAGGAGACGAGGGGAGAAGGGGGGAGGAGGAGAGGAGATGGGGAGGGGTCGCCAAGAGGAGAGGGGAGGAGGAGGAGACAGATTGTCAGATTGATTGGTACCGTCTGTGTTGAGGCTCTTGTCTAATATTGTCGTCTGTGATAAGACTAAAGGCTACAGTAGGTGGCGTGTATTTAGTTGTTGCTATAGTAACCAGACAAATCACTTTCTCTCCAACAAACCTTGGTTCCCATGGTGATGGGGTTCTGGTGCTATGCCAATATCGCATACACAGGCGCACGCACGCACGCACACACACACACACACACACACACATACACTCATTCCTGCTGTCTTTTAATCTGGTTATGGGGCGGAGGTCTTGCAGGAGCGAAACAGAACAGAATGAGAGAGGAAGAGAGAGAGAGTGAGAGAGAGAGAAAGGTGGGGGGGGGGAGAGGAACAGAGAAAGGAGTCAATGATAAGTGGAGGACCAAAGTCATAGCCTACTCTGAAAACCTAATCTGTCTCTACCGGGTAAATTTGTCTGTCTGTCTGTCTGTCTGTCTGTCTACATTATCTCCTCATTCTGTCTGTCTACAGTATCTTGTCTGTCTGATTGTCTGTCTCTTCTGTCCATCTCCTCTGTCACTGTGTGTGTGTGTGTGTGTGTGTGTGTGTGTGTGTGTGTGTGTGTGTGTGTGTGTGTAGTTCTACCTTATTTAATTGAGCCTCAGAACGTGTAATCCCTCTGACCGGTCGTCTGGGGGATCATTGAACCAGTGAGTCTGCATTAGCAGAGTAGCCATCTCCTTCATCCAGAGCTGATTACTAATGAACTATTACTGACACCATTTTAATTCATGTGATCTTTCCGAGCCTGGGTTGTGGGACACGAGGGTGGGGATCATTGATCAGTAGCCATCATAACCTGCATTGTCATTCTGTGAAACACACAGTACAATGAACTGTGCATCTTTTTGAGAGAGAGAGAGAGAGAGAGAGAGAGAGAACGGGAGGAGAAAGCCTTCTGAAGCTCTTCTGTGCTATTTTCTGCATCTAATTTGGAGGAGAATCCTCCTGAGTCATCATAACACACACACACACACTCGCGTATGCACACACACACACACGCGTATGCACACACACACACACACACATGAGCCTGCATACGATTGGCAGATGAGAAGACAGGTAGAGGCAGAGAGGACCACTTATGACACTGATGTGGACAAACTGTCAATCTTTATTGTCCCTTGTGTGTGTGCGCGCGCGCATGTGTGTGTGAGTGCCTTTGTGCCGTTTGTGTGACATAGTCTCTACATTATTAAAGGAGATTTTTTGGCCATTCAGTCACCGAGAATGCATGGTGGATGAGGTTTTCATAAATAACCTGTCTTCCGTCTCTCTCTCTCTCTCTCTGTTCTCTCTTTTGGGAGAGGCCATCCATAAATAATGACCCCATCCTCTCAATTCTATTTCTCCTCCTCTTGATTTATTTATCTGTCGTTACGTCTGGTGGGTTGCCAGATAAGAAGGCAGGTATCCCCCTGGATGGAAAGCCGAGAGACCTCTCCAAACTTTGCTCCAGATTGGTATCTCTCTCTGTCTCTCTCTACTCTGTCTCTCTTTTTTTTACTTTTTCTCTCCCTCTCTCATACAGAGGTCAGTATTCATAATTTGTAAATTTCGTTTTGGATGAGAGTCACGGAGTCAAGGATGCTGAGTGGCACCATGTCCAGGAAGAGAGAGGGGGAGGGAGAGAGAGGACGGAGGGAGCGGAGTGAGGGGGCGTAGAGGGAGGGGGAGAGAGAGGGACAGAGGGAGGGATGGAGAGATGGGAGGGAGGGAGGGAGGGAGGTAGGGAGAGGGGCGGAGAGAGGCAGTTAAGTTGTTTTCTGGCTCTTAGGAAAAAACTGATTAGATTCCAGTTACAGAACAGAGACAGAAACCATAATCCATCTGACACACACACACACACACACACAAGGAGGGGAGTCTGGGAAGAGGGAGAGGGTGGGAGGTTGGCTCCCCCCTGTCAAATGTGCGAACGCCTTTATTTATTCATCTAGCTCCAGAAATAGACTTCTTGTTGTTTTGTTTTAAAACATTCTGCGTGGCTCCATTCGCCCTCTCCGTGTCCCCTCGTCGTGTGTTTTGGCATCGCCGCAGTTTTGGTTTGGCTTCCGATGCCCTTCACCGAGGAGGGCACTCCTCCCCTGCCGAGCGGGTGTACTACCCCTCCGCTGGACAGAAGCGGTACTGCTTCCGCCCCCCGG
>NC_140242.1:9246417-9286417 GCF_949987555.1 Borostomias antarcticus
TCTCTCTCTAGTTTCGCTGTGCATTTCTTCCCGCCCATTTTAGTTTATTGCAGATTTGTCATAAAATCATGATTCGTTTCGCTAGTGAGGAAGTCGCGTGAGAACCACTTCAAACCAATCATATAGGTAGCAAATCATCTTGGTAACAAAATGATTAGGTGCGTTTACATGGACAGTTTGAATCGGTTTCAAATAGGTTTGGAAGGCCAAACCGATTGAAAATATGTCATATATATAAACACCTCAATCCGACTGAAATGCCCCAACCCGATTGAAATCCCAATCGCTTTTCAAGGAGGTAGTTTAAACCTTTTCGAAACCGTTTGGTCCGTCATGTATACTACCTTGAAACGGATTGATGCTGCGTTCTGCGTTCATTTTGCGCATGTTCAAGACTTGACTAATCAAGGCATGCTCGACAGTTCCGTAGTCAGCTGTTTGTAACCATCGTAACGCAATCACTCACGGCTGCGTGCGCGTTCGAAACATTTGTTTCGTTATCGCATGTAAACATCCAACCAGTTTACTTTGTATCCCATGTATACAATCAAGATGAAATCAGCTTGAAATCAACCAGATTGAAAAATATTTGTCATGTACATGCACCTATTGTAAACAAAATAATTTGCTTTGCGTGGGTCATTCTCTTTTACGACAAAAGCTAACGTAGCCTAGGCTACTGTACACAACCAAAGAATGGCTGGAAAGAAATGCGCAGCTAAAAGAAAATATGAAGACGAACACAGGACATTTTTTACCCGAGTGGGGAGAGTAATTTTTTCTTCATAGAACGTAATGGTAAGCCATTCTGTCTGATATGCCAGACATCATTGGGACATTTCAAAGCCTCATCTCGAGCCCAGTCCAGCCCAACCCAGCCCAGTCCAGTCCAGCCTAACCCAGTCCAGCCCAGCCTAACCCAGCCCAGCCCAGCCTAACCCAGCCCAGTCCAGCCCAGCCTAACCCAGCCCAGTTCAGCCTAACCCAGCCCAGTCCAGCCTAACCCAGTCCAGCCCAGCCTAACCCAGCCCAGTCCAGCCTAACCCAGCCCAGTCCAAAATATATTATGTCAGAAAATATCTTGTATTAATTTTAAATAAATTAACTTTAAATGTATATTTAATGGACAATAATGTTTTTCTTATTATTTTAGACTGGGGTGCCTTGGGATTTTAAGTACTTATGAAGGGTGCGGTGACTGAAAAAAAGGTTGAGAAACGCTGGTATATATGGTGTGGCTCTGGGTGGTACCACAGTAATTGTTGTGGCTCTTAGTCTCTGACTGGTTGGCCACCCCTGATCTAAATGAACTCCATTAATACGTGTCTGAAAAACCCAATCGGTTAAAGTAAGCGCACCAAGAACAGGTGTTTGAAGACAGACTGAACCCAAACTTCTGTCGAAGTGTTGCAGACGCAGAGTCAGGGGTTAAATTGGCCCGGGGCTATCCGGGGCTCAGCTCCGGCGCATCGGTCCCATCGGTTCGTCAGCCATTTTATGTTCACCATCATGATCTCACATGCTGTTTCTCTATCGTGGAGAGAGATCACGTGATCAGGATCGCGAAGCCAGGCTAGTGGATATCGGTGGATATGTGCCACTTAAGTGATCTCTGGGGCGGCTGTGGCTCAGGAGGTAGAGCGGGTCGTCTAATGATCGTAGGGTTGGTGGTTCGAATCCCGGCTTCACCTGTCCACATGTCGAAGTGTCTTCGGGCAAGACACTGAAACATAAATTGCTCCCAATGAGCAGGCAAGGACCTTGCGTGGCAGCGGGGCGCTGCAAGCGAAGCCACCTTGGAGTAAAGGCTTTCATCATTCGAAAACTGTCTTCACTTCAGTGAATAACGAAATAATATTATCATACAGTAGTGTAGACCGAGTGACAAAAGCGCAATGAATGGTTCCTGGCAGGGGGTTATACCAGGCTATAGCCCTGAATAGTACAGTATACCACCCTGGACCAGGGCTAGGTACAGTTTAACGTTGTAGCCTACAGTGTAACGCATGTGTTGTGACAATGGCTGTGTGACTAATAAACAGATTCCATATCATTTTAATTTCATTCATTTTCCCTTTCTCAGAGTTGAAGTCTAGTAAATACTAGGAAATTGCTGATTTGACCTCATTTGAAGGGAGGAGAAATTAGGGATCCTGCATTAGGAGGAAAGGTTTTGTCTGGTATGCCTGGGTGGAGCTTTCTTCTGAAATGGCACTGCCACTCTTGAGACATCCTGTGTGACTCACATGGGCTGGTCATTCTGCAATGGGACTCTGACTCTGTCCCCTTTGCACTCGTTCATGCTGACTGCTGTACAGGCTGTCGGCTTGCACCGCACACACATTGAATATACAAAGACATCACACACACATTAACACTGCACACTTACTGTATATGCAGTACACACATCGCACTCCATTTTGTATATTGTTTTTTGTATTTGAATTTTGCACTGCTCATTTGCAGTCCCGTCTTGTCCCTGCACTCTATCTAATGTCTCCATCAGTGTTATGCACCATTGACCATTACAAATTCCTAGTATGTGTAAACTACTCTACCTGGCCAATAAACTGAAGCTGTCTCCTGAAATGGCACTGTGCTGTATGGTCATGGTCCACTCTTGAGACATGCTGTGTGACTTACAGTACATGGGCTGGTCGCTCTACAATGGGAAATAAGTCTCATTTTTCTTCTTGAGTCATGTTGACTTCCTCACAAGCCCTGTCTGTTTCTAGAGTCACAGTCAGAATGAAACAAGGGCAAGTTCTCTTTCCTTTGTCTTGGAAGAGTCTGTCTGTCATTCTTGGAGTTCACTCATGACACGTGTCCTTCCATGTTGACCAAAATCCCTCTAACGGGCCTGTACAACGGAAC
Organism: Borostomias antarcticus; assembly: GCF_949987555.1. Taxonomy (NCBI): domain Eukaryota; kingdom Metazoa; phylum Chordata; class Actinopteri; order Stomiiformes; family Stomiidae; genus Borostomias; species Borostomias antarcticus. The sequence continues at coordinate 9,249,292 of NC_140242.1, forward strand.
ACCGGCAGGCAGGCCTAGTAGGGGTTTATGGGTAAATAAGTTTGTCTGGTATTATGTGGAGGCCAAGACGGGAATGCTATTAAAACGTACGGCAAAGTCACTCACTACCCCTGCAGACAGACAAGCCAAATAACAGACAGTTGAAAGTAATGGAGAAGTCAAAGAACATGACTCTCACTGAACTTCCTGGCACCTCCCGGTGTGAGAAGGCTCTGTGGAGAAGGTAGATGATGGCGTCGTCCACGCTCATTCAGGCCTGGTATGCAAACTGCAGGGGGTCCAGGAAGTCTCTCACCATGGGCCTCAAGCACCGCAGAACCAAATTTGGATTCGCAGTAGGTAAATATTACTGTAGCTAAATCTGTCCATGGAAAACTTTTTTTTTCTGCAGATATCTTAGTTACAACAAGACTGAGCTAGCAACGCAGTTTTGTGTTGTACTGTATGTGTATGTGTGGTATTTATTCAGTTTGGGATTTTTTTTCCATAGGGATTTTGGCCTACACACCAAATGGTGGCAATGTGAAGGCTAACTTAAAGCCTACAAAATGACGACATCACCTCACCACTCTATTGACTGTTATTTCAACCTAGTTAGGGTTACTAGGCATTTTTAATTGGATCCATCAAAGGTCAAAGGTTAGCAAGCTAACTAAATTAGTCTGCTATGTTTTGCTCCCCCTCAGGCAATGTGAAAATGAATTATTTTCTTTCATTTTTTAAGTTACAGAATTGTAAAAACTAAAATGGAGATGAGACAGGGTGGAGTTAAAAGGAGAAAATTTAGCAGATTTCTTTCAAAGGTAAGATTAGCTTGGTACCTAGGAAACTATCAGACACTAATACATGTACAGTAGGCTATTAGAACAGTAGACTAACTGTACTGTATGTGCTTAAGGAATGTACAAGTTATTATTTCAGCTAGTTAAACAGTAACACTTTACAATAAGGGTACATTAATATGCATTAGTCAATGCATTATTAAGCATTCAGTAACAGTTAATTAATGTCTCTATTAACCATTTACTATTGTTATTTATGTTAACTAAGGTTAACTCACCTAACCCTTACCCTAGCCCTTACCTTAACTAAGGTATTAATTAACATTAGTAACCTACAGTAACCTCACCCTAAATAAGCATTAGTTAACAGTTAACTAATGTTTTTTGTGACCCTTATTGTAAAGTGTGACCAGTTAAACTAGCTTTACCATACGTCATTGATCGTGGCTTAATCTATCGTAAATTGAGTTTGATAAACTTTACTGTTGATTTTATACAAGTACATTCTAGGATTGAGTCACCCAACCCAGGAGTAGAGAGTGAAGCAGTACCGGGTGAACCAGCACAGCATAAGGCTGAGAAGCACAGTGTTAGAATTATAGAAAGGACACTTTCATTTCAAGAATAGATCATTATAAAGGCTTGATATGTGCTATTTATGAAGCAGTATTAAAGCACCACCATCACTGCTGCCACTGCACTCACCCATGCACACTCTTGCCAACCGCGCTAAAAAAGACCCCCCACACACACGCACACACATAACAAATCCCAATGTAACCCCTGTGCACAATGAAACACATTGTAACGCATGATCCCATGTGACATTTCTTTGACTTTAGTTGATACATAATATGTAGAATTTGGTGAATCCAAGAGTTTTATGCTCCCGTCAGGTTAAACCCAGGAATCAACAACAGCACAGTGAAATTATGGTTGGCAACAAAAATAAGCTGATGTGAGTCTCCCGATGAGCTAAAACTGGAGGCTTATCCCGATTGGACTGGATGAATGGATGAATGGGAGAATCAAATCAAATCAAATCAAACTTTATTTGTATAGCGCATTTCATACACAGAGGCAACACAATGCGCTTTACAGAGAGCAATGGGAGGGTGGGCATAAGTCCCACCCCTACATATTCCAGAGGGAAGCAAGAAACCAGTTTGGACTAGGGCTCCGTCTTTGAAGTCAGGTGTAGAAGATAGTCCTGTACTGTACATCATTTTTGACATTTATGTTTGTCGGAACATGTGGGAACATCTGTAGCCTACCAGTTTCTCACTTATTCAGTACTGTAAAGCCTATATATTACAATGATAATTAACCTACTGTGAATTCTGGAGCTCACATTAGAATAGAAAAGAAAGTTTATTTTTCCATACAGTATATGAATTGGAATTCTTGTCATCCCTTGTCCTTACAATATCTTATCAGCACTAGTCAATTCCTCATTCCACTTCCTAGGTACACAACTAGACATTATAAGGTTCCCAATCTGGCAAGTATTCCCTACAGTATCTGTTGTGCTACTGTATGTACAGTAGTCTAGCCATTGGCATTGACAGAGGGGGGGGGGGGGGGGGGGGGGTGGCAGCGCCTGGTCTCCTACCATGTGCGGTGCAACGGGGTGGGGAAACCCCCCAGAGCGAACAGAGCAGAGTTGAGTCGGGTCAAGTTGAGGTAAAATGTAGTTGCGTGTTGAGACTCAACTACAGTATGTGTCAATCTTCTCTGTCCTGGGGAAACGCCACTGGCTGCGTCCCGCTGTGACTTTATGGTCTTGTATAACCCTGCAAACCCCCTGACCCAGGCTCTCTCACACACTCACACACACACACACACACAGACACAGACACACACACACGCGGTCCCAAAACACACTCCTTAATGAGCCAGCTTGTGCTGCCTACAGTATGTACTGTAGGCATTGCCTTAATGGATGTTGCCTCCGTTGCCCTTGGATTGAGACACAGCCACTGTCAGCTGTCCGAGGTTCCAGTGTCATTCAGAATGCTGACCTCACACACATACCAATTACACACACACACACACGCACACGCACACAGTATATTCTCTCTCTCTCTCTCTCTCTCTCTCTCTCTCATACACACACACACACACACACACACACAAAAGCTTATTAAAAACAAAGAAAATCTAAGAAGCCACTTGGCATTCCTCTATCTGTCCACTTGCATGACCAGGCACAGAAGTGGGTGTAATGTGTGTCTGGGTGATGATGAGGATGTGTGTGTGTGTGTGTGTGTGTGTGTGTGTCAGCATATATAAAGACATACATAATTACACTTCAAAGTTGCCACAAAAATGCCGGCTTCCCTCAATAACAAGAAAACAATACTTACCACACACACACACACACACACACACACACACACACACTGTTCACATTGAAATCAAACACGTTCCATGCATTGACTTCAACGTGCATCACAAACTGAGGGATTGAGGGAGACTGTTTCAGTGCATGTGTGAACGTGTGTGGGTGTAACATTAGCTGAGCCCGAAATAGAGTTGACACACAAACACATGGTGGGACCAGATTATCAGACAGCTCCCAACACACAGCGCCGTCGTCCACACTGTTACAGACCGGGTGTATGGAAGCCTGACATGGACACAGCTGCTGTCATTGCATACTAAACGTACATACCGTATAAACGACAGTCTCTGAGGCCTGTCCGTAAACAGGCGTGTTTGTCTGTTTGTTTGTTTACTCACCCACTATGAGCGCCAGCAGCAGGGCGACGCTGACGCACACGCACGCGGCCAGCGCCGCCTTCAGTGTCCGTCCGTTCCCCGCCTGGGGCTTGACCTCGCCGCCGCCGAGATGCTCCAACTCCATCGCCGCGAACGCCGGCTCCGTTCAACGCTGGGGTCGAGCCACACCTTGCCGACAGTCACTTAGCTAATGTTGTCGATCAAATGTAGCTCACGCTCTCGTCTAAACCGTGTCTGTCGGTGCTTACTGTACCTACAGTAGATACAGTCTCTCCTCCTTTGTGCACTCTCAAAAAAAACACTGCTTGTCTCTTTTTCCCTCTCCCTCTCTCTGTACAGTAGTTCAGTCAATCACCACTCTCTCTCTCCTTGCTTGGCTGTCTAACCAACTGTGGCCCGCCAACTTTCTAACTCGCCCTCTTTCAAACAGTCCCACCCTCTCTCCCTCTTTGAACCTGTCGCTGTTCCCTCCCTCCCTCCCTCCCGCCCACTCTCCCATTTAGGTGATGAGAGACTTTCCAGAGACAGAACCTTTACTTATTAGCAAACACACTCCTGTGACTGTGAGCGTCGTCTATTCATCTGTAGATGGTGCCTCAAAGCCAGACACTAATGTCTAGCTACATACGCGTGTGTGTGTGTGTGTGTGGGGGGGGGGGGGTGGTTGTGTGTGTTCTGTCTGGAAATGTGTCTCTGTAGTGCCAGCCAGAAACACATCATTAGCAGACCTTGTTACCGCTGTATCTTGCTGTGTGTGTGTGCGTGTGTGTGTCTAATCTCACGTTCAGAACCCTGGGCTGTTCTGATCTTGGTCTTTATCACATCTGACAGAACAGAACAGAGCAGAAACATACGTGGACACGCAGGCCTGCACAATGAGAATCACAATCACAAAAACACAGGGAGAGAGACACCAAGAGAGAGAGAGGGAGGGGGAAGGGGGGGAATGAGAGAGGGGGAGAGAGAACGAATGAGGGAGAGAGAGAGGCGAAAGAGTTGAGGGAGAGAGAGGGAGAGGGTGAGACAAAAGGAAAGGGAGAGGGAGAATGACAGGGATAGAGAGAGAGAGAGAGAGAGGGAGAAAGGGGGAGTTGATGACCGTGGCACCACGGCTCTCCGTGATAGGTCGTGGCCCCCCAGCTGTGGCCGGGAAGCATTCTGCATGTGCTTATTAGGGTTTGGGCGGTGGCCACGTCTCCCTTATATAGACACGGCTTCCTGTGAGACTAAAAACACTCCTATCTCATTCAGACACGACGCTGCCATTGTTCGAATTATAGATCCACGCAGCCCTCTCCGCCATCCTTCAAAATGTCGTCTCGGGAAGTGTCCCAACAGCGTAGCCAGGCTGCCTTTTCCCCTAAGACGGATGGGCTCACACGCACCGATGTTAGTTCGTGTAGTTCGCCGTATCCAATAGCTCACAGAAGCCATCCCTCACAGAGTAGGAGGCCCGGTCCAAGATCTCTCCCTCCCTCCCTCCCTCCCTCCCTCCCTCCCTCCCTCCCTCCCTCCCTCCCTCCCTCCCTCCCTCCCTCCCTCCTCTCCCTTGACTCACCCCTCTCTTCTCTTCTCCTCCCATCCTCAACTCCTCCATCTGTTTACAGAAACCATTCCTAGGCCCTGTCATTACCAGGAGATAAGCACAGACGTACACATACACAGTCTTCCAGTATATACTCACAAACGCAACCGCGCGCACAAACACATCCGCACGCTTACGTTATGACACGTATATTACACGCCCGCATCCCTACATGCACATACACCCACGATCTTCAAACACACTCACACACTGGCAAGGCCTGTCAACTTCACTTTGCAGACTACAGCATACGGTTCAAACCCACTACACATTTTTTTTTACCCAATCTCTTTTTTCTATCTCTCTCTGAAACACATGCAGGGGCACATATACACACACACACACACACACACACAATAATTTCAACAAATAAACACAGAAGCCGCTGACGTGTGTGTCTTTGCTTATCTGTGGTCACACACACACAGACACACACACACACACCTCTGTGGTTAAACAGAAGTAGATCCATCTTGTGTGCCTGTGGGGAAACACCCTACTAAATTACAGTATGCCATTTCTCTTTCAAACACACACGCACGCACACACGCACACGCACACACACTCAAACAGTGAAGGACAGGAGGGAGAGAGTAAGTGCATTGTATTCCCCTAAAATAGCAGTAGTGTTAGGTCAAAATACCACAAGCTTTGTGTGTGTGTCTGTGTGTGTGTGTGTGTGTCTGTGTGTATGCAATGTGCTGCTAGTGTAGTAAGTGGTCCCACTGCACCGGTAACCACTTCACTCAGCATTTCACCAGCCTCCGCCCCAGCAGAGCAGAGTGAACTGGGACCAGCAGGGGGCGCCGTCACCAACCAACCACATTCCCTGGCTCCTCCCTCATCCTTCCCCGGCACATCACCAACCACACCCCCTGACTGGCCCCTGCCCCCCATCACATCACCAACCACACCCCCTGACTGGCCCCTCCCCCCCTGTCACACCACTAACCACAACCCCTGACTGGCCCCTCCCCCCCTGTCACACCACCAACCACACCCCCTGACTGGCCCCTCCCCCGTGTCACATCACTAACCACATCCCCTGACTGGACCCCCCCCCCCCCCCCCCCTGTCACACCACTAACCACAACCCCTGACTGCCCCCCCCTCCCCCCTCCACCCTCCCCCCGTCACACCACTAACCACACCCCCTGACTGGCCCCTCCCCCCGTCACACCACCAAGGCCGATGCTGTAATGGATCGTCTGGAGGGAAGAGGGGCAGGAACTTCGCTGCACTTCATCAATGCTCACATGCTCATAGCGAAATCGCGGGCAGCAAGCGTTGAGCAAGTCCCCTGCTCAGCCAACAGGCCTCCAGGCCAGCGTGCCCAAGCAGGGGTATTGCGATATGCGGAGCGCACCCACTCAGCGCTGTCCGAGTAGCTCAACTCAGTCCAATTTCGTAAATCAGCCTGACCCGTGTTCACGTCTGACCCAGTAGCTGCCCAGTGCTGTGATTGGGTGATGTGTAGCGGAAGCGCCTCCTGCTCTCCTTCCGAACGATCCATTCTGGCATCCACCCACCACCAACCGCATCTCCTGACTCCTCCCCCCTCCCCCGCATCACATCACCAGCCACATCCCTGACTGGCCCCTCCCCCATCACCAGCTCGTCTGTCTGCCCTCTCTTTGAAATACTTCCTGTAAATACATAAAACACAATAGAATATCTCTCTGAAACACGTCCTGTAAATACATAAAATACAGTACAACACACACACACCTACCTATCATCTTAACACACACACACCTATCCTCCTCCAACACACACACACCTATACCCGTCTACAACTGCACATATCAGCTTAAAACACACACACACACACACACACCCATCTACGACTGCACATATCAGTTTAGCGCGCACAAACACATACGCCTCTACTACTGCACATATCAGCTTAACACAGACACCTATCTGTCTATGACTGCACATTTCAACTGAACAACACACACACACACACACGCACACACACACACACACACACACACACACACACACACACACACACACACACACACACACACTAACACAGATACCCTTCGACCTCATGTATCAGCTTAAAAACACACAGAGCGAGCAAGACTGCGGTCCAAAATCAAATTCCTTTTTAATTCCACAATGGACAGAGAAATGAATAGAGAGAGAGGAGGAGTAGACGAGAGGAAAAGGGCACACTGGGGGATGGAGAGATCTCTGAGGGAAGAAGAGAAACAAACAGAACGACATCCGGGGCTTGATTACACGTCCTCACACAAACAAACACAAACAAAATACAGCCTGCTCTTCAGCAAGATGTGCAGTGACTGAAAAACAGTGATGTGTGAGATTGCTGGGGTACTAGACTAGTGCATGTGCATGACGGGTTGTGTGTGTGTGTATGTGTCTGTGCGAGCGTGTGTGTGTGTGTGTGTGTGTGTGTGTGTGAAAGACCGTGTGTGTCTTTAAGTGTGTGTTTGAGGTAGTGAGTGACTGAGTGTGCACGTGTGCGCGTGTGCGTGCATGTGTGTGCGTGCGCGTGTGTGTGCGTGCATGTGTGTGTGCGTGCGACGTGCACGTGCAGTTTCGTCCTTGTTTTTCAGTTCCACACTACGTCTCCCAGCACGCTGCAGTCGCCGACACACACACGTCCGTCCCCGGCAGCGCTGCTGGGTAATGGAGTCTCCCACAGAGGTTCCGTGGTTCAGACGCCGGCGTCTTTTCAAACGCAGAAAAAACCCACAATGCCCCTGGGCCGCGAGGGGGCAGGAAGCGGGTGATTCTGGGGGCGCTCGGGCCACGTGATCCCCCGGCGGAATGCGTCTCCGGAGGGGGGGAAGAAGGGGGGGGGGGGGGTGTAGGGGCGACGGCGAGCGACATCTGTTGCCGTGACGCCCCGTTGCCATGGCGGCGGTTGCTGCGGCTACCGCGCGGTGACCATCCACAGCCCCAGCGCCACGTTGGCGGCCAGCAGGGCGCTGCCCCCCAGCAGCAGGGAGAAGCCAATCAGCTCCCGGCGTTGGCGCTCCGTTACCACGGTGACCAGGGTGGCCTCCAGGAGAGCGGAGAGCATCCACTGGCCGTCCAGAGCGAAGCAGGGGACGGAGTTCACCACGGCCAGCGCCCCGGACAGGGAGATCACATATCTGATACACACGGGGTTAGGGACAGATACACATATATACACACACACACACACACACAGAAAAACACACACACACACACACACACACACACACACACACACACACACACACAGAAACACACAGAAACACACAGAAACACACACACACAGAGACACACACACACACACAGAAACAGAGAGAGAGAGACAAACAGACAAGACTGACAGATAGACAGACAGACACACACACACAAACACAGAGAGACAGACAGATAGAGACAGACGCGCACACACACACACACACACACACACACAAGCACACGCACACGCACACAGAAACAGATACCCACACACAATGATAAACACAGAGAGAAATGCATACACACACAATAACAAAAGCGCAACAACATACACACAGACAGAGACACACAGTCTCTCTCCCCAGCGTGACTGTGTGGCCGAGGAGGGAAGGATACTTGCAGAAGGTTTCCAGGACCACGGGGAGGTCACGGTTCAGGAGACTGACCCGGGGCACAAAGCTGGTCAGACTCACTGGGAGGAGAGGAGACGGGTTAGAGCGCACACACACACACACACACACACGCACGCACACACACTCGCACACACACACACACACGCACGCACACACACACGCGCACACACACACACGCACGCGCAGGCACACCACGCACACACTGTACTGCATATACACAAACAGACAGACAGACGTACATGCATGTACAGATGCACGCGCGCACACACACACACACCTATATTGTATTTTGATCGACACTGATGCTGGTCATTTCCTTACTGTACTTTAATAATTATTCTACTCTGTACCGATGTGCATTGTCACTTTTTGAAATTTTGTATTTTTCGTACTCAGCTACACTATTACTGTATTTGTTGATTGTAAGTTCATACATTGTCATTGTTATCTGCACGCTGTCCCCGTTCTTGCATTTTTCTGTACTCTAGGACTCTGTATACAGTAGGACCCCACTTATCCGAACCCAACGGGACCAAAGGTCGTTCGTATCTCTGAAATGTCCGGATGACTGAAAGTTGTGTTAAAATGCACCAAATTCAATAAGTGGTACTTGTTTCATATTGACTCATAATAGACCGATAAATACCCTTAATTACTTGTGAAAATGCATAAAAATTGCAATTAAATAGCCAATTAAACTCATATAGCCTAGCCTACAATAGGCCAACAGTAGCCTAGAATAAAATAAATGAATTTCCACTTGAGTGCGTGCTTTGATCAAATACAGTACTTTATTCTCAAATGAGGCCTACGCTGCATCGATAGGCTACTGTATTCGCAGAACAAAATGGTATAGCCTAAAAACAACCCAACATTAGAACAATTAGAGATAATCAATAAATAAATAAATGAAATGACAGACAAGTTGTCGTGTCTTAGGCTATTGTAGCCTAAAAGAAAGTCTCTAAAACAACCGATGTAGGCTAACGTGGCCTAGGCTGTAGGCTATTATTTAACAAATACAGTAGGTCTAGTAGGCTAATCTACATGCTCACAACACGTCTGTGTTCCTGAAGTCCATTAACTGGGAACAAAAAATTACTCGATGCTCCTCTGCTTCAGGTTGCTGACACGCTTTCTGGCTACCAAGGAATGCAGCTCTCGCAGCAGACTCGTTTGCGTTTTGCACTCGACATTAGAGTAACAAAGAAATGAAACGTGACAGTAGGCTACAATCTACAGGCAACATGAAGGTCTACATACAGTTCTGTTTTTATTCACAGTAGGATATTATGTCAGATTTAAATGCAAGTAGGCCTACAGTACTGTAATGAAAATCCCACCAGTAACCAGATAGCAGGCTCCCCCCCCCCCAAAAAAAAAAGTTTTTTAAGCCTGTCCGGTAGACTGGGAGGTTCAGATCTCTGAAGTTCGGATGAGTGGAGTCCTACTGTATTATGTTTTTGTAAGCATGGCACATCTGTACAAGAGACCTGGTCTCAGTATGTTGTTCCCTGTCTAAGTAAAGGCTTCTATCTATCTATGTCCTGTCTAGACCACTTCCCAAATGTCATGGGAACTTTCCACGCTCTCCGAGATGGATGACTGGTTGTCACAGTCTGCCAGTCACATGTCAGTCCACCTGAGGCCATTTGCAACACACTCCTGGGAGTGAACACTTCATCCATTGCATCGCCAACAGTTGATGACGTCCAATTTCATCTTTTTTTGTCACAGAAAAGGTGATGAGCTCATAAACCTTGCTAGTCGATGTCCCATACAGGACACAGACATGCCTCTAGTTTTGACCAAGTTTCCAAGGTTTCATTTGTGCCAGATCCCTTAATGATACACTGAGGAACCATCAACAATTATCCGTTGTCATGTGGAAATATACGTGCTGAATTTCCCAGCTCAGAGCATGTTTCCTACAAATGTGCTTCCTTGTAGAATTCAAGTCTTAAAGGAGTAGTTTGGTTTGGTAAGCTTTGTTATAAGGTTATTTATGATCATATACAACAACCCATATAAAAATGTTGACAGACTGTGTTCTCTTGATATATTAGTGCTCATTGCTCAAGCAGCTACTAAGTAACAATGGATCACTATGGGCATATTAGGACCATGCCAGGGGACACAATGGATCACTATGGGCATATTAGGACCATGCCAGGGGACACAATGGATCACTATGGGCATATTAGGACCATGCCAGGGGACACAATGGATCACTATGGGCATATTAGGACCCTGCCAGGGGACACAATGGATCACTATGGGCATATTAGGACCCTGCCAGGGGACACAATGGATCACTATGGGCATATTAGGACCCTGCCAGGGGATCTCTGTGGGCATGTATATGGTTAGCTGGGCACAGGGGCAGGGTGGCCATCGGGAGCACCGGGGAGTTTTCCCGGTGGACTGGCGTGCTAACTGGCCTGGCCTGCAGGCGAGAAGAACCCCCGCACCCCCCCAAAAAAAAATCTAAATGATCTGTCAGCACCCCCTCGCCAACAACTCGCCAATAGTTTATGATTTATAATCGGAAAGCGGGGAAAGCCGCTCATTTCACTCACGTTTACAAAGCGATTGCCGATTGGCAAAACTGAAAGTGTTCCATCTCACCGCGAGACGGGGGTGGGGGGGCAGATCCGGCTTAAAAAATGGCTTGACTGGGGCTACATTTCCCGGCATGAACTATTTCCCCAGCCCGGCCCTGGCTGGGCATGCATATGTAGATATGCCCACAGACATCCATTGTGTACTTAGCTTTGACATGAGCAATGAGCACTAATATCTCAATAGTGCAAAGCATGTCAAAAATGTTATATGGACTGTTGTATATGATCATAAATAACATTACAACAGGGCTTATCATGATAAACACAAAATACCTTTAACTTTTTTCTGAAAAACATACTATTCCCACCAATTTTTAAAGAGAAAGGGTCAATAATAAGAGAGAACCATCAGTTTGAAGCAGAATGCCTTAAATATGCCTAGTCTATGTACTGTATAGTTTTAAAATGTGTGTTTTGCCATGAATCGAGTGATAATCTCCCATTGCTGCAATGCTAGCATATTTTCTAGCACTATGGGTATACCTTGCCAAGAATCACGATGAGAATTATTCACCCCAGATGGCAATGGTAGCCCAAATTTGGGGTGCTGGCTCACGGACTAATATATAATGTACACAAACACATACAGGCACACACACACACACACATTTACAAAACACACGCTCACGCACATACATATACACAAAGACATACAGACACACACACACACTAACCTGCGTATTGGAGGTGGGGAGGGTACCCTACGAACAGCATGTGTGTGTTGGGAGGGTGTGTGACGCGGAAGAAGCGTGTCTGGTTCTCCAGAGAGGGGGTGACGCACACGCTGGGCACCGTGGCGTGTGTGAGGCAGTCGGTGTTGCTGCGGCACACGCCGGTCCCCGTCACCATCTTGCGCACGGGCAGACAGGCAAACTGGAGAGACGGGCAGGGAAACAATCATACACTGCAGCTCACACTAACTCGGTTAGATAGATAGTGTGTGTGTGTGTGTGTGTGTGTGTGTGTGTGTGTGTGTGTGTGTGTGTGTGTGTGCGCGCGTATGTGTGCATGTGTGCATGTGTGCGTATGTATGTGTATGTATATATATATATATATATAGAGAGAGAGAGAGAGAGAGAGAGAGGTAGAGAGAGAGACGGAGAGAGAGAGGTAGAGAGAGAGGTAGAGAGAGAGCGAGAGAGAGAGAGAGATGTGTGTGTTTGTGTCCCACCTCTTTGCTGTCCTTGTCCTGCTGTTTGCTGTAGGAGAAGCAGAGGTCTGTGAGACTGTTGTTACTGCAGCATTCCATGGAACCATCCAAACGCTTGAAGGCTACACAGAGATCAGAAGAGTGTGTGAGACGTAGCCTGTAGAAGGTGTGTGTGTGTGTGTGTTTGTGTGTGTGTGTGTGTGTGTGTGTGTGTGTCCGCGCGTGGGTCTTCCGTCTTAAAAAAACACAAATGTTCACCTCCCATAAACACCGCTTTAGCCAGCTACGCCACCCGAAAGCTAGTGATTCAATGGCGTGGGTGAGCGGTATTTACACTGAGGGGTGAGTTTAAACCAATTCAGCTCTGTTACACTGTGTCTGTTACACTGTGTGTGTGTGTGTGTGTGTGTGTGTGTGTGTGTACCTCTTCCGTGGGCCCAGCTGAGCTGGAGGCTGGCTGTTGGTACGCAGTAGCCGGTCTGGGGCGCGTGTGTGAGCTGCGACAGACAGGAGCTCCAGTCCTCCACCCCGCTGACCGGGCAGTCTTCCAGTCCCGTCACCAGGTCACCTACAGACAGACCTCTGGGGCCGTCAGCAGACGAACCCTGGCACGCAGGCACACACGCACACACGCGCGCGTACGCACACACACACGTACGTACGTATGTACGTACACACACACACACACACACACACACACACACACACGTACACACAAGCAGAGAGGTTAACACAGACACACAAGCAGAGAGGTACACACACACACACACACAGAAGCACATGAGAATGAAAACACATGTACAGTCCAGTGCAGTACTCACCTGCACCACCTCAGTGACCAGGGCTCCGGCCCCCGTCGTGTAGGCAGGAAACAGTAGGAGTGGCAACAGGAAGAGGAACACCAACGCCACTACACACAGCACAAAATTATGCCACACTCCTAGAGAGAGAGAGAGAGAGAGAGAGGGAGAGAGAGGAGAGAGAGTGAGAGTGAGAGTGCGAGAGAGAGTGAGAGAGAGAGAGATAGAGAGGTAGGTACCAGTACCTAGAATATACCGAGCTCCACCACCTCTTATGGAATATATTTACTCCAATATCAAGTGAAAAGTACTGTGGAGCTCCTGCACCTATATCAAGTGATATGAAATGAGTCACTTTCACAGTAGATGATATGAAATGAGTCACTTTCACAGTAGCACTCTGCTGCCTCCTGCTGGAGGTCTCTGAGGTAGTCGACCGCATCACAACAATACTGCTTTGTAGGGGTCCAAGCAGCCAATGCTGCGGCAGGACCCCTATTGCTTTTGTTTATATTCTTCTTCTTTCTTATTTTTCTCAGCTAAAAGCGTTTGTGCAGCAAAAAATTTATGTTCAAAATTCACTAAAATGGGTAGGTGTGTTGCACATCCCACCCACTAGTCAGGCACATAAAATGACACTCGTTGACCTCAAGGTGGCGCTATAACAATCATGTTTACGTTTTTGCAATTATCTCAAGAATGGCTTAGTGTACAGTCAAAATCCTTACATCATTTTAATCAATCAATTGATCTGCATCTTTACTAAAATTGTCTTCTGCACTAAAAATGTAACATTTAGGGACTTTTCTTCAATTTTCTCCAAAACCTATTTTGCCGAAGCGATGGTAACCAAACATGGCGCACGTGTTCGGACACTAGGTCCAAGCTTCGCTACACAGTTTTGGGATGTTGCACCACTACGGGGCCCCACAAACATTCCACCACTAGGGGGCACCACAAAGGTTTATATCTCGTAATCTGCTACATGGATTTTTTTTCAGCACCTCCTCTTAGCTGTGAGAAAAGTTTGCCTCACTGCAACCTATAGTCAATTCAGAAGTCTGTCACTGTATATTTTTCAAAATATGCAACATCAGTCACATCTTCAAAAGGCTTCATTCAAATGCTACCACGAACCATTTTTGGATCTTTGGATACTACATATCAAGTGTTTAAAACAGCATGCAGATTGGTGAAACGATGAGTACTCAGCAATGTTCAATATCTTACTGTAATTTGTACTGTATGCACATTTTCTATTTTATGTAATTTTAAAACAAATTTCACCAAAATATTTGGCAATAACCCTGAAATAATAAAAAAAATTTTTTTCAATTTTGATTGTTGTCAGATTTTTTATCTCCAACATTTTGATTGTTATGATTTTAATTTTCGAATGAGAAATAATATCATTGGCTCAAGTTGTGTTGTGTGAAAAGCCTGTGTCGGTGGTGCAGAGGTAATTCACCTTCTCTGGGGATTCAGAGGTTAACAGTTCAAATCCCCAAACCTGGGTGTTGCGACCACCACCAGTACTCATCCAGTACTCATCCAATCATCCATCATTCACAGGACCCATACTCATCCGTACTCATTCATCCTCAACCATACTCATCCATACTCATGTGTACTCATCCATACTCATCCATCCTCATTCATACTCCCCCATACTCATTCATACTCCCCCACACTCATCCATGTGAGCTTCACAGGACGCATATTCATCCATACTCACCCGTACTCATCCATAATCACCCACAGTCATCCATCCTCATTCTTAATCCCCCATACTCATTCATACACACCCATACTCATCCATGTGAGCTTCACAGGAAACATACTCATCCATGCTCACCCATACTCATCCATGCAAGCTTCACAGGACGACTTACCAGCACAGAAGATGCGCAGCTGCTGGACGGGCGATATGAGGTTGAGGTGGGTGGTGAAGAGATCCACGAAGGCTCCGGGGTATGCCACGAACACGAACATCCCGAAGCCATTCACTCTCACTTGCTCCCTGGGGATACAGACACATGCGTGTAAACAGGACACGTGCGCAAGCCGACACTGTGTGTTCGATGCATGAATGTGTGTGTGAGTGTGTATTTGTGTGTGTGTGGTGTGTATGTGTGTGTGGTGTGTGTGTGTGTGTGTGTGTGTGTGTGTGTGGTGTCTGTGTGTGTGCGTGTTTGTGTGTGTGTGTGTGCGTGCGTTTGTCTCTGTGTGTGTGTGCATGCGTCTGTGTGTGTGTGCGTCTGTCTGTGTGTGTGTGTCTGTCTGTGTGTGTGTGCGTGCGTGTTTATGTGTGTGCGTTCGTCTCTGTGTGTGTGTGTGTGTGCGTGCATGCATCTGTGTATGTGTGTGTGTGCGTCTCTCACCTCAGTGCTGCCACCGCGTGGCCCAGCTCATGTATGACTCCGCTAAGGAGCAGAGCAGAGAAGAAGTACGCCAGCTGACTCACAGGCAGGTTCACACCTGGGACCTGGAGGAGAGAGGAACAGTTACAATACCACGCACGCACGCACGCACGCACGCACACACGCACACACGCACACACACACATACACACATACACACAGAGAGAACTGCCCACTCAACAGTATGTACTTTAGGGATGTCACGATACCAAAGATTTTGTGGTTGATACCAATACCAGTAAAATTCCACATTTCACTGGTAAAAAAATTCGATACCACGTAAAAAAAAAAAAAAAATCCCATGTAGCCTACTTTATTAAAAACATCATCTTCTGTCTGATACTGTACTGTAGAAGGAAGATTATGAGACCTCAAATGGTAAATGGTAAATGGACTGCACTTATATAGTGCTTTTCCACCTTAGCGGCACTCAAAGCGCTTTACAATGGCCTCTCATTCACCCATTCACACCCACATTCACACACCAATGGCGGCAGCTGCCATGCAAGGTGCTAACCTGCTCATTGGGAGCAATTTGGGGTTAGGTGTCTTGCTCAAGGATACTTCGACATGTGGACAGTCAGAGCTGGGATTCGAACCACTGACCCTTCGATCATTGAACGACCCGCTCTACCAACTGAGCTACAGCCGCCCCTTCAATCTGAAGTCGTCTGGAAGTCCAAGACATCTACCTGCCAACTTGACCCCCTGCAATGGATTTCATAAAATGATCAATAAAACCCTACAGAATTCATACTTTGCGGCGAATTTGAGGTCAGAACACTAACGGACACCAATTACCCTTTAACATGTTTTTAAAAAATTTTCAAGGTACCCACCCACATCCATTGTATGACCAAAACGGTGGTAGAGCAATTATCAGACTTTCTCAAAAGTAATAGTTTTGTCAACGTTTTGATCTGAACCATTGTATATGATCATAAGTAACCTTATGATATGGCTCAACATGATTTTTCCCTTTACTACTCCTTTAAGAGTCTGGGTGTCATCCTTGACAGCACTCTATCATTCCAAACCCACATCAATAACATTATCCGGTCCGCCTACTTCCACCTTCGCACTATCAACCATCTTCGCCCATCCCTCACTCCCAGCAGTGCCGCCATCCTGGTCCACACTCTGGTTACATCCCACCTGGATTACTGCAATTCTCTTCTCTTTGGTCTCCCCCATAAACTCATCCATAAGCTCCAACTGGTCCACAACGCTGCCGCCCATATCATCACCAGAACACCATCCAGCAGTCACATCACACCCGTCCTCCAACAACTCCACTCCATGGGGGCCAGAGCCTTCAGTCGCTCTGCTCCTCGCCTCTGGAACTCCCTCCCCCCTGACATCAGGAATATCGACTCCATGTCCATTTTTAAGTCCCACCTGAAAACCCACCTTTTTAGACAGGCCTATTCACTGTGATTGTTGATGTTTTGTATCTTTGTCTATTTTATTGTATTTTTATCCTGTACGGTGACCTTGAGTGACCTGAAAGGCGCTTTATATATAAAATGTATTATTATTATTATTAATTATCAGGTAGCTTAGCTCAGTGACTAAGAAAACTGCATAGGCCTACAGTACTGTGGATACACAGGAATTATGCAAAATAAATAGACCAGAGGGGCTAAAATGTTTCTTAAATAGCAAAGACTATCATAAGCTTAGCTATCTACATTATTACTGTATATCTGCATGTTTTGTGTTGGCTGGCTTGTTCCATCTAGCTGACTGAGCTGGCAAAACAGCCTCGCTGTCTAACTAGCAAATAGCAGGTTGGCCTGCAGCTTTTGTGACAAATATGGTAAACTTGCCACTTACATGAACGGTACAAAGGAATGCATTCAAAAATGTTTATTGCAAAGTTAGCAAAGAATGCTGGCATATAGAAACTGACTGGATATAGAAGAAGCCATTGACCTCAACAAGATGTGGTGGTTATGGCTAGCGCTAGCTAAGCTAGCAATAGCACTAACCAAGCAGCCAAGCAGCGGATCATCGTTCATCCGTAATCCGTACGGATCTCTCTCTACGGTTCGGCACGCACGTGGTCCGCGGATAGGTTTATAAAAAAAACAAAAAACAAAAACAAAAAACAAGGATGTAGGCCACGTGGTCACATAGGGCGCATGTTCAGTCCACACTAGTCAAGCACTGCCAGTGGTAGTCATGGCTAGCGGAGGAGCTGAAGAGCTTGAAAAACCTCCTGCATCATTTAAGTCACATGTATCGGAGCACTTTTGCTTCCCTGTAAAATATAATGATGATGGAAAAAGGGTGGTGGACAAAACCGTTACAGTTTGTAGGCATTGTGGCACGAGAAAGCCATATGAGAGTGGAAATACATCAAGCATGGCCACCCATCTGAAGCGACATCACCGCTGTGTGTCAGTGTCAGGAGCCAATACGAAGACTGCTCAACAACCACTCATCACCATGGCATTTAAGCAGCCCTTAGCTAAAGAATCTGACCGGGCTAAAGCTATTACAAAAGGTATTGGGGTGTTTATAGCTGCAGACATGAGGCTATATTCCATTGTGCAAAACAAGGGGTTTAAACACTGAATGTGCTTGAGCCACGTTACGAGATCCTGTCGCGCACCCACTTTGCTGAGAAGATCGTGCCAAATCTTAATGAGCAGGAAAAGGCAAAAGTTGTCAGTGAATTATCCCAGGCATCCTGTTGCGCTCACCACAGACGGGTGGACCTCCAGGGCAATGGAAAGCTACGTGACTGTGACTGCTCACTACATCACAGCAGAGTGGGAGATGAAAAGCCCTGTGCTGCAGACACGCCCCCCCTCTATGAGTCACACAGGCACACATCTGGCGCAGGTACTGACAGAAGCAGTAGCAGAGTGGAAGCTAGAGAGGCCCAATACTAATATATCCCAGTCACCACAGATAATGCTAAAAACCAAATAAATGCAGCAAATGAGGCAGGACTGGGCCCACAGTTAGGGTGCTTTGCACATGCAATAAATTTAGCATCCCAAAGGGGAATTACGGTGAACAAGATGGACCGCCTCCTTGGGAGGATCAGGAAGGTGGTTTCCTACTTCCACCGAAGCACAACAGCTGCTCATGTACTCAAGACAAAGCAAGAAATGCTGCAGCTGCCTACTCAAGCAGCAGGCAGCTATATACTCAGCACTGACAGACAAGAATCTGAAGAAAAATGTCATCGTTGAGACACGATGAGACATCGTCATCGTCACCTTGTCTGATGATGACGTGAAAGTGGCAGAGGAGGTCCTCCAGGTGCTCAAACCCCTCAAAGCAGTTACAACTGTTGAGCACTGAAACGGCGCCATCTGTGTCCATGATCCTGCCTCTGAAAACCAGGATTCTACAATCTATGGCCCCGAGTGAGGAAGACAGCACCATCACAAGAGATGTCAAGACTGCCATAAGAGAGGACCTGAAGCCCAGATACACTAGCCCCCCTACTCTCACCTAGACCCTGCCCTACGCCAGAGGACATACAGTGATCTCACCACTGAGATTGTGAGCAGTCTGGGCAGTGAAGACTGTGAAGAGGTAAAGGGGGAAAAAATATGTAAAAATTATATATTTTATATCCATCCATCCATCATCCGCTTATCCGGGGTCGGGTCACGGAGGCAGCAGCTCCAGCAGGGGGCCCCAGACACCCTCCGAAGAAAACTCATTTCGGCCGCTTGTATCCGTGATCTCGTTCTTTCGGTCATGACCCATCCTTCATGACCATAGGTGAGGGTGGGGACGTAGATAGACCGGTAGATCGAGAGCTTTGCCTTTTGGCTCAGCTCTCTTTTCGTCACAACAGTGCGGTTAAGCGACTGCAGAACCGCACCAGCTGCTCCGATTCTCCGGCCAAACTCCCTCTCCATGGTTCCCTCACTCATGAACAAGACCCCCAGATACTTGAACTCCTTCACTTGGGGTAAGGACTCATTTCCTACTCGGAGCGGACAGGCCACCGGGTTCCTGCTGAGAACCATGGCCTCAGATTTAGAAGTGCTGGTTCTCATCCCAGCCGCTTCACACTCAGTTGCGAACCTATCCAGAGAGTGCTGGAGGTCGCAGGCAGATGATGCCATCAGGACCGCATCATCTGCAAATAGCAAATATATATTTTATATATTTTTCATTTTGAATAATAATGACTTTTATTGTTATATAGATGTTATTCCCATATGTTTAATGTTTATGACATATGAAATTAAATAATTGGTTTAATTAATCAAGTAATTTTTCTGCAGGGTCAAGCTGTAGAGCCAACAGGAGCAGACTCTGACACATCTCCTCAACAAAAGAAGTCAGCCATGGCAGAGCTTTTTGGAGAGACCTTTGCAAGCAAGGATATGAGCAGCAAGACTTTTGCGGACACCATCAATGAGGAGATAGCATCCTACCAGGCAGCAAGCGGCATTCTAGTGGATGGTGATCCACTGACACGGTGGAAAAGCAATGAGTGTAAATACCCTCACATTGCCATGATGGCAAGACGCTATCTCGCTGTGCCTGGCACTTCAGTGCCTAGCGAGAGGGTATTCTCAACGGCAGGGGACATAGTGACTGCAAAGAGGTCTACACTTTCCCCAGACAATGTAGACATCCTCATCTTTTTGAAAAAGAATTTGAAAATATAAGTCTGCTTCACTTTCTTTCTTTTCTTTTGGTAATGTGGACATAGGCTGGTTTTTAATTCACTATCCATGTTTAAAGGAAGTAGGTGTCATGCATTATATTGCACTTTAAGTTTTTTTTTAATTTTTTATCTGTTGCAACACTAGTTACTATCAGTCCTCTAGTTTATAGTGGTACAAAATAGATTCATAAAATCAAATTGGAAATAGTTAATTTTCAAGAGATTGTGGATGTAGCCTAGAATGTATATATGAAAGTACAGAGGAGAGCCTGATGACGTGAGGCTAATGTGAAAGTGGAAGTTGATCAGGTCTCTGTGTTAACGTTACTAGACTAGCACCTGCATACAAGCTCATTCTGAGACCAATCATTTGTGTTGTTTTGTCTCTCCTCTAACCAAGAACGTTAGCTAGTTACTACGCTAGCGGTACACTAGTAGGAGTAATATTTGTCCGTCAGGTCCAGAACAATTGCATCCCCAGTACCTACGGTACTGTGGAAAACGGGTACCGTCACATTTTCAGAATTTTGGCATTGACTTGGTACCGAAGTATCGGTTCTTGTGACATCTCTAGTGTACTTACCACCACTTGTAGTGTTTGCTGACTGGCTCCCTGAGGGTTCTCTGAGGTCATCTGAGCGAGTGTCTGTTGCAGAGTTCTGGCCAGCAACACCACTGAGCCCAGCATGGCCACCACCCCGAACACCAGACCACTGCTGAACCTGCACACAAGACACACAACGTTGCGATGTCAGACCGTTTCAAACAACACCAGCATACAGTAACATGGCATAATACTGTAGCAGCCCGGCACTGACCCAATGAGAGGGGTTCAAACTAGGGATGCACCGATCCAATTGGGTATCGGCCCCGATATTGAATAAATAACTAGATTGAATAGCGGTGGCAATGGGCCCGATCCATAGGAACCAATCTATTCTATCCATTTCTATGCTGTGTGCAGCATGTGACTTCATGTGCAAGCAATGCGCTCACCCCACGTGGTAAACACAACAAGCTATGCATGGAGCAAACATGGAGCGAGCCAAAGGATCACCCATTCAGAGATTTTTCACGCTAACTGTACCGACTAGTTCGACAGCTGCTTGCAATATTTGCAAAGTCAATGTTCCGAGGGGTGGTGATAAAACTTTGAGTTACAACGTTCACATTTCCCTCAGTCCAGTGTCTAGTTCAAACCAAACTAGCCTACCTTTCAGACTGTTTGCTTATGTTTGCAAACGTTTGGTGCGAAACCCAAACCCAAAAAGTTTGGTGCAATTTAAACCCAAAGCTAATAGGTAGGGAAGGCCATCAGTACCAAAACGTCTGGGAACAAGGGAGGGGGTACCCTAACCCTAGCTCTCTAGCACCCCCATTTTGTTTGATTGGGACAATAATAGAGCTATAGCCTCTGGTTATGTGTAGTCCATCAACCCGTCAGACATTATACACAGTTGTAAAAAGCCACGCCCTCTGCATTCCTCATTGGCTCATAGTTTTTTTTTCCTTTTACTTTTCAAACTTTTGCCAAGATGGAACTTAATATATTGGTCCCTAGATTGTGTGTACTGAGGTTCATGCAGATTGGTAAAACCTCCTAGGAGGAGATAGATTTTAAGTGTTTTTCAAAAAACAAAAAATGTTGGAAAATCTACATAACCGAAAGTTATGGTTTCTTGAGGCTTTTTTGTTTGTGAGGAGAGACATATCTGCAAAGTTGCATGCCTCTAGGTAAAACGGGGCATGAGGTGTGCCTGTTCAAAGTTTGCCATTTCAAACGGTTGCTAGAGCTCCCTCCTCTGGCCAATCGATGAAGACTTCGATGACCTCTTCGCATGATCCTCTACCATTGTGCAAAGTTTTGGGAAAAGTTACCAGTCAGTTATAGAGGCTGCCATATACTTCCATGGCAGACAAATAATAATACTACCAATTACAATAGGGTATCTCACACTTTCGTGCATGGCCCACTAAAAAAATATTTTTAACACTTTTGTAATTATGCCAAGGATCACAGGGGGTCCAGGACCCCTGGTTGAGAAACACTGATCTAGGCTACTGCTCGAACCAACTTTCTTGCAAGTTGCTACCACACATTCCAGGAATGTACAAAATTGGCATCATCCGACGATGAGGAAACTATTCCAGCAGCTTTGGTAAAGTAAGATAAATCGGCAGGTTTTTGCTTTTTTGGCTAATATTAGTTAATGCTAGTTATCAGTTTTAACCAATGGTGCCTGGTGGGTCCTAGAACCGAGTAAGCCAGGACCAATGAAGCACACATGCACAGCGCGCACGATTTTTGGGGGGATGCGCTTTCAAAGCATGCCCTGATGGGAGATTTCACAGCACCAGAAGGGCACTGAGCTGTGGCATTTTTATATGAAAAAACATACAGGAAATCTACAGTAGCCTAGGCTACTGATGTATTTTAACACGTCAACAAAGGCCAATAATTTGACAGCGAGCGAATAAGAGGGCAATATTTAGGCCGAACGAAACAACCAAGCTTTAAGGGACACACTAAATAAACTAGAGAGCCATTATATGACAACAATCGGCCAAGCACCATGAACAGGAATGACAGAACGATAAAATACATCCCATTATGGCACAGCACTCAATAGCCTACTCCCCTACTTCAATCAGTGTTTAGGCTACTAGCCTACTAGGCCACTAGGCCTATTAGCCCACCGCTCCAGGAAGCAAAGTTCATGCTCTCGAGTGCTGATTAAATCTAGGCAAAGCAAAACGCACAGCCATACCAACTGGTAATTAATCATGAAAGACCTTATATCGTAACCCAAACTCACTTAATCCACTTCATTTTGGAATCAACTTTCAACAAATACTCAAGATCTCCATTTTCCATGTTCATTGATGCTGCCAGTAGCTAGATAGCGAAAGTGGGTCACGTGATTGACAGGCGATGTGAATGACGGGACAGTCATGACAAGTTTTGATTGGATAAACCGTCCCAATGTTAAAATGTCAATGGGAATTCCAATGTAAGCACTTCGAGAACTGGCTTACCCTATGCCCACTTTTAAGCATTTTGACAAATCACAGATAAGTTACCACATTTCGACTGATGACAACATTTTTCACAGTTTTGTATGTGTGGGCTAATTTGATTGGTTGATTTTTCATTTGGTCTTGATTTCCGTAAACCAAAATCATTTTACCTGACCTACAATGTTAAGTGAATGACTAGCTAGTAAGACAGCTGTCAACGGACCATAATGTGGACTGTATTTTTATGAGGACTGTAGGGGGCGATGGAGCACTACCAAAACGCTAAACACTGATGAAAATGAAGCGATATGGCAGAATACAAGACACATTTAAGTCAAAAACAGTCTGAAAGTCGATTTCCGTGCCTTCTGAAAGAAGGCGCAAAAATCAAGTTTTATTTGGATTTGTATGGGTAAGCCAGGCTTACCCTGGCTTATAGGAGCAATTGCCACTGGTTTTAACTGTGTGATGTTGTAATCGCTAGCTCTGTGTTGAAGCTAACTTAGCTGTCTAATGGCCAGATGTCGTCGAAAACCTAAAGTCCTACCAACTCCCAACACCCAACAAACAGGAGATGTGATGAGGGGTAGACAGGTCAAGGGATTAGTGAGTGAATTAATTAATTATTGATGGATGATGGATGGATGCATGAAGGAATAAATGAATGATCCAATATCATGTTTCTGATATTGATTTCACATGGGGCACATTTCAGAAATGCTGTCATTGATAGATAACATGAACAAATTAGCAAACAACTGTATGGGTAGGACAGAGACTGGCTCTTCAATACCACCCCTTCTCCTTTACTAAC
Organism: Borostomias antarcticus; assembly: GCF_949987555.1. Taxonomy (NCBI): domain Eukaryota; kingdom Metazoa; phylum Chordata; class Actinopteri; order Stomiiformes; family Stomiidae; genus Borostomias; species Borostomias antarcticus. The sequence continues at coordinate 9,273,477 of NC_140242.1, forward strand.
ATTCCTTCTCTCTTGTTTTCCCTAGTGGACTGACCGGTTTTCACTTTAGAATGCGTCTCAATTTCTTTTTCTAGTTATGCCTATTTAATGTTTTATACATAGTTTCAAAACACAAACCTTTTGAACAATGATAATGTGAAATAAAGCAATGGCATTCAAATTAAAAGGACCATATTAACTAAAATACTGTACACCCCCCTTCCCCCAATTACAGAAGTCTAGTGCTCCTGCCTCAGTGAGAGTGACACCACACACTCAGAAGCAACTTACACACCAAGATGTCTTTCAACAGCATATGAAGTACCCAAAGGACAGCAAAGATGCAAAAAGGCTCAACAGGGCAGTTGCAGAGTATATTTGTATGGATAAAGTGCCAATATATTCAGTAGAGAAAGCTGGGTTCAGAAACCTTGTTCATAATTTGGACAAAAGGTATGACCTCCCGTTAAGGAATTTTTTCATGTACAGTAGGACCCCACTCATCCAAACTTCAGAGATCCGAACCGATCAAAAGATTTTTTTTTAGCCTGCTATCTGGTTACTGGTGGGATTTTCATTACAGTACTGTATCCTACTGTGAAAAAAACAGAACTGTATGTAGACCTACATGTTGCCTGTAGGCTGTAGCCTACTGTCATGTTTCATTTCTTTGTTACTCTAATGTCGAGCGCAAAACGCAAACGAGTCTGCTGCGCGAGAGCTGCATTCCTTGGTAGCCAGAAAGCGCGTCAGCAACCTGAAGCGGCATCGAGTCATTTTTCGTTCCCAGTTAATGGACTTCAGGAACACAGACGTGTTGTGGGCATGTAGATTAGCCTACTAGACCTACTGTATTTGTTAAATAATAGCCTACAGCCCACGTTAGCCTACATCGGTTGACTTAGGGACACGACAACTTGTCTGTCATTTCATTTATTTATTTATTGATTATCATTTGCTCTAATTGTTCTAATGTTGGGTTGTTTTTAGGCTATACCATTTTGTTCTGCGAATACAGTAGCCTATCGATGCAGCGTACGCCTCATTTGAGAATAAAGTACTGTATTTGATCAAAGCACGCACTCAAGTGGAAATTCGGTTATTTTATTATAGGCTACTGTAGGTCTATTATAGGCTAGGCTATATGAGTTTAGTTGGCTATTTGATTGCAATTTTGATGCAAGTAATTAAGGGTATTTATTGGTCTATTATGAGTCTATATGAAACAAGTATACCACTTATTGAATTTGGTGCATTTTAACATAAGTTTCAGTCATCCGGACATTTCAGAGATACGAACGACCTTCGATCACATTGGGTTCGGATAAGTGGGGTCCTACTGTATAATGAAATTCCCAAGATATATGATGAGACAAGGTCTATGTTCAGTGCACAGCTGGTAGCAAAGCCATTCTTCTCCTGCACTACAGACCTCTAGACGAGCAGAACTGCAAGCGCATACATGGCTGTAACACTCCAGTATATTACAGAAGCCTGGGAAATGGAGTCCTGGTGCCTAGGATGCTCTGCATTGCAGTCTGACCACACAGCTGACTGTCTGAAGGAAGCCCTGGAAGATATTGTAACAGAGTCATGAGGGCTGGATATGACCAAAATGTCTGGCATCACAATAGACAAGGCATTTGCTGCTGACTACACTTGGATATCCTGCTTTGGCCACAACCTGGATTTGGCTGTCAAGAAAGCCATAGCGATAGATCGTGTGGCAAGTGTTATACTAATTTGACAAGGAAAAGTTATTCAGAATTTTAATGCCACGCCAATTATTTAATTATTTATTATTGTTATTGTTCCCAAAGTCTGTGTTTTAAAATAAAGCTAAATCTTGACATTTGAGAGTGTTTCACCTTTTTTACAAAAAGTATCAAAAAGTACCGAAAAGTACCGAAATGCACATTGGAAACAGAAATTTGGTATCGTGACAACCCTAGCGCAGTGCGATACTTTCTGTTTTAATTATTTTACTCTTATTTTCTTATTGTACAGCACTCTGTAGGTTAACCCGTATCTAAACTCGCTTGGTTTTTTTTAAAAGCATGTGACCGATGACAAACGAGGCCTGGTTTGGTTCGAGATTCGAGTGGTCGATGTAAGGAAGTGAAACCTGCCTTACGTTGAAGGTTGTAGTGGTTGGTCGGTTGTTGCATCGAGTTGAAAGTGTAGTAGAAGTGTTCAGGACTGTTTTGCAGGACTTTGTTGGAGGAGTAGGAGTTGAGGAGTAGTAGTCACTGTCACAGCTCATACTGTACAATCACTCAGTCCCCAGTTTCACTGCCCATATGCCTACTGAAGCACATTCACTGTCACTGCCAAGTTAGCTCACAGTCCCCAGTTACAGAAGCACATTTAGCCTACTGCCCAACTGCACCCCTCACAATGTTGTGCCTCTTTATTTAATTATTCCTGTTCTGCATGTTTAGTCAACATGGTCACTCAAATAAATTTATTAGGCAATTTGCCAGTTTTCATGTGTTGACCAATAGACCCATATTATAACATGTTATTGTCATCTACTTTAGTTAGAAATCGTTACAACAACAAACATAGCTATTAATGATAATTACTATGGGTTATGAGTAACCTATATCATGCAGTGAAGTCACAACCATCCTCATTGTTTAGTGTAGTGGCTGGTTATTCCTTTGGTAAAGTAGTTGTTTTAACACACCTTTATCATAGATCCAGGCAGATGAAGATTATTCTAAGACTCGTATTAAGGGAAGATGGTTTGTTCTCAAATACAGCTAGGACTCCATTGCTCCTCTATTCAATTAAAACGTTATTGCAGACAGGTCCAGATAAATAAGACACATATAGGCATACTTTTCCCCTTCCCTTGGTTTATACAGTATGCAGCACACGGCAATTAGGTTCGGCGTACATGTGTACAGTAGCTAAACTAAAAATCTGTGATGAAATTGTCAATCAAAATCAGTTAAAACGTTATTGCAGACAGGTCCAGATAAATAAGACACATAAGGGCATACTTTTCCCCTTCCCTTGGTTTATACAGTATGCAGCACACGCCAATTAGGTTCGGCCTACATGTGTACAGTAGCTAAACTAAAAATCTGTGATAAAGTTGTCAATCAAAATCAGTTATATCAGTAATGTTTTGAAGCAGGTGCGCAGTAATATTGGCTGCTCTAAACTATCTTTACCAGCAGGTGTCAGTAGCGTACAAAGCATTTAATGAGGCTTCGAGTAATTAATCTTTTTGTGATACAATGTAATGTGCCAAAATGACTTGCTTAGTAGTTCATACTAGTGTTAGCTAACATAGCTACAAGTTCAATTTCAAAGTTGATTCAGGGTGGGTAGCTAGTGTTACGTAATAATACAGCGCAATGTCTGGCTAGCAAGTGATGTTCAGCTAGCTCTATCTTAAACAATAAGCAATAGGCCTACTATAGTCAGCTAAAAATCATTATAGCGAATGGCGACCTACCTTTAAGTAGCCAACGAAAGGTAAAGCTCCTAAATAGATCTGATCACATCCACCCTCATTAGACAAGAATGGAACCACCCGTTGGTCGGGACGTGTTAACGTGTCATTTTTTGTTACGTTAACGTGACCAAAAATGCCGTCTTAACATGATCAGATTAAGACGTCAAAAACTGCTGTGTTATCTTGTTTGTTCCCAGACGTTTTTGATACTGATGGCCTTCCATAAATAGGGGACCTGATAACGTTAAGGCCGGATTCATAGTCGACGCAAACTACTGTACATAAGCGCAAGCAACGCAAGCTTCGCAAGGCCACGCAAGGTCTCGTTGCGTCCTTGCGTGTCATGCCGACATTTGTCACTTGACGCAAGCAATTGTGCAATTCCTTGCGTTTCGCAATTCATCGTTCACAACGTAGCTTGCGTTGTTTGCGTCGACTATGAATCAGGCCTAAGGAGGCAATGTGTTTGCCATTTCTCCCTCTCCTTACTCTTGTCATGTCACAGTGAAGTATGACACTGTTGCTCTCTACTGAGGCTGAGACCCACTCTGTTAGTTAGCTAGCTAATGCTAATGCTAATGCTAACTATAATGCTAATGCTAACACTAATGCTAGCTAGCTAAAGCTAGCATTAGTGTTAGAATTAGTGTTAGCTAGCATTAGCTAGCTAGCATTAGCGTTCAAAAGTGCCTTTTGTGATGTCATGGTGACCTTGACCTTTGACATTTGAATACCAAAATCTAATCCAATTAATCTAATTAAGTCCAACTGGACATTTTGGCCAAATATGTACAAATTCTATCAAGCCGTTCTTGAGATATCGTGTTTAGCAGGCCAAAAACACCTTTTGTGAGGTCAGTGACCCTTGACCTTTGACCCCCACAATGTAATCAGTTAATCCTTGAGTCCAACTGGACATTTTACCCAAATATGAACAAATTCCGTTAAGCCTTTCTTGAGATATTGTGTTCATCAGGCCAAAAACATATTTTGTGAGGTCACAGCAGCGTTTCCGCTGGTAAGGTTTTGACGTGGCACACTGCCATGGTAAAATCCTTGCCGCCACACCAAACATTTGATACAAAAAACAATAATACAAATTGCGCTATATATAAATAAAACTTAGGCCTACTCCTCAAAATGCCTAGCCTACTAAAATACATGTTATGTTAGTAATCTAAGTGTCGTTATAGTTACAGTTAGACGTGCCGACAGCTCCTGCCCATCTCAAGCACGTTGGTAAAGCCTTTGGTTTTATAATTCCCTGATGACAACTAGCGGATCCTATAACCTAATATATCAATACAATTTTCCAGATGGGCATACAACGATTTTTGAAGAGGAAGAGAGAGGAGAATGATGAGACCAGTCAGGTAGGCTAGGTTATTGCCGGCTAGCCATGATTCACACCGGGGGATTAAGGAACAAGGCAAGCTACCTGTAGTAGGCTAACAGTTTTGCCCGCTTCCCAGGGACCAGTAAACTCTGTTCGGGCAAGAGGAATGCCTCATCGGACAAGTAAATGATGAATATGATAAATTGGCTTTGTGTTGCTAACGTTACATAACGTTATCTGAAAATGCAGTTTGAGCCGAAGCGGAGCCTGCTCCATTTGAGCTAGGCTACGCGCTGCTGTCTGTCTGTCCGTCAGTCAGCCCTTCAAGTGAGCGTTGTCAAGGAGACTAACACCACAAGCACGAGTAGGTTCTGCAACTTTCGTGCGAGTCAGGTGCAGCGCTGCCTGATGGATTGTGCGACGGTCTTTTTGGCTGGCTGAACTAACACTACGTAGCTTGCGTTAATGTTCCTCCAGCCACCTAAAAAATGCCAATCAAAATAACAGAAAACAGCAGCTGTTACCATTATAACAGCTGCTGTTATAATGGTAACCTACAATACATCTGATTAAAATATGTCTATAAACCATATGATTTATTAAGTGCATGTGTGGTTACTGTTTTATCCCATCCAGTTACATGTAATTAATTACATTTTAAGCTCTAGGACTTTACCAGCCTTACGAGATAAGTTAGGCCATCTTTATAGGCCTACTTATAGGAAGGGGACAGGAGAGAGGAACAAGGGAGGAAGAAGGGCGGTCTCCGATCCCCCGCTTTGGTTTCAAAATCGGACTCTTTTTTCACACACCACCACACCAAGAGATCAGTTCCACAGGAAACACTGGGTCACAGTGACCTTGAACTTGACCTTGAACTTGAACCCCCACGATCTAAGCAGTTCATCATTGAGTGCCAATTAACATTTCTACCAAAGGGGAAGAAATTCCGTCAATGCGTCCCCGAGATATTGCATTAACAAACATCGGACGGATGGACGAACGGACAACCCGAAACCATAATGCCTCCGGCCAGGCTATCGCCTGGGGGAGACATAAAAACTAATAATGATGTGCCATGTTAGTGGATTCATTGATGTATTGCCAACTATGAACTCAATGTGCAACTATTTTGATAATTTATTAATCATTTGGAGACATTTGTTTTTAGTTTTTCTCCTCTTAAATCTTTGATTCCAGCCTCTCAAATGTGAAATGTTCTGGTTTCTTAAGCTCTTACTGCAATATTCTCGGTATTGAGAACTGATCTACCTCCAAACCTCCCGTGACAAACACATTGCTGTTACCTGGGCTACCAGGTGCCTTGATGACTTTAGACACCTAATACCTACTGCCATATTCTGTCACATTTTCATGTGAGTTTATCATGTTTAACATTACTTACATATGGTGAGCTAGACTGACACAATAGCTGCTGTGCAACAAGTGGCTCAAACGAACGACATATTGCAGTCACTCAGTCCAACCCCCCTGCATCCAGCTTCACGTTAATGGGTGCACATCAATGGGTTCACTTGTGCTACTGTATGCTAGAAATTTGTCCTCAGTTAGAGAAGTTGCCAACATTAAGAATATGGTTCGCCAGTGAAGCTCCCCAGTCCCAAACTGCTACATCACAAGACACCACTAGCTTACTAGCACTATTTCAACCACGTTATTAGCTACGTTAGCAGTAACGCTAGGCTAACGTTAGTAGTGAGTTGGCTAGCTAGCTAGCTAGGGTGAGCGACAGCTAAAGCACATTTCAAATCGCTCTGTTGGGCATTTTAGTGCCATGCAATAACATTAAGCTTGCTTTAACATAGCCTACAATATCTGATCATAGTTAGTTTAATGCTAGGTTACACAGACCTACCTTTGTCTCCGGGAGAAATTCCAGCTGCCTGCAACTCAAGGCTTCCCAGACAATATACCAACACTACTCTGCCTCTGATATTTGGGATGTATTGGTTCAGGTTTGACATGTCAAGGCATGAGATTTTTGTTGGTGTAAGCTAAGCCAATCAAACATGAGTAAATAATAATAATATAATATATAATTGTGTTGTTTTTTCCAAAGGGGAGGATAAACATTTCTTGTTGTTTCAGAATAAAATGCCATAAAATAAAAACATGTATTTTATGTATTTAAAATACAGAAATACAGGCTGTGTGTAATTAATTACAGAATACAAATTACTTTTAAAATTCAAGCTAAATGCAAATTACAAAATACTTTAAAGTAATTAAAATACATATTTTAAATACATTTAATTAAAATACTGCCCATCTCTGGGTATCGGCAGATATCCAAATTCTGGTATTGGAATCGGAACGGAACTGAAAAAAAGTGGATCGGTGCATCTCTAGTTCAAACCTGGGGGGGGAGGGGGACAGACAGAGCAGAAAGAAATGTGAGGGAGGGGGTAGAAACAGGGTCCAACCCCAACAGCAGAGAGCATGAGCATGCATGGAGGTTGGGGTTAGGGGTGAGGTTACATTAGGGATGTGGCTGCTAGGTTACCTTAGGGTTAGGGTTGCGGTTACGTTGGGTTTAGCCCAGTTCACATACAAGATTCGCAATGCGACGAAACCATTTTAGAATGAAAATTGCAGCGGTGTGAATTACCCTGTCGCAGGTCGGCTGAAGCAAGCTGATTGAGTCTCAAGAGATTCGACTTGTCCAATTGCAAGCAACAAGTTTTAGAACGTACCATAGCGTCAGGGCCATTGTTAAGATTTTCTAACCAATCAGTGGCTGAACAATTTGTGCCCGTGTGCTGGCGCGAGCGTGTACACAACAATGTGTCAGGCTCTCTGGGTTCACACAAGGGCTAGTAGGCTACCGGTTAGTTAGTAACCAGTAACTGCTAGTTCACGTTAACGAGAGGCTACTGTACATTGATTTTAGAACAGAAAAGGCAGACAATCGCGGAATAGACTAAACAAATGCGGACAATATATAATAACGGTTTGCTGGATAAGGAAATAGGTTGAGTGACATGAGCCGTTGTTATGGAAACGGTAAACGGTCTCCGCTCGTTGCTTTGGTGTAAATAGTTCAGTTTTAGAATGTTGCAAGGCACAGTTTTGGGTTACTGTTGCAGGGGGTTGCAAGTTGCAACCAGTCTCGTTGCGAATCTTGTATGTGAACTGGGCTTGAGGTTTAGCGTCTTACCACAGGTAGAGGGCGTGGGGGTTGATGCGGGCGCAGCGGGCGAACAGCCGGTTGAACAGGGACGTCTGCCAACGCACGTGGAACGGCGACAGGGTCAGCCCTCGCCCCGACAGCCATGCCTCGTAGCCATGGCGATACGACACGGAGTACTGTTGGGACACAGAAGCAGTGAGGAGCCAAGCGAGGTGATTCTCAAAATCCAACCTCACAAAACCACAATCACGTCCACAGCTCCATATTCTAGTGTTTTTCAACCAGGGGTCCATGGACCCCCTATAGTCACTGGCATAATTATAGGGGGTCCTTGGGAAAATAAAATAAAAAAAAATTAATGGTATATTTGTTTAATGTATCAAAAGTATGTTTACGTTATATTGTATAAGCCCATCATATTTAACAAAAATTAATACAAATAAAAATTACAATTAAAACAAAATTAACCATTAGGGTAGGCTTATTCACACACATTCACAACTATCATGTTAATTGGAGCTAACTCACTGACTCTTGAAACAATGATTCACAAATGATTCAAACAGAACTCGCAAATGTGAGAATGTGAGCTGCGATTGTGTAGCCTACAGACGGAGAATAGCCAGTCTGCACTCTGTGCGCATGCGTGCTGGAGCAAGTGGGGAAGCTATTTCGTTTCTAAAGAAGTTTCTAAAGATCATATTACAGAGGCATGTGAAAAACCACAACAAGCCCTCGCTCTATGTAAGCACAACTAGCGATTCATAAAGACAGATTGATGAAAACAACCGTTTCGGGCAAAAATAGATTTTTTAGAAGCTGCATTCTCAGTGCCCCGTCCACCGCCATTACATGGATATACTTGGCTCGCGCTGGATTTTAAATTTCTTCTACAGGCCTCCGAATTACACCAGTTATCTCGGTGAGTCAAACGTCTTATAATATGCCGTAAATAAGGTCCAGGTTGTCAAAAACGAACATTCTCCTTTAACAATTTGCTGAGATATGACCCCATATCCTGTTTGGCAGCTTGGACGACAAATTTGATTGGCTGTAGCGGGCGAACGCAATGGAGAATCAAAAATCCTGTGAAATTCGTAGGAGGAGATACATTTTAAGTGTTTTTCACAAAATCCCAAATGGCGGGAAATCCAATATGGCATAAAATAATGTCATAGGGTGCTTTAAACTTGGCTTGAGCCAAGGAATCCAACAGTACCTCGTTTTTGAATATCGGGCTAACGGGTCAAAAGTTGCGTGCCTAAATGCACCTTTGACACGTTGGTGGCGCTAGAGAGTGTGAGGAGTGGACATGAAACTTGGTGAGGGCGGTCAGGACACTGTCCCGAATGAGTGTGCCAATTTTCACAACTTTTACCATACGGTTCTATGGGCTGCCATAGACTCCCATGGCAGAGGCATAAAGAAAGAAAAAAAATAAGAAAAGGTACAAGAACAATGGTGGCCCCTGGCTAATAATGGTATAGTAAGATCAACCCCACCGGCGGGAGGGCATACAACAGCACCTTTAGGCTGCTGAACAGGGCATGCGCGAACAGCGACTTGAGCAAACACTGCCTACTGGATCGCCGTGCGCTATTACGTGCCGGTCCCTCCAATAGTCAAGGTCCGCTCCCAACGACCTCGGTATCCGCACAAGGCGCTGATTGTGTCTCACGGGATCCGGACGGAGCCGTGCGAACCACCTCTGGGTGCGCCTCATGTGCAGCAGGCCCAGGGACACCACCACATGGGCTGCAGCCATGAGACCCAGAAGGCATGATCGATAGAACCGAGACCTTCAGAAATGGACGGAAAATGCTGAGACTCCTCTCCAGCGTTTTCCTCCTTGGGTCGGACAGACGCGCTCTCATAGTGCCCGTGTCCAGATTGATACCCAAGTAAACAATCTGATGAGCCGGCTACAGATTGCTCTTGTCCCAATTGACCGCAAGCCCCAGTTGTGTGAAATGTCTCACCACTGTGGCGGTGTGCGTCAAGCCAGAATAGGCAACAGAGCCAGAACCAGCAGGTCTTCCAGGTACGCGAGGATCCTGATGCCCGAGCGCATATCGAAACAGGACTCTGGTATATTCGTACGCCACTCCCTGGAAGGCAAAATGCAAACACATCTGATGCCGAGGAGTTATCGGCATGTGGAAGTAACCATCTTTCAGGTCTATACTGATGCAAAATCACCAGTAAGGAACGCTTCCAGCATTTGCCGCACCGTAAGCATGTGACTCTTCAATTTTGACGCCTCACGCCTCCCGTTTTCTTGGGCACAAGAAAGAAGTGGGAATAATACCCCTCGTTCTTCTGCTCCAGCGGGACCACAGTTACCGCTCCCTTCGATAAAAGCTCTGTGATCTCTGCTGACAGAGCTGCGGCTTGATTGGGATGCGGTATCGCCGTCTCCACAACGCCCGTGAAAAGCGGAGAGGAAACTCTGCTTGTCCTGGTCCTGTTCTCTTCACGCAGACCGGTTAGAGACAACCTAGAGGCAGCCACGTCGCAGCCACAACCTTTGGGAGGGGAATGACGAGATGATGTGCAGCTTCTTCCAGCAGCTTCGGGAGGTAGCAGGGATCACTGGATAACGAGCCACTAGCATCCTGGGCTTCTGAGGGTGAGTCGTCGTTGGCCTCAGAAACTCCTTCTCCTGCCTCATCATCAGAAGGAGGGAGGCACAGAATCGGCGCAGGCTGCTGAAGGGGACCACCGACCCCGTCTGAACCACCCTCCGCGGGTACAGGATCTTGGTTTCCCAGCGGAGGCGGCAGGCAGTCAAAGAACTACACTCGGTGAAGTCTCTCTAGAGCAGGGGTGTCAAACTCATTTTGCTTCAGGGGCCACATAGAGCCCAATCTGATCTCAAGTGGGCCGGGCCAGTAAAATAATAGCAAAATAACCTAGAAATAACGTCAACTCCAAATCTTTACCTTTGTTTTTCAATATTTCAATATTATGCCTTAATTTATCATTTAGCCTATATATGTGCATTATAACTCACAGATCACAGTGGATCTACAAAGGCACAAAACATTTATTCACAGATAGGCCTATGGAACTGAAAAAATGGCATTTCACTTTGATTAAAACAACTTGTTTATTTTAATGTACAGTAGATACATTTTCACATCTGACCACCTGAACTGACTCACCACACTATGCACAAACTAAAGTGGGAGCTATGAAGAACGTCATCACCCTGCCTTGTAAATGTATTAAATTTGTACATTTCAAAAACCCATAAAAGTGATAGCAGTGCATGAGCAATAGAGTTACACCAGACCAAACTATTTTGTGCTGAAGCTGCTGACTGATATTATACTGCACAATGTTCATGGTCTTTAAATATTACATTACCACAGTAAATGTTATTTTTAACAGAACTGTATTCTTCAGAGTGCTCTCATCAATTGCAACCGAAAATGCAACAAATGACTTGACTTTGTGATTCATTTGGCTGTCCAAGTCTGCCGAGAGATCTGAAATTCTATCTGCGACAGTGTTCCTCGTTAGGCTAATGTTGGCAAAGGCCTGTCGCTTTTCAGGGCACACGATTTCTGCAGCCTTCAGCATGTTTTCACGAACTCGCCCTCAGAAAATGGCTTGGATCCTAACATTAACTCGTTAGCAATAAGGTAGCTAGCTTTCACCGCTGCATCACTGACCTCTCGGCTACGGGTAAAAACAGACTGCTGTTTCTTCAGACCCACTAACAATTCATTTATCTTCTCTATTCTCAGTTGTCCTCGCAAATGGTTGTATTTTTCACCATGATGAGTCTCATAGTGGCGTCGAATATTATATTCCTTGAGCACTGAAACTTGCTGATTACACACCAAGCACACAGGTTTCCCTTTCACTTCTGTGAATAAATAAGAATCAGTCCATTTTTCTTGGAAAACTCTGCACTCTGTGTCAACTTTTCTCCGTTTTGACAGACATTTTGGTAATGACGGTGCAACCGTGGGTAATTTTGACAACAAGAGCTTAATAACGATAAGGCAAGATTGCCAGATGATTCTGGGCGCGTTGCTGTCACGTGCTGTTTATTTCCGGATCTCTCGTTATGTCAGTGCGACCTCTGCTGGACAAATTTGGAATATCTGTTCCTTTTTATTAATTTTGGACGTCGTCTCGTGGGCCGGTTTGAACCATCTGGCGGGCCGGTTTTGGCCCGCGGGCCGTATGTTTGACACCCCTGCTCTAGAGGATCACGTTGAACGCGGGTCTGGCAGTCAGGAGACAGCATCAGACCCACCGTGGCGTGCTGCAGCCCCATGCAGCGGAGCAGAGTGGATATCTCACGTCGCTATAGAGGGTGCCGCAACCACAGAATCTTTCCAGCAGACTGGGCAGCGCTGGCCAGAGATCCCCGAAGGACGCCGTCGGCTCTATGGTGAGTCACTGCGTAGTCATCTTCGGTTCTTCTCTTCCCAGTCGTCTTCGCAAGCTGAAAATTTCAAAGGAGCAGCTCTGCAGGCAAATCCCAGTTATACAGTGGTGCACCGGACCTGGTTGGTCACAGGTGCATGTATTGTTGTTTTTTTTCTTCTTCAGTCAATTGTAGCTAGCTAGGTTTCACTAGCCAATATGAGCTAGCCCTGTGGGGCGGAGCTCCACGAAATAGAACAGACAGAATGTAAGCTCGTTATACTCTGTTCAAATCTTCAAGAATCAGTCAACTTCGGTGGAGTGGGCGTATCTGAAAGTCTGGACCCAGGCTAGGGGTGGGGGGACCTTCAGGATTTTTCATAATATGCCAGGAGTCCAGAGCTCAAAAAGGGTTGAGAACCACTGTTCTAGACCTATCCCAGCTACTAGAAACTGTTCCCCGTCCCGGTCCCTGCTACCTCACTTACCTTTATATAATATTTTATTATAGGTAATGTTGTTTGCACCCAAGTGAATAAGACAAGTAGCTGGCTAGTCAGGAGATCACAGGTCGTGCTACTGTGACGTTAGCTAGCAGCTAGTTTACTAAACTAGCTTAACGT
>NC_140242.1:9296417-9298917 GCF_949987555.1 Borostomias antarcticus
GTGTGTGTGTGTGTGTATGTGTGTGTTCATTTGTGTGTGCGTGAATGTGTACGGCCGTGTGTGTGTGTGTGCATGTGGATGCGTGCGTTTGTGTGTGCGTGCACGTGTATGGCCGTGTGTGTGTGTGTGTGTGTATTGGCACCTTCTGTTGAAGATACTCCCTCCTGGACAGAGAGAAAAGGGCAGCTAACACATCTACTCACATACTGAGAGAGGTCACAGTGCAGGGGTGTGTGTGTGTGTGTGTGTGTGGGGCACCTTCCTATCAGACCGTTAACGTGTCAGATGCCTGCTGCTGCGGAGAGAGAGACACACACAGACGGAGAGACTTCGACGCAGGGCACCGAGCTCTCTCCTTCCTCCCCGTCTCTTCTCCTCTCCTCCCTTCTCCCTCTCTCTCTTCCTCCTCCCTTTTAACCTGCTCTTCTTTACGCTCTCTCGTTCTCTCCCTATCCCGTCCTCCGCCCCTTCGCTCTCTCCATTTCTCTCTCCTTTCCCTCTCTGCCTCTCAGTCACCTCTCTTGACCTCCTTTTGTTTGTTCTTCCTGCGTTTTACCCTCCCCTTCTCTCGTCTATATTTAATCTCTCTCCCTCTCCACCCTCGGCCTCTTCAGACGACGCTCTCCCCTCCTCCTCCTCCGCCATCCCGTCTCTCTCTCTCTCTCTCTCTCTCGCTTCCCCCCGTCTCTCTCCTCCTCTCTCCTCCTGTGAATGGAGGAGTACACTCTCCTCTACAGCTCCTCCCAGAGGACGGAGCTCCTCTCGCGGTTCCAGCGGCTGCGTTCTGAGGGCAGGATGTGCGACGTGGTCCTGGAGGCGGGGGGCGTGTCCTTCCCGTGTCACCGCGCCCTCCTGGCCAGCTCCAGCGACTACTTCTGGGCCCTGTTCAGCGAGGGCACGGCGGAGCGGCAGGTAGCCGCCGTCAGCCTCCCGGCGCTGACGCCCCAGGGGCTGGACATCCTCCTGGACTTCCTGTACTCCGGCTGGCTCTGCCTGTCGCCCCCCACCCTCCCGCTGGTCTTGGAGACGGCAAGGTACCTGCAGGCGGACGAGGCCGTGTCGATGTGCGAGCGCTTCCTCCGCGACGGGCTGTCGGCCGGCACCTGCTGCCGCTACGCTAACCTGGCGGAGCGCCACGCCCTTCCGGACGCCCTCGCCGCAGCCAATCAAACCATCGCCGCGGAGATAGTCGGGCTGTTGCGGGAGGACAGGGGGGGTCTTCTGGAGCTGAACGTCCAATCGCTGACCGCCGTGCTGGAGGCGGAGGAGATGCCGGGCATTAAGGAGGCGGAGCTAGTGAGGCTGGCCCTGGATTGGCTGGATGAGAACGGGCCGTTCCCACTGGTCCGCTCGAACCTGTTGCTCAGCCGGCTGCGCTTCGGATTGGTTTCCCCCTCCGACCTCGCCAAGCTAAGACACGCCCACCCAGCAATGGCCACTCCTCTGATGAGGAGTCAGGTGACAAGAGCGCTGGAGTACCATGAGCAAGGGTCGGCTCGCCCTATCAGACAGAGCAGGCACTCGACCCTCAGGGCGTCGGCCAATCACGTGTTGCTGGTAGGGGGCGGGGCCAGCCCGGATTCCCCAGAGCAGCAGGTGATGACCTTTGACCTCAGGAACAGGAAGCTGTCATCGCTGGCCGCCGGTCTCCCGCGGCGACTGCAGAACCATTGCGTGTGCACCGTTGGAGGGTTCCTGTTTGTGATTGGTGGAGAGGAGTTTGTAGGGGAAGCTGAAGAGGGAGGGAAGTCTCCAGCCGTGACTACAACCAATCGGGTGTGGCGGTACGACCCTCGCTTTGCATGCTGGGAGGAGGCGGAGCCCATGCTCGAGAGGAGAGCCCGGTTCGCCTGCTGCGTTGCCGAGGACACGATATACACCGTAGGGGGAGGGCAGACGCGCTCCGACACGCACGCCTCGCTGGCCTCAGTGGAGTACTACGACATGTCATCGGGGGCGTGGAGGCGAGCCGCGCCTCTGCCCCGCCCCCTGTACGGACACGCCTCCGCCGCGCTGGGGCGAGGCCTGTACGTGTCCGGAGGACTGCCTGGCGATCGGCCAGGCGACCCCCGGGGCGGCGTCCCGGGCGGTAGCCGCGGCAACCAGCAGGAGAGCAGTCGGGAGGTCCTGTTTTTGGACGTGGGCGGTGGGGGCGGAGTCTGGGAGAAGAGAGCGCCCATGTCCATCGCGCGCTTCGGCCACCGCATGGCGGTGGTGGGCGGGTTGATCTACTCGCTGCTGGGGATGTACGAGCCCTTCTGTGACATCGAGCGCTATGATCCGCTGGCGGGCCGCTGGACCCGCCTACGACCGCTCCTCATTGGCTCATGCAGCTACGGGCTGGCGGTCGCCTCCTCGGGGCGCCTCCTGCTGTTCGGAGGCAGGAAGTGGACAGAGGGACAGGAAGTGACTGTGAGGAGCGTTCTAGAGTACGACACGGAGAAGGACCGCTGGAGAGAGATCTGCCAGCTGCCCAGACCTCTGAGTGGGACTGAATGTA
>NC_140242.1:9303917-9318917 GCF_949987555.1 Borostomias antarcticus
CACACACACACACGCACGCATGCACGCACGCACGCACGCACGCACGCACGCATGCACGCACGCACGAACGCACACACACAAACACACACACACACACACAGTGATATGGTGAGGCTATTGTTTACACCTTAAATCCATGAAGCGGAGTGGACTAGGAGAATAAATGTCTGGGATGAAATACCCTTTGTCACCAGTAGAGGGCAGTAGCGTGCGCATGACACGCAGACCTGTGTCATAATATCTAAATAATGTAATTGGGAATGTCAAGGATAATAACCGCATAATGTAATGTCATGCAGTCTCGGTGTAAGTGTGTGTGTGTGCATGCGTGTGTGCGCGTGTGTTTGTGTGTCTGTGTGTGTGTGCGTGAGCATGTGTGCTTGCATGTGCTTGTGAGTGTGCGTGCGTGTGTGTGAGTGTGTGTGTGTGTTACTCACCAGTGTTTGTGTTCTGGTCTTCTCTAGCGGGGGGTGAGAGCAGTGTGTGTAGGTTACTGTCCCGAGGCAGTGTGAAACTGCGGGGTTTCCCGCCATGGGTTGCCATGGGAATGAGTCTCTGCATTGCCAGGGGATACGGGAGGTTCCGTTGGGCAGGGAGAGTGTAAACTCCGCCCACCGCCATAGTCCCGCCCCCTATGACCGGATCAGCAAATACGGCGTCCTCTGCAACAATGATAAACATTCATTCAGTTATTCGCCACAAGTAATTAACAAGAATAGGACCCACCTTAGTATTTTTTCTCTGCATATTATCAATATATCAACTCTCCTCAACCACATTATTGTAATTATTGTAATTATTTAACACATTTAATTCATATTTTAATAATTACTACTTCAATAATTGTAAATATTTTTATTTTAATCATTTTAATTATTGGACAAACATGCAATGACAAACATCTTCAAATGTCAGTCCGTGATATTCCATGAGGTATTTTTGATGGACATGTGAGCAGCCGCATGGGAGCAGCCCAGGAAGTGTGTCACCTAGCGGTCCGGTCTGGAGGTAGTGCAGCCCTGCCTCTGTCAGAGGGGTCTCAATCAGGTCCTGCCACGAACGCCGCTGAGAGGAGGAGGAGCGACCGGGGGAGCCGGTCTCACTGCTGCCCCCTGCAGGACTGGAACGGTACTACAGGAGAGAGAGATACAGAGACAGACAGGGGAAGAGAGAGAGAGACAGAGGGGAAGAGAGAGAGAGAGAGAAAGAGATGAAGAGAGAGAGAGAAAAGGAGAAAGAGAGAGGGGGAGAGAGGAAGAGAGAGAAGGAGCAAGAGAGAAAGAGAGAGAGTGGAAGAGAGAGACAGAAAGAGAGAGAGGGAGAGAGAAAGAGAGAGAGGAAGTGAGACAGAAAGAGAGAGAGAAAGGGGCAGAGGGAGAAAGAGAGTTCTGATGGCCTTTAGTGACACAAGCTTCAGCTCCAATGGGTACACAGAACACAAGGCAGTGTCTCAGTACAGACCTCCACAGGATCACAGCGGTACTGCGCGTCACTGCTGCTGCTCCCTATTGCCGGTCTGCCACTGTGAGTGCTGCTGCCTCCGCAAGGCCCAGAGTGGTACTGCGCCTCGCCGCTGCCCCCCGCAGGCTCACAGAGGAAGTCCTCCTGCGAGGAACGGGAGCGAGATGTCTCCGTTGACGACAGACGGGTGGTCCTGCCCTCCACATACGCACTCAGCTGGGAGAGAGGGGTGAGAGAGAGAGGGAGGAGGGAGAGAGGGGTGAGAGAGAGAGGGAGGAGGGAGAGAGGGGTGAGAGAGAGAGGGAGGAGGGAGAGATCAGAAAGAGAGAGAGAGGGATGAGATAATCATGGGTGTATTAGAGTCATCACCAAGGCGTCAGTTTGTGACACATGGTGAGACACAGTGAGACAAACTGATGGATGGTGTGTGCGTGTGTGTATGTGTGTCTTAATGACTCACCGATGGTGGCCGGGGGTACGTGTCGTAGGGGGGAGGGGGGCTGTCCTGTTTGGGACTCGAGGGGGCTTCGTCCTCATGGTCGCTCTCACTCCAATAGTCTGCCGGAAAGCACACACGCACGCAAAAGGTCACAGCATGAAGTGTGCATGGGTGTGTGTGTGTGTGTGGGGGGGGGGGAGGGGGGCGGGGCGTGTGTGTGTGTGTGTGTGAGCTTGTGTGTCTGTGTGTGCATGTGTGTGTGTGCGTGTGTGTGTTCTCACCTTGCTCCTGGCGTATCCTCTCCGTGTATCCGACGGCAGCCATGTTCAGACGGCTGAGCCACCTGCAGTCCCCGCCCACGGGAAACAGGAAACAGGAAGTAAACAATGTATCAGCCCCTCCGGAGCAGACTGACAATGCCCAGTGATACAGACACTCTTACATCAGTGTAACGGTCAGGACTTGGGTAGGGCTGCTCTGACTCTGGATTCGGGGTCGAGTTATACAGTAGTCGATAGTGATATGGAATATGTAGGGGTGGGACCTATGCCCACCCTCCCATTGCTCTCTGTAAAGCGCATTGTGTTGCCTCTGTGTATGAAATGCGCTATACAAATAAAGTTGGATTTGATTTGTTTTCATGTGATGTGTCTCGGGTCATGTGACTCACTTTACAGTACCTGTTCATGTCGTCCACTCCGTCCGCCGCAAAGTAGAAACTCTTGACCTTCGGATGGCAGGCTTTGAACGCACTGCGGGGAGAGGCGGAGTTAAAACCAACGTACACATGCACACACATCCGCAGGAGGGGGAGAGGAGAAAGCGAGGGAGGAGTTTGCACTGTCCTGTCTAGTCCTTGCACCCGGTCTAATGTTGTCTCCGTCAGTGTTATGCACCAACTGACCAGAACAAATTCCTAGTACAGTATGTGTAAAAACGACATGGCAATAAAACCGTTTCTGCATGTACCACCGGTCACAGACTGATAGCAGCTGGTTTAGTGATATTGGGACTTTTCTTACTCAAACACGGACCCTCAAAAGCAAGACACAAACCAGGCAGTAAGATAGTGTTGAGTAACTAAAGGCAGGACTAACTAAAGGCAGGACCAAACCAAAACCAAACAAACACACACACACACACACACACACACACACCTATATTTATATCAGTGAATACCAAGTCAAAGTCAGGTTTATTTGTCACATACTACATCATACGGGTATGACAAGGTACTGTAATACTGTAATAACACTGTAATACTCACTACTTCCTGCGACATTCGCTGGCCCGATCGATTTTAAACTCTGGGAGACTGACAAACCCTTCAGCCTTCTCATCCTGTGGTCAGAGAGAGGGGGATGAGGAGAGATTAAAAAAACAGCAGTCTCCCTCTGCTGTGCATCTGATGAAGGTGCCATAGATCATTTAAGTTGCACATCCATCCACAGAGCTTTTAGAAAGGTACAGAATAAAAAGTATTGACCCCCCCCACCCCCAAAAAATATTGATTATTGATTAACGTTGACGGGTCCAAAATGAATGTTGTGTTTATCTGTCTGAGATGTCTGAGGTTTGGTTCCCACCTCTCACAAGGCTAATAGTGTGATGACGTTGGTACTGTAGCATGCGGTAGCATCTCAGTGCCTGGAGCGATCAGGAGTCCTAATACCATTGGCTCACAAGCCTTGTTATGAGTTTTTTTACGATTCATCTACATAAAAATTTTATCTATCGACTGCTTCATGGAATGTTATTCAAAACAATAAGACCAGTTTGGCCCATCTCAACATTCAGTTTGTGGACAATAACACAGTCAAGTTAGCTAACGTTAGCGGCGGTAGCTAGCTAGATAGCTAACGTTAAAATTGACAAGGTTACTTTGGACATTTTGAAAAAATCTTCGACTTGCTAGCATTTGACTATTATTACAGATTGACGCACCAGAAGTTTACTTAGACCAAGTCGTTGACCTGGTGATCGAAAATCCCATTGAAAATGTCTACAGTATATAGCACCTTCAAATAAAGACCCACAGAATCAGGGCTCACCTCCTCGTTGATGTACCAGTAGAGGCAGGTTTCTTTGAGGACAAACCAGTATTTCTTCCACTTGTGCGAGAAGTAGCCCTTGGCGTCTCTCTTCCTCCAGAGCCACCCCTCACAGTCAGCCCGCCCCAGGGCCTTACAGGACACCCGCCGCCGACTGAGGGACGCCAGGGCTCCACCTGGACACACCGGGGGGGAGGGGGCGGGGCGGAGGAGACGAGGGGGAGACGAGAGGAGAGGAAGGAGGGGAGAGAGGAGGGAGGGGGCGGGGCGGAGGAGACGAGGGGGAGACGAGAGGAGAGGAAGGAGGGGAGAGAGGAGGGAGGGGGCGGGGCGGAGGAGACGAGGGGGAGACGAGAGGAGAGGAAGGAGGGGAGAGGGGAGTGAGAGGAGGGGAGAGGAGAGGAGAGGAGAGGAAGGAGGGGAGAGGGGAGGGAGAGGAGTGGGGGAGGAGGGGAGAGGAGAGGGGAGGAAGGAGGGGAGAGGATGGGAGATGAGAGGAGCGGGAGAGGAAGGAGGGGAGAGGGGAGGGAGAGGAGGGAGAGGACAAGGGAGAGGAGATGAGAGGAAGGAGGGGAGAGGGGAGGGAGAGGAGGGAGAGGACAAGGGAGAGGAGAGGGGAGGAAGGAGGGGAGAGGGGAGGGAGAGGAGGGAGAGGACAAGGGAGAGGAGAGGGGAGGAAGGAGGGGAGAGGGGAGGGAGAGGAGGGAGAGGACAAGGGAGAGGAGAGGGGAGGAAGGAGGGGAGAGGATGGGAGATGAGAGGAGCGGGAGAGGAAGGAGGGGAGAGGAGGCAGGAGGAGGAGAGGGGTTGGAAGGAATGGATGGAGGGATTATACAGCCTGGCGGTGGAAGGGCCTGAGACCCGTGCGTGTAACTATGACGATGACCTCTCCTGGGTGTCATAGAAACCATGTTCTGGCGTCAGTGATGTTAGAGCAACGCTGGACACAGAGACAAGAAGGTCTACAGTAACTGTCTTTATCTCACCTCTACTCTTCTTCCTCGACTTAGACAAAGAGGAAGACTGCTGGTATGTCTGAGAGAGAGAGAGAGAGAGAGAAAGAGAGGGAGGGAGAGAGAGAGGGAGAGAGAGAGAGAGGGAAAAAGAGACGAAGAGAGGGGGAGAGAGAGGGGGGGGAGGGAAAGAGAGAGGGGGACAGAGAGGGTGAAGCAAAGGGAGAGATAGAGAAAGAGAGATAGGGGGAGATAGAGTGAGGGAGAGAGAGGCAGAGAAAGAGGGGGGTAAGCAGAGGGAGAGAGAGAGAAAGAGAGAAGGGGAGAGAGGGAGGAGGCTGTCAGGATGAATCAGTGGTCTTTGTTCACTGCACAAATTCATGGGATATAAGATGACAGATTTAGTGAAGGAGGGGGAGGCAGATACACACAAACACACACACACACATACACAGCGTATACACACACACACACACACACACAGCATACCCTCTCTCTCTCTCTCTCTCTCTCTCTCTCACACACTCTCACGCACACACACACACACACATTGATAACTTTAAATCAAATATAAACACCCATCTTTTTCCTCTGGCTTAGTGCTGTTTCCCCACCGTTCCACGCGCTCAGTGTACTTCGTTATGCTCCCAATATCCTCTCACTGAATTTTTAATCTGTTGATTTTTATGCAGTCATTTATTCTCATTACTATTTTATAATTCCATCCCTGCATTTTATCCCTATACTGATAATTCCAGTTTGTCTTTTACTCCTTTTATTCCTTGTATACTTGTTCATGTATTGTTAATGTGTATTGCACTGTGATTTTAATTTACAGTCTGCTGTAATATTCATATTGATTTGCATTAACTTGTAATGACTGGAAAGCACTTTAAATGTGCTATATAAATAAAGGTGACTCGACTTGACTTGACACACACACACACTGTATATACTCACACATACGCACACTCAAACAAAGACATTACACACTCACTCACAAAAAGAGGCAAACTCACACATACACATACATACAGTACACACATACACACGCACGCACACACACGCACACGCACACACACACACACACACACACACACAAACACAAACACTGGGGAGTCGAGGTAAAAGTCACCCTCACAGAAGACTCCAACACCCAGTAGCACCTCTCACACCTCTAAACATAGAAGTAGAGAGGGGGGGTTTTTGGAGGGAGAGAGGGAGGGAGAGAGGGAGGGAAAGAGAGAGCGAGAGATGGAGGTGGAAAGGGCGAAGGAGAACGTTGACCTACACTGGGGAGGATGCTGGTGTTATAGAACATTAGAGAGTGTCAGCTCCGTACTTCACATCTCCCTCTTCAGCCCTCCTGCCACTGAGCACGTCCGCAAACATGGTCTCCTTTTTGGCACACTTTCAAATACTTTCAGCCCCTTTCAAATACTTTGTGCCCCTTTCAAATACGTTCAGATTTTGCCCCGAATTTGGAGGTCCTACGTCCTACGTCCTACGCAGGATGGGGGGTTCTGTCTTTGTGGACCGTTTTTTCCACAGTGTCCGGTAAGTTCTATCAATTACAGCTGGTCTCCTTGACGGTGCTGCAGGTGAGCGAGGGCCGGAGGCCAGCCGTGATGTCACAGCCTGGCTGGCGTGACAGCTGGGTCGGCGCCATCACCACGCTCAACGGGACAGATGACATAGGCCCCGCCCACGCCCGCTGGCACGCCATCTGCCACCTCAGCTTCCATATGCACACAAGCACACACATACACACACACACATATACACATACAGTACGCACATATCACACACACACTCACGTCACACACACGCAAGTCACATACACACACACACACATGCATGTCACACACACACAAGTTAGGCACACACACACACATACATGTCACACATACACACAAGTTAGGCACATACACACACACGTCACACACACACAAGTCAGGCACACACACACAAACACACACACACACACACACACAAATACACTGCACACACACGCACGCCCACATTTACATGAGGTGGTGCGGTGCACTCATGGAGGGTCAGTCCAATCCAATCTAATATGACAGCAAATTAGTCTGAACCCAGAAGCTCAGAGATGGAAAGATGTACCTCTCTCTTCTCAATTCCCCTGCTCCCCTCAAAGATGAACACACAGCACTATACTTCAGCCAACTATGAACAGAAAACCCGTTTTCGCTGACTCTGAACTTAAGCTCTTTTATGTTCCAGTAATTATGCTTGAAGGCTTCATATTTCATGCAGACAGAGGAGGAGGAGGAGGAGGTGATGAGGAGGAGGAGGAGGAGGAGGAGGAAGAGGAGGACGTTTCAGAACTGGAAGTCTGGTTCTCAGTAACAGAACCTCTGCCTCTGTGGAACAGTGAGTGAATCTAGACTTAAACTAGAGATGTAACGGTATGAAAATTTCATATCACGATTATAGTGACAAAAATGATTACGGTTATCAGTATTATCACGGTATTATACAATGTATTGAATATTTTCAAAAAATACCGATACACACACTGAAATCATTTCACATTTCACAAGTTTTATATTGAAAACCACAAATACAATTAGCAGCACTATGCACTTTTTGTGTGCATAAACATTAAAATGATGCGTCTTGAAGACTGTTGCTAACTTTGGTTGATGCTGAGCATTATTGACAGTGAGTTTTTCAAAGTGCAAAAATCAAACACGGTTTTACTGATCATTTCATAGCGATGAATTTAATCCGAATTTATCGGGGTTTATCATTAAACCGGTTATCGTTACATCCCTAACTGAACTGCTTCATTAGGACGAGGAGGAGAGAGAGGTCACTTACATGATAGAGGGACGCTTGTTCTGCGGGCGTGGCCTCTCTCTGATTGGACTGGAGGACATAGTGGGAGGGGCTCTGGCTGTGGTGGCTCCTCCTCTTGGTGCGCCTGGCCGTGTCGCCGGTCCGTTTCGCCGTGTCACGCTTCTGGCTCCGCCCGGCGTGCGGGGGGTAGTCCTCGGACGCCGACCTCTGCTCTGCACCGGCCAATCCCACGTAGCGCAGCAGAGACGCCTCTGTGGGTCACAGCCAATCACAGCCATGCTGTCAAACTTAAACCAATTGCAACCCACCGGCATCCCATTTCAGTTCCCTGTCTCATGAAGTGTGATGTGTGTGATGTGTGTGTGTGTGTGTGTGTGTGTGTGTGTGTCACCAAGCTTCAGATCTGAGCTCGGACATCAGCTCAGTTAGCTAACGCAGTCGCGAATGCAGAAGTGCACGACCCGAGTTCCCTCGGTTGCCGGGCAGCAGCCAATAGGGGGTGACACATACACACACAAACATCGTCGGCGTTTCCATAGCAACAGTGTCAGTGATTCAGGTGGAGGTCAGAAATGATGTTTCTGATGAAAAATGTCTGTTTCCGTTCCTGCCTCCTCCTCCTCCGTTCTCTCGTCTGTTGCTCCCTCCCGTCTCCTCCGTCTCCCTCCGTTTTCTCCATCTCTAAACCTCTCTCTCTCTCTCTCTCTCTCTCTCTCTCTCTCTCTCTTTCTCTCAGTTCACTTCAATTCGCTTTATTAGCATGACAAATTGTTCATCCATGTTGCCAAGGCTTTTGGTACATTCAAATGTATGTACTTTTTTTTTTGCAAATCCAATAAAATAGAAATAAAAATAAGTGATTTATTAAGTGAGTAATTAACAATACAGATTTGCACAGTAAATAAACATTAACACAGCTATAGACGTATATGTGTGTATTTGTGTAGATATGTGTGTCTCTGTCTTCACTCTCTGTCTCTCTGTCTCTCTCTCTGTCTCTCTCTCTTTCTCTCTCTCTGTCTCTGTTTCTTCTCTCTCTTCCATCACCCTCGCCCTTTTTCTAATGCCTCCTGACAGAGAGAACGTGAGGGAGAGAAAGGAGAGATAGAAGGAGAGAGAGAGGAGAGCAGAAGCATTGATCTCTACATAATTCAGAAAGATGGAGACATTTAACAGAATCTATCAGGCACCAAGGGACACACACACACACACACACACCAGTAATATGTGCACCCGCGTATGCACCCACACACACACACATATACACACACACACACACACACACACACACACATATCACTAACAGGGGCGCTCATACAAACATACAAAATACACACAACAAACAACAAAAGCACAAACAGAGACACAACAAGCAGAGACACACACACACACCTCGGCAGCTTTCCCTGTTCAGCTTTGCTGGGTCTTCATAGTCGCCCACCCAGCTACACTCCACAGGCATAGAGATGGGCCGGAGCCTGCCTGTACAAACACAAACACACACACACACACACACACACACACACACACATCATCATCAATCATCCTGTGGTTACAGGTGTGAAATGACTCAGTGATCTTGCGACTGTAATTGTATAAAGAGACAACGTACACATCTAGACCTGTCAGGTACACACAGGTGAACTACAGCACTGTAATGTGATAAGATTTAAGATTGTAGAACAAAACAGGTCATTACTCAGACACACTGTAACACTCAGACACACACACACACATGCATGCACGCATGCACGCACACGCACACACACACACACATCCTGGGAGTGTACCATAGGTGGGCGTGGTGCAGTAGATAGGCTCCTCCTCCTCTTGCTGACGACACTCCTGATCCAGGAATGTGTTCGGCGATTCTGAGCGCTTGGCAACCGCCACGCTGCCGTGGTTACGGGACGCCTCATCTCCAGACAGCGCTCCCGTCTCGTCCCTATGGCAACAGCACAGAGGCAACATCAATAGCAACGTACGTGCCTGATGGAGGAGGAATCCCAGCTCTACTATACAGCACAGCTCTAGGGCTGGATAGAGCACTTTTTAAGGAGGTAGAGCGGGTCGTCCAGTGATCGTAGGGTCGGCGGTTCGAATCCCGGCTCCTGTCCACATGTCGAAGTGTCCTCGGGCAAGACACTGAACCCCAAATGGCTCCCAATGAGCAGGCTCGCACCTCGTATGGCAGCTGCCGCCATTGGTGCGTGGATCTGTGTTTGGATGGGTGGATGAGAGGCCATTGTAAAGCGCTTTGGATAAAAGCGCTATATAAGTGCAGTCCATTTACCATTTACCATATTTGTGTTCACATTTGACAAGATATTCTTTAGTGCAAACAACAGTAGATGCACAAGCCTTGAGATTCTCAACGACATATGTTTTCAGTCACAGTCTATGGATACAGGAAGCAACGTTTCCTCTGTACAGTATGGTGACAACCAATTATCACACACATCGAACAGATGTTTTGCCGATGCCTTCGCTTTTGGCTTAGGCATTCCTGCCATCTGCGAGCCCCTCACAACTAATTTGTGGACATTACCTAGGCTTCCAAATAAAAACACCAGCAATTTACATTTGTACCCATGCTAAGAGCATCCTTGAGCAGTTGCTGTTCAGTCTCTGACTGACCATCTGTGCAGAACAGCTGACAGACACCGTGCCAAGAACATAAGACTCCACCTAGGCCCTCACACACACACACACACACACACACACACACACACACACACACACACCTGTACCTGGGCGTGTACGGCTCGGTGGGAGGAGGGGGGATGTAGAGGTCCTGGAGGGCGGAGCTCTTGGTGGGCGTGCCAGAGGGTGTGGCCGAGCCACTGCCGGGGCTCCTGGTTGGCTGTGGGGACGCAAGAGTGGGAGGGGCTATGACAGACATCCTCCGGTACGGTATCACGCCCTGAATTCATACAGTAAGTACCAGCAAGTTGCACTACATCTGGTGCAGGGCAGCCATCTTTGGGTCCAAATATTCCGTTTTGGTTGCAGTGTGAGGAGAAGCTGTACCTGCAGAGCCAGGGGCTTCCAGCGCATGTTCTTCAGGAGGGCGGGGGCGGAGCTGAGCGTGCTCTGGGGGCGTTTCTTCAGCGTCAGAGACACGCCCCCTTTGTCTCCTCTCAGAGAGCTGACCAGGTTACGCAGCTGCCAGCCCACCTGGGCATGGGAGAGAGGGTCAACACACACACACACACACACAAACACACAAACACACACACACACACACACACAGAGAATAGTGGATACAGATAGACTGAAGCAAGCATACAGACTCACCACAGTCTGGTGGTTG
Source organism: Borostomias antarcticus (assembly GCF_949987555.1). Lineage (NCBI taxonomy): Eukaryota > Metazoa > Chordata > Actinopteri > Stomiiformes > Stomiidae > Borostomias > Borostomias antarcticus. Next base: position 9,314,961 of record NC_140242.1, read on the forward strand.
ACTTGGATGACCTCATCTCCAGCATGGATCTTCTTACAGCGGTCTGCTGGAGACTGAGAGAGAGAGAGAGAGAGAGAGAGAGAGAGAGAGAGAGAGAGAGAGAGAGACGGAGAGAGAGAGAGAGAGAGAGAGAGAGAGACAGAGAGACAGAGACAGAGAGAGAGAGTCATGATTATAAATTCTTACCTCTGTTGGGTAGCTCTGCTGGTATCATGTGTTTTTGTGTGGCTTTGTAGTGTTTATGTTTTTAAGATGCATCTGAATTGCCAATACAAATGTATTGAAGTTAATTTACTGTAATTTAACTTGTGATACATAGACATGTATGGCTGGGTTGAACCTATAGTAAGCTCGTAGGACCTGATATTAATAATCAGCGCCTTCTTGCTGTCTTGAATGGAGGGAGGTGAAATTACTTCATCGGGGTCATCAGGTGGGCACCCTCCTTCATTGGTGTGTCCTTGATGGGCCCACAACACCACCTGTCGTCCCAGGTGTGCCCACCTCCACTTTTACCCCTCTTTATGGTCTTTTTGCAGTCCAGTTGGGGTCCTTCCTCTTCATCCAAAGCCACCTGCTGCTTCGCTCTGCAGCTTCTGAAAATGACCTGCTGGTTTGCTTGAAGGCCTGTCCTCGAACTCCCATCCCCTTCAGGAGCCTGGTTGTAGATGTGGCTATGAACCCTCTACACCAAACCTCGAAAGGGACCACCTGGGTATGCCAGCCACGTTGTTGTGCTTCAGCTGCTATGTCGGCGTACTTCAGTTTTTTTTATTAATACGCTTCACTAACTGCAACCTCCCATGGTACAGTTAGTTCCACGATGAACAGGGACTTCTGAGAAGTTGACCACAGAATCCGATCCGGCCTGAGATTTGTTGTTAAAATCTCAGGTGGAAACTTGAGTTGCTGGTCTAAATCCACTTGCATTTTCCAGTCCTGTGCCGCATCCAGGAGGGCCACCCTTTAGCCGATTTCACTGGACGTTGCCCTGCTCTTACGAAGGGGGTAGTGGTTGAGTGTCCGGATATTGGGGGAGGGAGGTCATTTCCAGAGTGAGTGCCAGTTGGAGAAAGACCTGGTTGTGCCTCCAGGTGTAACAGCCTTGGGACAGACTGGCTTTGCAGCCGGCCAGGATGTGCCTGAGAGTTGCTGGGGTTTGGCAGAGAAGGCAAGATGGATCTTCTCTAAGCCACTGGTTTAGGTTATTGTGTGTAGGAAGAGCATCATAGGTGGCTCTGATGATAAAGCTGATTTGGCTTCCTTCCATCTCCCACAGCTCCCTCCCATGCTCCAGGTTTTCCCAGCTAGTCCACTGGCCCTGCTTGGACTGTGAGACTGCCCCTGCGCATCTCTCTGCCTCCTGTTGCTGCCAGACCTCAGCAACTACCAGCTTTCTCCTCTGGGTGGATGTTGCCTTGTGCCATGTGGGCCAACTTGTTCCAAGTCCAAAGTACCCACCTCTTCCCTGCTGCACCTGCCTACTATATCGCCATGCCTTAGAGCAGATTTTGCTTGGCTCTATGGCCTCAGATAGGGTCCACTTCCTCCCAGTTGCCAGGGAGAAGCTGCTCGTATGACCACATCTTGAGACTTGGTCAGGATCATGTTCAGGTCACTTTGGTGCACTTGTACTCTTCAGTGAGGCTAGAGACAGGCAGTTCCAGAGCACCGTGTCCATACAAGCCGATATTGCTGAGGCAATGTGGAAGTCCCAGCCGCTTCTTGATGTATGAACTGACTGTCCTCTCCAGCTTCTCGACTTTGGAGATGGGGACCTCGTAGACCGTTAGAGGCCACACCAGACAGGGGAGCAACCCAAGCTGCCCAAACTCAAGGCCTTTGATGGCTTCTTCCCTCAGTTGGTCACTCTGGTCTGCATATTTGAGGCTCGTGTTGTACCACCGCCCTAAGCTCTTGACTGGCAGCTCTGACACCAAAGGAATGGGTGTTTCCTCGATGTGGAACCTCTGGTCTGCGCGTTTTCCTTTGATGGTGGATATTCTCCTGGATTTGCTGGGTTTCAACTTCATCCATGCCCATGTAATGTTGGAGTGAAGCTTCACCAACAGGCATTTCGTACAGACAATAGTTGAGGTCAGGGTGGTCATGTCGTCTATATAGGCGCAAATCGGAGGTAGTCGCTGTCCGGATTGCTGACGCTCTCCTCCTACTACCCATTTGGACGCTCTGATGATCACTTCCATTGCCATGGTGAAGGCCAGAGGGGAGATGGTGCACCCTGCCATTATACCCACTTACAATGATTGCCATGGAGTTGTGTATTCTGTTGTTGTAATGCAGAATTGTAAATTTTGGAGGTAGTTTCTAACCAGATTTGTGATGGTTTCTGGCAAATGAAAAAAGTTGAAGTTGTTTCTGGCACATGAAAGAGGCTGCCCAGATGAGAGAATGGGGGACAGATCCAAAAGCGTTGGCCAGGTCCAGCAATAAGACATGCGGGTCTCTTCCTTCCTTTTTTGCAGATGCAATCATGGTTGTGTGCTCCAGGCATCCTGAGAAACCTGGCACACCAGCTTTTTGTGTTGACATATAAATCAAGTTGTTCTGTTTCAGGTAAGTTGTCAACCTTTGAGCAACAATGCTAAAGAAGATCTTCCCTTCAACGTTCAGGAGATTGATTTGTTGAAATTGTTCGATGTTGGAGGCATCCTTCTCCTTGGGAATTACCACTCCCCTGCTCTTTGTCATGCTTTTGGGATGGTTTGTTTCTTTCATGCCACCTTCATTAGCCTCCACAGAAACCGCAAGACACTTGGAGCATTCTTGTACAGCCAGAAAGGCAGTCCGTTTGGTCCTGGCGCTGAAGCTGCCCTTGCCTTCCTCACTGCTCTCTCAATCTCGCTCCACGGGGGCTGTCATCCAACTGATGTTTTGGTTGAGGAATTGGTGGCCTGTCTGGAGGTATCTCCCTTTGCTCAAGTTTTTGCCCGTCTGTGTGTGTTGTTTTTAGGTGGTCCTCCAACTCCCTGTTTGGCACCTTAAGTGACCCGCTCTTTTCCTTTGTGAAGAGGCCTAAAGTACTATCGTGGCTGTCTGTGTGTTGTTTGTTTGCTTGTTTTTTGGATTTGTTAGTTGTTGTTTCTCTCACCCCTTCTGTGGTTCCTGTGATCACGTGAAGACCGTCATAGGTCGACTTGATGTACATTCCCTTCAGAGGAGAGAGAGTGTGTCATTTACAGCGTGTTTGCAGGCATACATGCGCCCTAGCGGCTTGGCTCCACTGCAGACCTCAGCGTCAACCATTGGCAAAACTCAAATGCACCTCGGCGATTCTCTAACGTTGGACTCTGGCATTGAATGCGACGCAACGGCTGCAGTGGAGACTCACAATGGATGTCACAATGGATTAATTTCCTTAGCGTCTGATGGTTGATGGTTGACGCTGATGTATGCAGCGGAGCCAAGGGGTAACCTGCCCTCACAACACTCTCAACACATACACACACACGATAACACACATACACACAATAAAACACAGACACACACACACAGACGGTATTACCAGGCCATCGGAGGGCTTGATGTTGGTCAGGTGCACCAACTCCAGGTGGGCGGACTGGGAAACGAGTGGGTCTGACGACACACAAACAATGTGTTCACACACCTCCGACAGAGTCTTACACTGAGGAGAGAGAGAGAGAGAGAGAGAGAGAGAGAGAGAGAGGATAGAAGAGAGAGAGAAAGAGAGAGAGAGAAGAGGGGTGGGGGAGAGAGGAAAACATATATTGAAAGGCAATTACTTTGATTGACCACTTGTAGAACATGCAGTGAGGGCTACTACTCATCTGACCAATGAAGGATTGAGAGGGGTGAAGGAGAGGTACTGTAGAATGAGGGAAGAGAAGGAGGAGAAAGGGGGAGGAAATCTGAGTGAGAAAAAGAGGTCAACAGCACTCACCACATGAAGAATCTTGTTTTCAGTCTCATAAACAG
>NC_140242.1:9321417-9331417 GCF_949987555.1 Borostomias antarcticus
ACTGTTGCTGCAAGCTATTTTATTCTGCGCTTGTAGGCCTATTGTTTGTTTTTATTTTGTTTTATAATGTTTTATGTTATTTATAAATAATTAGTCACCTCATTCATTCATCTGCACAATCCCTATTGTTTATGCTGCGTTCCTTTTGTATGGGAGCTCCGGATTTGGCGCCTATACGCGTAATACGTAGCCTATCGTCTGACATCCGACATCCGCGGCCTTTAATATTATAGTCATTTAATTAAGCTATTCAATGATCAAGGTTGCACGGCACATTGTCACTAAAGTGTGCTCATATTAATTAATGTAGCCTAATCATTTGGTTTGTGAAAGTCAAGACGTGACAGAAATCTGTGCAACAATATGCTATGACTAGATTCCAAGAGGCGCGCTCGCTTTCACAGCCTAATTGCCGAGTTGAACTCTGAAGGAGGCAGACCATTAAATTCGCAAAACATAGGTTTATGCATACTAGTATACATCCAAGCAACTGTACTCCGTGTTTTAAATAGCCAAACCATACTTGGAGCGAGATGCGCAACGAGTGAAAATTGGCTTCCGCTGAATGTTGGTTATAAAGATAGAGGAACTTTATAGCAGACACGCAGCCCTACTAACACAGTACGTAAAACTGACGGGACACATTGGTGTAATTGTGGTAACTTTGCGACGTCACCAGCAGCGGACCTAGCTGACACCTAGCTGACACTTGCCTTTTCAGTCGCAAAATAACCAAAATAGCCGTCCTCAAGTACACTGTAAGGGAACGTAGCCGCCACTGCTGCTTAAATCCGTAACTACGATGTAATTAAATAACGTGACAATGTGGTTACATCACAGTCCCAATCTGACTTTATTGGAAATGTGTCACAGTGGGTCAGAACATTTGTAAATTACTTAGGTTTTAAAATAAATTTTGAAGTCATACAGTTACAGAATTGTAATAATGAGGAGAAATCCTGCATGTCTGTTTTGTGTGTAATTTCTCATTTACAGTTAATATTAACACTAAAGATTTGCAGTCTAGGCCTAATAAAAAGAATGATAAAAAATATGCCTATGAATAAAGTCCTAATTTTGCAACCTAAATGTGAGCAATGAACGCTGAGCATTGAACGTAGAATGCAAGGCATTGGGCTACTTTCTTAGGTGACACAATTGAAGAACTAGACAAACAAGTTACACACTCTGTGCCAGTAGGTGGCTGTATGCACATTAAAGTTGTTTGCGATCCGCCACTAAACCTAGCGAAGGAGAAGAAGAACGAGAACGGTAAACTTCCGCCCCGTTTGAAACAGAAGGAGAAAGACCAACACGCTTTGTCTCCGCGACAACACAGATCCTGTAAGTATCTCAATTTCAATGTATACATTAGTATGTATACATACATACTATGTATTTTGGTATCGTCCCAGATAAAACACCAACGTTATGTGCAAGCTACCCTATTGTAATGATTATCTATATGCAGATGCTCTCTTTCCAATGTTGGCTAACTAGCTAGCCAGCTAACGTGATTAGCCTTTTTCGGGCAATGGTGGAGTCTTCTCAAGTCTAGCAGGCTCGCGCGAGCTCCTGCACGTTCGTACTGTTTCATCGCTTGGAATAAAATGTGATAATTAGCTTACTCATTGATTTCGCATTAACCCACGACACCGTTAGTATGTGTTTGTTTTTAGGCATTCATTTTTCCGAAGTTAACGTTAACAGAATACTAGAAGCCCCAACAACGGAGCTAGGCTAGCTAGCAGGATTTGTTATAGCAGCCATCTTGGCTCATTTTGTTACAGCAGCCATCTTGGTGGATTTGTGGTGGTAAAGAATTGTGTACTACGTTTTCACTCACATACAAATCCAAATTTTGCATAATAGGTACTCATGATGTGGACTACTAATAGAGGCGCTAAGACGGCCCCAGGCGTGGCCAGGGGCAGTCCTGGGACAGCACCACAGGCTCTGTGAGTCTTGTTCAGTTGAATGCCCTCATGAGTATTAACAGAAGAGCACCATATACATATGCACACATACACTCTAACATGTCGCTCTCTCCTCAGCTCAGCCCAATGGTCTCTGATGGTTCTGTCTGGCCAGCCCTTAGGTGGAGAAACACCTGATCATCAATAAAGGCACACGTAAGTACAAATGCACATACGTTTCCATAGACGGGATAAACAAAAGGGAATATTGATATTGAGTTAATGTTAGCGGTAGACATGTGAGATTCATAAGACGCATCACTGACGCCAGTGACGCCACAATATCAGGGAAATTGAGCAATTGCTTCCCTGTAGTGCAAACTTGCAAGATTCGCTCAGTTATTAACCCTTCTTGCCTTTTTTGTTGTTGGTTTTCTCTCTCCTCCTTCCTCTCTGTGCAGTTCTCCTGTGTGCTGAGCCGCTATCCCATGTATTGCCACTGCTGACAGGGTAGAGCTCAGCCCCATGCAGAAGTGAGTGATGAGGAGAGGGAAGATCATTTTCCCGTTTTTTTCCCCTCCAGTTTTAGGAACCATCTCAAGAATGTGTTCCCCACTTTTATGCCTTTAAATCAGGGTTGGAGTATTCCAGGTGTGTGGCCATGGCCATGAACACCAGTAGAGGAGGGAACCAAGTGTCTCATTCTCTCTCCACAGTTGTGTGGTTGTAACCCCCCACTAGCTACATATTCATTCAATCTTTATTTAACCTCGTGAATCAATTGAGAGTAAGCTCTCATTTACAATGACGTATAATCACTCTATATTTGAACTTGTACTACAGGTGAGATAATCCTTTTTAATGGTCTCTCTCATTCGCTCTCCTAGCTGTGATGTTAGAGTTGTGCAAGACTTGGGTGTTCTCCTGCTCTGAGTGCCCATTCTCCTATACCTCCCAGATCTACCTCCACAAGCACATCAAGAGGAGCCATGACAACCTCTGTCTGCTGAGGAACACACAGAGCATTATGAAGTAGCCAGTGCCTTGGCGAAGGTGTTTGAGCAGCAGTCATCAATGGATTAACTCCCAAGACACAAGGAAGAGACAGCGCAACACACGCTATGACTCCAGTGACGAAGGTAATATAATAAAGTGCATTCAACAGTCCCAAAATAGTACTACTTGAGTTGACTAATCTGAGCTAATTTACCTCTACTATATGTTCCAGTGCCCAGGCAGCCGGTCGGCAGAACTCAGACCAGACCAGCTATGCCAGGTGCCAGAGCCGGAAGGCCTGCTCTGCCAGTTATCAATGCAGGTATCCATGCATGTTTGTGTTGGTGAAATGTCTATGCATATTTGCACACTTAGTTAACTCAGGACTTTCGGAAGACTCATGTACTCAGTTCACTAATTCGCTCATCTCACATCTCACTACTCGGCAGTAGATGTTCGTCCCGGGTCCTTTGAGCCAAGGCGCTGTGAGCCCAGGCCCTTCAGCCCTTCAGACGTCCAGGCACGAGCAGCATGCATCAGCGATTAGCACCCCGGCCAGACCAGGTCAGGCTCTGACATGTCTCATGTCGAGTTGATTCTTCCCCTTATGCCAGAATCACTACGCCGCCAGCACCATAGTTTCCTGCTCATCCCTTTATCCTCTGGTTTTCAGGTAGTTCTCTGATGCCATCGCCTGTGAGACCAACAGCTCCAGCAGTGTTGCCATCAAGCTCTGCAGATGCTGGTATGCTGAATTTTGTGAACTACTTCATGCTGCATGTAGGGATATACTTTGAGCTGAATATCCATTATGGGACCGTACAATTACTTATAGCCACATCTGTGTTTAATATCCAGACTTCCAGAGGATGATGTGTCAGCAGTTCTCCAGCGTCATGCAGAGTCTGAGGGAGATGGCACAGACAATGATGAGACTGGAGCAGAGGCTGGAGCAGAGACTGTCCGGCGAGTCTGCAGACAGCTATCGGGGAGCAGTACTGGATGACCTGCACCCTGCTAAAACGGAGGAGGAGCTGCTGGTCTTGGAGGAGCAGCTGAAGGACAAGGATCATCAAAGGAAGATGGTGAGTAACTTCAGGGCAGAACTTTGTTCCTTATTTTTGCAGGGAAGTGTTAAGGAAATGTAAAAGTAAATGATTGTCTTTATGTTTTGCAGACACGATATCTGAGCTTCATGCCATGTGCATTGAAACCATTCCCTTTTTGGTTAAAAGGTGCAGTTATGGCCTGTAAGCCAAGCACCACTGTGACGGAGGTGTCTGCCCAGCTGCAGGAGATGCTGAAACATGCCCCTGCTCGATTCAAAAAGGTATGTGATGTCAGGCAGTTAATTTTCTCGTATCCAGTGACATGGCACGCTTCCAATGAACGTATGCGACTTGCTTTTACAGCCATTTCATTATGTCCTTAGGCATCTGCTCCAGCCCAGCTGACCTCCCCAGCCCAGCCCCTGACCGCAGCTCCAGCCCTGACCACAGTGGAGTATTCAGATGAGGATGACCTCTTCTGCCCAGACCCTCGATTCAGATGTGGGTGACCCCCAGCCCGTCTCCCTAAACCTGCCTTTCCAGCCTGCAAGGATGGATGCCTTTTTTGTAAATAGTTTTTGTAAATTTTAACCTTTTTTTTGTGGGATACAACGGTCTGTTCCCGGTCTGCCTGCCACAGAATGCGCACTGTTTCATTTTTGTTTTTAGAACTTTTGCAATTGTCAGATAATGGGTTGCTAGCCAGAGCTTGTACATGCTTTTTTTTGCTTTTCTGGCTATGCGTAATGTGACAGACCGTAAACCTCATCCTTGTAAATATGTATACTTTTAATTTGTAATGTACTTTGTGTAATAAAATGTTCTAAACTGTTAATGGTGTTCAGTCTTATATTGGTTTGTATCATAATGCTTGCTGCTATATCCCCATATAGCATTAATTCGTTTTTGTACTGGTAAATGCTAAATATAGCCAGTGGTACTGCAAATGCTAAATATAGCCAGTGGTCAGTAAGTGACCATATTTGCACCGTGCGAAAAAGACGTGCAGACCAAGTCATATAAATACCTGTAAATCTAGTGTCAGCCAAGTGAGTTTATTACGGAAGTTCCTGCCCACGTTTTTTGCACGCGGCCGCACCGTATTTGCACCGTGCGAAAAAGACGTGCAGACCAAGTCATATAAATACCTGTCAATCTAGTGTCAGCCAAGTGAGTTTATAACGGAGGTTCCTGCCCACGTGATCACGTGCGTTCTTTGCACGCGGCCGCAACTTCTGAATGACGTGTCGTTCTTACGTAGCGGCTACTAAACGGCAGATCTCGCGTTTCCGTAAATGGCCGCGTAATTTCCGCACGCGGCGCAGACGAATCGTCACCTATAGCGGCCGTATGTAGAACGTTTGCGCAACCTGCGTGTGTTAGTAGGGAGGTCCATATAAAATATTATATTTGCACAGTAGGCAGGTCCATATAAAACATTATATTTGCACAGTAGGCTATTATTTCTTTCACTTTATTATTTGCATCATTCTTTGTGGACCAATGTTGGAATAAATTTGCCTTCGAGGTTAGGTTAGGTTCGAGAAGTTATTGCCCACTCTGACATCCGCGGTCTTTATGTGAAATCTACTTTTAGCCTACTGTAACACTACAGGCTATAGGCTAGCCTACTCTTCTTCAATTAAACAAAATAAATCACATTGATATCTTTGCTAAGTACTAAGCTGTAAGGACAGGCTGAACTACTGTTTTGCACAGGCAAACAAAGGAGAGTGTGACAGCCCTGCGCAACGCGTGCAAATTGGCTGCCGCTGAGTGGTTGGGAAACATCAAGAATAGTCATGCATCTTAGCTTGCAGAGTTTGAGAAACATCCTCAATTTTTCTAAATAGCACTTGTTGTAGAAACTTGGGAATCCTGTTTTTAGACTAGTCATGTAATCGGTTACAAAACCACCGTCTAGTCATCAGTGAAAATAGTCGCTGCGCACATCCCTAGTCTGAACTAGGCTATGGTGTGTTGTTGTAATATCTAAATCTCTTCATTTCGCTAAGCAAGCATTTAAGATCCTGACTGTGAAATAACAGATTTAGGGGCCTAGGCTATATTACAAAAACAGGACAAGATGTAGGCTACAAATTTAATTAATTTAATTTAGCCTATTCGGCCATAAAAGGCTCAGCTTTATTCTTTTTTACAATTATTTTTAAGTTATATAGGCCTACTACAAAGAACGAAAAAATAACGTTATTAACCGGTTTTAAAGATTTCAAATTACTGTTTCTGTTCTGGAACAATTAAAGACCATTTCGTTTTCGTTCCTGTTTCTGTTCCTCGTAAAATACCGTTCGTTTTCGGTTTTCGTTTCCGTTCCTTGAACCGGTTCGGAGCCTTGCTTGTCATGCATTAAGGGAAACAATAATGTAGCAAATGTGATCTATAAAAATGTTACCGGCTCCCCATGTTATTATATTATACATTGAATTGTTGTTGGATCATTTTCATTATATTGTTGATATATTTATATTACTGTATTAATTTCCTTTTATTTGTTAATGTCCATAATTGTCTGCACTGTTTTGGCAACATTTTTCATTGTTTTTCATCTGTCTTGTCAATAAAGATTGTAGGAGCCACGTTTAGGTTTACAGTATGTTTATGTCCAGATTTTAGGCTAATTTGTGTGTGTCAGTGTGCCCCCCCTGTAGGTGGTGAGCGCTCCCGCATATAGGGGTGTATGCAACGCGTAGCATGGGGAAGGCGGGACAGCAGATACCGTCATTGACCTCAGCCTTAGTAGCAGGCACGGCCTCATGCCAAACATTTCAGATTTTCAATTTATTCTTGGTGAATAAACGTGAGCAAAGAGCAACAGTCGACTCATCTCTGGATCAATGGATTAATGGATGGATTTATTGAGGAATGGAGACAATGTTGAAATGAAGAAAGGCTGTGAGTCTGAAAACTGAACCCGCACTCCGAACGTAGTACAAACAATTGAACATTCGGGTTATAGGAAAAAAACAATCTTTAGTTTTTGTCACTTCAAAGATCTTTTGAATTAGAATTTGGCAGGGAGAGAGAGTTACTGCACTCCTGAGAGAAGGGTGAAGAGCCATAGTGTTTAGAGATGCAGTAGAAACCGAGTGCCAGCCACCCTGCCTGCTGTGTTTGTCCCATAACAATCACAATCCAATATCAGCCGGAGTCGCTCTGTAACAATGCCCTTATTCCACGCTCTTTCATACCAAAAGAAAATCCATGTTTGTTCCACCGTGTGTGCGTGTGTTTGTGTGTGTGTGTGTGCGCACGTGCGTGCATGTGTTACCTGTCCAGCCAGGCCAGTAAACTCTTGGCGGCGGTGATGAGATCAACTACCGAGGTCAGGAGGTCGTTTGGAAGGCGACGGGAAGATCTGCTCTCTGATTGGCTGCTGCGATGGCGGCCGGAGATGAAGTTCTGGAGATTCTTTGCAGAGGCGCCAAGTTTGTGGGCCAGAGTCCTCACACTCTCTGTCTCCAGGCCTGAGTTCTACACACACACACACACACACACACACACACACACACACACACACACACACACACACATAGTATTTTTACATTCTGAACAGGGCTGTACCCGACAAATGTTGTGAGTCGAATCAGATTCGCCTGTTCAAACCAGAGATTCGACGATTCGTTCTTCTCTTTTTTTCTCATATGCCTAGGCTTAGGGGAGACCGCGGGAGTCGGGACAGCTGTCAAATCTCAAACTCAAGCTCGCAGGCGACATAAAAGATGCCTATTTTTCTTGCTAAACATGCATCATATAGTCCACATTGTCCATCTACTTCGCATGCCCCCTTGTTATTTTGCAGTGTTTTCCATAGCCCATTTCCCATAGAGATTTGACTAGTTTTGTGTTGTGATATTCCATTTGGGAAGTGCACGCGATTTCTGGTGCACAGTACACTAGACGCACAGCGGAGAGGAGAGGGGTTCACTGCCTTCTTTCCTCCGCTATATCAGTCTTAAGACTCCTTTTACTGCACAACTAATAGCTACAGTAATAGCTTATGTCTAAAACGAATGATTGTCCTGTCCTTTATAAATCACAAGGCAGGTGAGTGGTCTTAGCCCACCAACGAATCTTGACAGTGGCGCAAAAAAACGACTGCTCAAATAAAGGAGTCTCAGTCGACTTATGGGTCTCCCACTGATGATTTGACTTGTCGACTTTCAGCAGGCAGCCCTAATTCAGGAGGCAGCCCTAATTCAGCAGGCAGCCCTAATTCAGGAGGAATATAACTGAATATAACTTGTTTTAGTTCAGTATATGTAAGATACAGTAGTTTTCTGGACTGACTCTCTCTCACACACACACACACACACACACACACCTACAGACACACAAACACAAACACACACATACACACACTCATACACACACACACACACACACACAAACAAACACACAAACATGTTCTGTACCAGATGTCTGACCTTCTCACCAGTCTAGCACAGAATGAAGGCTTAGTACAGACCAAAGGAGCCGTTCACACACACACACACTCACACATGCACACACACACTCACACAGACACACACATGCACGCACGCATGCACGCACACACACACACACACAAACTCACCAGAGCGCAGAGCAGGTCGACAGCCTCCAGTATGAGTTCCTGATGTCCGATACGAGACACTCCCAGCTCCTCCAGTTCAGCATGGCTGATTCTCAACAGCCTCTCCCCACACACACACCCACGCTCAAACACACCCACGTACTGCTGCAGACAGTCGTCCAGGCCTGAAACACACACACACACACAGATGTTACTGTAATTTGTGCGTGCACCAAAAAATAACTTACACTCAGGAACCAGAACTCCAGACACACACACACACACACACACACACACACACACACAGGTGTCACTATTCCCTGTAATCCACCGTTGTCTGATTGGAGCAGTGAAACAAGTCCGGGTCAACGGGTGGACAGTTACTGAACCTGGCCAAGACGAAGCCGTCGGACTCATGTTATTGGTTGATCTGAGCCTGGCAATGATGAAGCTGTCAAACTTGTCAAAGTCAAAATCAAAGTCAAGTGTATTGATATAGCACATGTTCATACATGCAAATGTAACACACAGTGCTTTTGCTGAATAAGAGAAGATAAATAAAAACATAGTATAGTAAACAGCAGAAAAAACAGATGAAAAAATAGAAAATAATTTAAAAGAAACAGTATATTGTAAAAACAAACAATACATGGTTCAGGAAAATGTCCACTGGTTCAACCATTCAAATTCAAATGAGCTTTATTAGCATTAAATACAATGGTATCTGTTGCCAAAGCAAAATGGTGATAATCGAGAACAGGATACAATATAAAGATTGAAATTGTTAAATAAGTATACTGCAGTAAGGCCTATAAGGGCAGGGGAATTAAAACAATAAAAAGGTATTATTTACATAAAAGAAGAAAAGGGAAAATGATAGGTCAGTTCTCCTGTCTCATGTTTTCACAGGACTTTTTCTGTAAACAGCAGCTAGTATCAGGGGCGGCGCATGCACTTGGCATACAAGGCAATTGCCTAGGGCGCGGAGGCACTAGGGGCGCACAAATCTCTAGCACCCCCCCCCCCCCCCCATAGCACCCACCCCACCCCCGCTCTACACATCTCCCGACAATCGGAATTGTCCGCTAGCACCCCCCCCCCCTCCCCCCGCTCAACAACTTGTCGGGGGCGCACTGTCGGCACTGTCGTTATTTTTGCCTAGGGCGGCCAATCGCCAGGTCTGTCTGTGTCGGCCTGTTTCTACAGCCAGGCTGTGTCCGCTGAGCCTGTAACTGGTCCAAGGTTTTCCTCAGTTGAGGATCAGTCACACTGGTCAGGTAGTCTGCCATTGTGTACTGTCTGTTCAGGGCCAAATATGTTTCTAGTTTACTTTGAGATCTTGTTACTTCTTTCCAATACAATTGATACATTTCTTTTTGTTTTGCTAAAATTTGGTTAGGCCAAATTAACTGAGGTATGTCTTGGGACTGTGCAGTGAGCCCTAGGACAAGCTGGTAGAGGGGACT
>NC_140242.1:9333917-9383917 GCF_949987555.1 Borostomias antarcticus
AGAGAGAGAGAGAGAGATAAACACACACACACACAGGCACACACACACACAGGCACACACAGCCACTCGAACATCCCTCTCCAGCGTGAGCTCCAGTACGCCAACTCCCCAACGTTTCCTGTGTGATGTTATTATTGTGACACACACACACACACACATTAGGGCTGCACGATTATGACAAAAGATAATAATTGCGATTATTTGCTTCAAAATGGTAATTGCGATTAATAATTGTGATTAATATTTAATATATAATATTAATATATAATAACCAAAATGCTCCCAAATCACGGACGTTGATCCCTTTCTTGCTACTAACTCACTGACCTCATATTTTCACTACTCACGGCTGCAGGTACTCTTGTGACACTTGTCTTGACCTACTGCTATCTGTCTTCTCATTGAAATTGCTGCGCACAGCGCACTCAGCGGTAACGCATGTGATTGGTCAGACAGCATAAGCGCCTGTGATTCGTCTGTGTAGTCCTAGCACACTCAATTCAAAGCAAAATTATTAATCCTAATCGCGATTTCGATTAATTCACGATTAATTGTGCAGCCCTAACACACACACACACACACATACACAGGGGGGTTACAGAAGAAGAGCGCATTTGTATTTACTGTAATATTGATATTGAGAAGTTCCATTTTGTGTTTTATTGCCCCTTATATCATAAGTTGCGTCAAAATTTTTTTGAGAGATGTAAAAATATTGATTTGATGTGGTTGAGCGATGCAGAGAGACTAAAATGGATGTTTGATCATAGGGTATTTGCACTTGCAGAATATTTAGAGAAAGCTTGGGACAAACGAACAAAGAGAACTTATGTGATGCATTTATTTTGGATTCTGACGAAAGACTTATTTATTTTATTTATTTTTTCTGTTATTGTTTGGTGTACATTGCGTAGCTTACAAACCGTGAGAAGTGTGTGTGATATAGTTAATTATTGTTTATTGTTTATGGTGTCTTATAATCCCGTAACGGATGGGTCCTCGGACATGACACGAAAATAAACTTTCATTCATTCATTCATTCATTCATTCATACACACACACACACACACACACACACACACACACACACACACACACAATATGCGTAATGTACTTTCATACAATCCTCCTCATGTATGGGGTGTGAAAAGTGCCACATACTTGTTCAAGCTTACTTACAATGTGTGTGTTTACACAGTACACACACACCTGACCGAATGAGTGCTTGTGTTGACACCTCGCTTGTGTGTGTGTGTATGTCATTTTTTTTTCATGTCTTATTTTATTATTTTGGCTTTGATTGAAATGTATGCCAACTAGAGGTCTTCACGGGTCGGGTAAATCCGAGAGGACCCGAACCGGACCCGAGACCCGTACGGGTCTGGGTCCACATTTCCACACTTATGGTCAATTGGGTTCGGGTGGATCCGATTCTATTACCTCGGGTCTGTTTATCATTATGCGTAATACCCGAGAGAAACACATGACGCGAATTCAGTGAGACCGCGGCCGCGACACGAGCGGAGACACGGCAGCCACCACCAGTAGCCTACCTTGTGAAAAATAAGCTGAAAGAAAATGAATATAAAGAGGTCAAACCTAGCGGCAGCATTGTGTAGCCTTATTTATTTACGGCCGTTTCATTTCCATGCTGCCACATCACAGCCTGACAAAACAGCGATTGATCCTGTCGAGATTGAGAGGATAAATCGCAATTCCATCCAACTGTGATGCAACAGCATGCAAGCCAACAGCCGTGACAGCCTAAGCGATTAATGCTACTAGGCTACTTGCTACTACTACCTGTCGGATCTGTAAAATACCCGATCCGACTCGGGTCTCAGGTCTCTGTCCTACTCCTGCTCTCGGACAAAATCGGGTCCGATATACATATATTTTTTAAATGATCGGATTTAGTCGGATCTCGGAACGAATGTCTCGGGTCCATCTCGGTTTCGGGTCCACATTTTAGACCCGAGAAGACCTCTAATGCCAACTACTTGCCACGTGACTAATGACTTGGAAGCACTGCTCCGATTGTTTTCGCTTCGCTTTCGATTTGTTATCGCTTCAGAGAATGAAGATGACAATGGTAAGATAATCCGTGTTCAAGCTCTAAAAATATTAATATTGGTGTGGTTAGGTGACAAGATCATGCTTTGTGGGTAGATCATATGCCAAATCAATTAGTTTTTTTGTTTAGATGTATCGGTTTCTACTGCTACTGTAGCTAGCAAGCTTCCCATTACATTACACTGTAATGCCTAGGCTAGCAAAGTGGCTAACAAGATAATGCTTAATCTATCTGGTCAAGTAGTTGGCATACATTTCAATAACGAGCCAAAATAATAACATAAGACACGGAAAAAAATTAAAAATAAACTTGACATACACACACGCACAACAGTGGTGTCAACACAAGCACTCTTTCGGTCACAAGACCCCCCCCCATTCGCTTTAAGCGCGACCGAACTACCGCAGTTTTGCAAAGAGCTGCGATGGTTGACTCCAACATGTGTGTGTGTGTGTCTGTGTGTACACACATTGTAAGTAAGCTTGAACAAGCAACCTATGTGGCACTTTTCACACCCCATACTCATGTGTGCTGCTTATCGTTACAAGGTGTGTGTGTGTGTGTGTGTGTGTGTGTGTGTGTGTGTGTGTGTGTGTGTGTGTGTGCGTGCATGTGTGTGTGTGACTGGTATAGAGCTGTGTGATTCATTGCTGACTCACATACTCAACTCCCACAGACACACTTAACAGCAGGCAAGTCACACTCCCACTCCTACACACATGTACACACACATGTAGGGCTGCATGATTATGACAAAAGATAATAATTGCGATTATTTGCTTCAAAATGGTAATTGCGATTAATAATTGCGATTAATATTTTATATTTAATATTAATATATAATAACCAAAATGCTCCCACATCATGGACATTGATCCCTTTCTTGCTACTAACTCACTGACCTCGTTTTCGCTCATTTTTTCACTACTCACGGCTGCAGGTACTCTTATGACACTTGTCTTGACCTACTGCTATCTGTCTTCTAAGTGAAATTGCTACGCACAGCGCACTCAGCGGGAACGCATGTGATTGGTCAGACAGCATAAGCGCCTGTGATTCGTCCGTGTAGTCCTAGCACACTCAATTCAAAGCAAATTATTAATTACATTAATTGCGGCCTTTTGCGATTAGTTAATCGCGGAGGTCATAATCGCGATTTCAATTAATTGTGCAGCCCTACACACATGTACACAAACATGTACACACACATGTACACACACATACCATGAGGACTATATCCACCTATCCTCTTAACACACCGAAGAAGCCCATACCAGGCAGTCCATAAGCCAAAAGGCAGCAGTTAGTGACGTTCTGTTGTTTCTGTGTGATTCACTAGCTTCTGGAAAACTCAGGACTCCCATTCCAACAGGGAACTGCATAATCAACTTGTGTATTGTATCATCGTGACCGCCTCTGAAGTTCTCCGAGTTAGAAGAACTGATAGAACATGAACAGTACAGTAGTAATGTTGTCAAAGTATCAAGCTACGTGTCAACCACCTCTCCTCCTCTCCTCATTTCCTGCTCCACTCCTTCCCTCCTCTCCTCTCCTCTCCTCCTCTTCTCAACTCTCCTCTCCCTCTCTCTTCTCCTGGACAGCCTGGAGGCTGTGGTGGAGAGGAGGATGAGAGACAAACTGAAGTCCATCCTGAACAACCCCTCTCATCCCCTCTATGACGAGCTGTGGCAGATGAGGAGCACCTTCAGCCACAGGCTCCTCCCACCCACAGGCTCCTCCCACCCAGGTGCAAAACAGAGCAGTTCAGGTGCTCCTTTGTGCCAGCGGCCAACAGACTCTATAACAGTGCCTGAGTGTTCCTGTGTGTTCCTGAGTGTTCCTGAGTGTTCCTGTGTGTTCCTGAGTGTTCATGTATGTTCCTGAGTGTTCCTGAGTGTTCCTGAGCGTTCCTGTGTGTTCCTGAGTGTTCATGTGTGTTCCTGAGTGTTCCTGAGTGTTCCTGTGTATTCCTGAGTGTTCATGTGTGTTCCCGAGTGTTCATGTGTGTTCCTGTGTGTTCCTGAGTTTTCCTGAGTGTTCCTGTGTGTTCCCGAATGTTCCTGTGTGTTCCTGAGTGCTGTGTATGTGTGCATGTACAGTATGTATGCATATTATTATATTTATACAGATGTATGTATGTATGTATGTATGTATGTATGTTCTATATTTCATGCATATTGTACTGTATGTATATATTTCTTGTATCTATTATGTATATTCCTTACTCTCACCCTTACTGTATATTCTTTACTGTAAACAATGTTGTACATTATCCCACCCTCTCTTCTCCTTTCCTCCTCTCCTCGCACTCTCCTCCCCTCCTCTCCTCTCCCCTCCTCCTCTCCCCTCCTCTCTCCTCCTATCCCCTCCTCTCATCCTCCCCTCCTCTCTCCTCCCATCCTCTCTCCTCCCCTCCCCTCCTGTCCTCTCCCCTCCTCTCCTCTCTCTCCTCTCCCCTCTCCTCATCTTCCTCTCCTCTCTCCGTTCCTCCTCCCCTCCTCTCCCCTCCCCTCTCCCCTCTCCTCTCCTCTCTATCTCACCTCATTCCTGGTTCCTGGAGAACAAATGAGCCCCTGTTCAGTCACTCTGATAAAATAGTATACCATCTGGACCTCTATTGGGGACTGAGATGCCAGGATTGCCATTTTGATGTTTCTAACTGTGAAATGATGAGGATACTGTAGCCTGGATGCTATTTGGACCTAGCGGTGGTAATGCCACTCCCATTGTTGTACCCTCAACTATGCTAATGCTAGATCTCTGGCCCCTGGACTGCCCTGGCATATGCGTATAACATACTCCACACACACATTCATACACTCAGAAATGCACACACACACACGCACACACACACAATATCATATTCCGCTGTCGCCACAGGCACACCCAGGAGAGCCAGCATTGACCAAATACCACAAGATGCCATGTGTGTGTGTGTGTGTGTGTGTGTGTGTGTGTGTGTGTGTGTGTGTGTGTGTGTGTGTGTGTGTGTGTGTGTGTGTGTGTGTGTGTGAGAGAGAGGGCCTAGGTGGAGCCTTCTGTTCAGGGCAATGGTGTGTGTCTGTCAGCTGTTCTGCACAGACGGCCCGAGACTGAACAGCTCACCATCCACCTCCAGTACACACACACACACAGCAGTGACTGTTCTTGTTATGAAATAGTTTCTCGTTGCCATAGCTACTGTACTGTACAGTTGCCCCGGGTTGGTGGTTCAAATCCTACCCCAGGTTGTCAAAAACGAGCATTGTCCTTTAAATTGGGATTTGTTATGTGGGGGGGGGGGCTTTGTTAGCGGGGTTGGCAAGGGTGCGGGCAGTGGCAGCACTGGCGCTTAATACTTAATACTTAATAAATAGCAAATATCAAGACTTTAATGATTTATCTTTGTAATTAAAGTATTCTTGATTAAATACAATTCTAACACTTTGCTTCTCAACCCTATGCTGTACTGTTCCACCCTGCACTGCAGCACTCTCTAGCTACTGCTGGGTTTGGTGACTCAATCCTAGAATATATAAAAACACTGTACAGTTTATCAAACTCAGCCTATGATAGATTAAGCCATGATCTGTAAGTAAATTTTCTCCTTTTAACTCAACCCTGTCTCATTTCTGTTTAAGCTTTTAAAATAATGTAACTTAAGAAATAAAATGAAATAATTAATCTCTGCATTGCCTGAGTAGGAGCAAAACATAGAGTAATTTAGCTATCTTGGCAATGGTAAACTGTAGCTAGCTAACGTGGCTGATGTGATATCTTACCATGTTAGCACTAGGCAGCTTGATTTAGCTAATGTATATCTAGCTGCAAGGGC
Source organism: Borostomias antarcticus (assembly GCF_949987555.1). NCBI lineage: Eukaryota > Metazoa > Chordata > Actinopteri > Stomiiformes > Stomiidae > Borostomias > Borostomias antarcticus. Next base: position 9,339,806 of record NC_140242.1, read on the forward strand.
ATAGGTTTGCGTATGGACGGTCGGGACATGTCCCTACCAACATTTTGGGAGGGCCAAATTGTCCCTACCAACTTTTAAGCAACCTTGTTCACATTATCTTTGGAGTGCAGTTATATTAGATCATTTAGATGACCTTCCCATAGTTTGGAAGGACAGAATTGGCCGTACCATTTTGAGTGAGTTAGTTTGCATTATGTTTGGAGTTACATTAGATCGTTAGCCTACCCCTTTCCTCCACTGTGAAAGTGCCATCCCAATATTTAAAAAAAGAAAAAAAAAAATTAAACTCACGTTTGATTGGCTCATTTGGCTGAGATAGACTATTGCATTTTCGCTGGATCTGAAGACCAACAGCCTTACAAACAGACGGTGACAGCAAGCAATACAGTTGTGATTCTAACAGCCGTTTAGGTACATCCACCACAATGTGAATCCCCTCTGAAGAGGATGAGGGATATCAGGAGCTTTTTCTCCGCAACTGTAAGTAACATTAGCGTTAGCTAGGTTAGCTAGTTACTGGTAAACTAAGTAGCTAACATTAGGCATTAGCCACATGAAAACCAGCTAGGTTGGTGCTAGCTAACGTTACCCTAGCTAACATCACTTGTCTGTCCATTGTGGCAAATTATCAACTGGTGATATAAGCTGGCTAGCTAGCGAACTGTTAAGATGGCTTCTATCATCCTGTAACATTAGGATAGCAGCAGCCATTACATTATTATACATTAGCTGCCCACCAGAGTTTTAATTGAATGGAACATCACAGCGTCCTCACAACTAACGACCGTTTGTGTCAGCATACTAGCCGATGGGCTATTAGCTAGCTATAGCTTTGTCAAACCCAGTCTGTGCTAGACGTGGTGCTAATTTTCACCATATTAAATTCCCATTAACTTATGCTAAAAAATGTCAGTTATATTAAAGTCGTAAGTTTTGATGTAAAAATAAATACATTGTTTTAGCCTGATAGGGGTTCTTGTTACAATTATAGGGGAAACTGAATACTCATAAGGTAACGTTATCTAGAGGTTAGCTAGCCCGTAAGAGCCGTTAACATTACTTTTATGAGGACTCAGGTCTGTTTTTCTTTATACAAGCCCGTCCCTGTGTAGCCTGTTTTCTTACAGTTATTAGCTAACGTATACTTGCTAACTGGAATCTCATAATTTTCCTCTCACTATATTGGCTGGAGGGTGTTTTAAATAAAGTAGTGTATTTTGAAGTACATGGGATCAGGGACGGCGCTACACTGGGGCTAGGCGGGGCTATAGCCCTGTCACAAATCAGCTTAGCCCCGGTTAAGCCCCCTCAAACATTTTGGTATATTTTTTATTTTAAAATAAAATAAAATAGTAAAAGTTCATAATCAGCCATTCTCTCTTCATAATCAGGTCCCATGGTTACGTGCTCGTGCTACAGGTAGCCTACCCTGCGATTTATATGCGCGTGGTGGGGTCTGGTCTGGTTACTATGCCTACGAGCCGCCTCGCCAGATGAGTCGCGCTGATGTGAGTGTTCTCGTACGTTAGCCAGTCGTTCATAATGGATCTGTAGTATATTTTTATACTGTATTACATCAATACATCTGTATTACTCTCATGTAGTAATCCATTTACTAAGAATAATGAATAAACTTCACTTTAGGTAGAACTGTGTTTATATAACAGGATAGTGACAACAGATGCCCTGTCCTGAGTAAACATTCCTTTGTCCCTGAGGCCAATAAAGATAACACCTCTGAAGAAGAAGTCAGGAAGTCTACAGTTGTAACGTGACACAGGAAGAACCCAAGATTGCCCCCATGTCCGGAGGGGGGCAGAGCTCAGTGACCTGTTGACCAATTACAAGACTATCTGTGTTAATGTACATCCCTTGTATGCAAATTTGTTTGTCATGTGATACTTGGCCTGAAGCCAAGTATATAAGCTCGCCACCTCGTGAAAAGAACTTTAGTATTGCCGAAGTTTTGACCTGTGTTAGGCATGCTCAATAAATTGTTGTTTTGACCGCATTTTGCTCCTGAAGTCCTTTCATTTTGCCCAAAAGTTAAGAAGAAAAGATACCACATTTTGGCGACGGGGATGGGATGGTGAATATAGCATAGCGTTTGACAAGACCCTCGAGAGACAGCAAGATCAACGATACTCTTGTGAACCTAACGGCCAGAGGACGACAAGAGACAAAAGAGACTGTTTGTCTTTTTCGAGGTAAACCGTCTTGCAAATTCTTTTATTGCTTTCGCCATAAAGAACTTCCAATAAATAAGGAGAATAGATTAAAATTGTGTAGGCTAATTAAGACGCATAGTTGCGCTGACTTGGTATGGGCCGGTCTTAAAAGACGCATACGTTGGCGCAAAGTTTAGTGAAGACTTGAGCTTATATAGTGAAGTTTGATGTCTATAAAAGAAAGCCGGTTAAATTAAATGCATGAAGTTTGCATATTTGTGTAAAAGTGAGGTAGACTACCCGTGTGTGAGCAGGCTAAACCGGAGCCCTGCGTGTCTCGTTTAAAGTGTGTCTAGCGGTCTGCTATGTCCGGTCTTTCATGTTTCTTGTAATTGTTTAGTAGGTCCATTGTATATTTGAGATTGGTTTAATGTAGATACTATTTGTTGATATTTCTACTTTCTGAATGAATGTGTGAGGGCAGGGAGGTCCTTTGTTCTTTCTTCCACGTGTGTAAAAGTGGCTGCGTGTGTGGAGCCTTTGATCTTTTGTGTGGTGTGGAAGGAGAGAGTGAAAGGAGAGAGTGAAAGGAGAGTGTGAAAGGAGAGCGTGTGGAGAGCGTGTGTTGAGGTTTTGTGTTTTGAGTAAAGTTGAGGTTGTGTGTTTGTTGGTTGGATCCATTGTATGTTTGAAAGTTGAGTTAATGTAAATAATATTTGCTGATATTTTCTGTTTAATTGTCTTATGTGGGTGAGGTTGCTCCCCGTACCCTGAGTTGTAAATTCCTAGCCCTCATAAAACAGCTGTGAAAAGGGGGGGTCAGTGAAACGCGTTCACTGGCCAGGGGGGTTGTGCTGTGTTTTGTAGGACAGTGTGAAGTCACCCAATTGTGTCTCTCTCACTATCTGTCTGTCTCTATCTATCTGTCTCTCTCTCTTTCTTTCACATTTATTCCTTTCTCTTTCCTATCTTTAGAAATTAGGGAAAGATAATTCATCCAGTGGGTCGTGCGGTGTATGGGACGACTGGATTAGGTTAAATATTAATTCATAAATTCATAAAGTGGATGCTGAATCTGGGCCAGGTGGACACTGATCGAGATATCGGTTACTCAGCACTCAAACCCTAGCAGCAATCCACTAGTCAATTGTAACTTTTATTAATGAAACCTTTCTTCAATCTTCATAAATTGAGAATGGTGTAGCGTTAGCTATATTTTAGGGATATGAAGAAATCTTTCATCCTTCTCACCTCTGTTGTCCAATGTCGCCCACTAGTTGTTATAAGTATTGCAAATATATTTTTTAATTATCATTGCTTTGTGATTAATTGTTCTTTCCCCTTTGAGTAAATCTGTTTGCAGTTATATCCGGAAAAGTTTTTGTCCTTACCAGTCACCAATCCCAGACCATCCATCCATCCATTCATCTTAAAGGGACTTCTTTGCAAAAACCATCCATCACCTGCTTGAAAAGTAAGCCTGAATTGCTGATTAATGCTCATTAATTGAACTAGACTGATCACCTGATTTAATTGTTTTGAGTGGTTGACCTGCATTTGAGGCTTGGTGTTTTATGATGAGGTGATTGATTGGTTTGGTTACTTGATTTGATATTAAAGATAAATGGTTAGTTCATTAATTGATTAATTCCTCAATATTTTATTGATTACTTGATTGATTATTTATAGTTATTCAACTTTTTATTATTATAAGTATTATATATATAATAATTCTACTTGATACTGGATATAAGTGGTTTTGAGGGTGTTTAATTGTTAAATGGATGTAGATGGTTTGGTGTTGAGCTTTGGTTCTAGAGTGATTGGTGGTCTGTTGGATATCTGGTTTAGAGGTGTCTTGGTTTTTGATAGAATAAGCATTGGTTTAAGGGTTTGCTTTAGTAGAGCGATATAGACGTACATACATATATTACGCTTGCATATTGTGTGTGTGTGGAGTGAAAGGATTGTGAGTGGACGGACAGTAGGACTCAACTTGCTGACAGGCAAAGTGGTGTGGACATTTCGATGTCTACGTCAAAATCTTTTTTATTTTAATTTATTATTTTCTGGCATACAGCGGTTAATGAGGGGATTGTCCTCTGGTGCACAATACCCTTAGCTTGCGTCAAACCGGGCTTTGTGGTTTTTAATTTGTAGCAATTAAAAGTGCTTAAATGGGACCGATCGCTCCCTGTGCTGAAGACTAGGGTTGAGTTGAGCAAGATTATATCTGGATAGGAAGTTTAGTCGGAGCAAGAAGGGTCCTATGTCCGTTAGTGATTGAGTGTTCATTTCTTTATTAATTACATAATTGATAAAGCTTCATTTTATAGTGTTAGATTCTTAAGAGGCTTATAACAGTCTCGAGTCTTTATCGGTCTATCGATCTTCGTGGATTCCAACATGTCATCCGACATAGGTGTTAATGTGCCCATGCTCACACCGGTGGAACAACTCAAACGCGATTATCCAATACTGAAGGGCATCGGTGATGTATCTAATAGCTGGGCACGGAGATGGTCTGACGTGCCACAGCCTTGGCCGTCTACAGAAAGCTTTGATGAAGGACTCATTCAAAACATGCGCGTTCTGATTGAGGCATACAAGGCTCACCAGAAGACGGGAAGACAAGGTAAGGTTCGAAAAGAAAAAAGAGATACTGAACTCGCAGTCTTGACACTGTTCGGTAAAGCAGGGCGGAGACAGAAAGCAGCTGTGGAGGCAGCAGCTACCACAGCCCGAACTGAAATAGAGGAGGCCAATGACAAGACGGACATACTGCAGAGTGTAATTGATGCGCCGTTCTCCCATACGGCCCCGGTCTTGACCCCGCCTCCTTATGAAGCTCAGAAGGAAACTACTAAGGCTTATCCACAGCTACCCGTGCTAAATACTGAGGGAAGATATGTAATCAGAGATGATAATAATGACATTATGCAGAAGGGAAATGCCAGGACGACCGTTGTAACTCAGCCTGATGTGAAGCGCAAAACCAAGAAATTAGATAAGCATCCGACACCAGCTGAAAAGAAGAAGAAGAAGAAAAGCAAAAAGGGCAGACATGAAAGTGACAGTGGCTCTTCTGAAGAGGAAGGAGCGGATATTGGAGGATATAGTGAGCGCATTAGACAGATTATGGCACGTGCTGAGAGGAGAGGGAGAAAGGACCGAGAAACAGACTCTAGTAGCAGTAGTGAAGAAAAGAGCGAGGAGTCTGACTCGGATGATGGTGCGAAGGCCAAGGAACAGGTGAATAAGGAGCTGAGAGATATGGAAAAGGAGTTGGATTCCATTAATGCATCAAAGACTGAACTTGAATCTGAACTGTATGCAGCTAAAAAGGGTGATGATGTGACTCACTTGGAGGATGCATTGAAGGATCTTACTGTAGCTCAGTCAGAGATGCAGACACAAACACGTCAGATGCAAAAGGAGTTGGAAAAATATGACCTTCGTCCAAGACCTAGTAAACCTGAGGAGAAAAGTGAATCGGAAGGCACACGTAAATCAAGAAAGAAGAAAAAAGAGAAGAGTAAAGGTGACGGGAAGATGTTTCCGGTGGTGGTTAGCGGTGCTCATATGAACTACAAGCCCTGGCAGGCTAGTGACATGTCTGCAATCTTGGATAAACTGCCAATTCTCCAAGATGGCGCTCATCCTTGGACGACGAAGATTGATCAGCTATCACAAGGCATCTCACTCGCCATGGGTGACATTAAGAGGATCTTGTCTTCAGTACTAGGAGTACCGCCAATGGAAGAAATTCTGGAAAAGGCTGGAATAGGAAGATGTGCTCATACAGCGATTTATGATGCTGAACTTTTCGCTGCCAATAGAGGACGTTTGTGGAGAACCCTGAAGGAGATGCACCCTACCAATGTACACCCAGACAATATCATCTTCGATGCCTTAGGTGACACAGAGAATCCCAGAGCATATGTGGCACGAGTTTACCAACAGTGGAGAGACCTCATGGGAAACGATCCTGAGGAGCACAAGTTGGAACGCGCTATGCTGCGACTGAAGCTCCAAGAAGGCTTGCCTCAGTCTGTGAGGTGTAAATTGGGGGAAGTGGTTGGTCTTGGGTCTATGGTAAAGAACATCTACATTGATCATATCGCTCATCTAGTGGAGCATTACAGGAAGAAGGAACGGACCCTGAAGGAACAAGATGCTGAGCTGAAGAGGGTACTCACTCAAAGTCAGTTATTGAATGGAAAATGGAAGGAAGAGGAGTAGAAACAAGTTGTTTTGCAGAACAATAACAACAACAACAACAACCAATGATGTAATCTTCACTCCCGTTCCCTGTTGTCCAACAGCCTCAGACATGGGGTGATTATTAATTCTGAAGAATTCCCAAAAAAAAAAAAAGGGGGGGGGTTGAAGAGGAAGTCGAACATGTCGTTGGATAGATGTCATCAGCGATTTACAATACAACAAGTATTTCTTACGTTTCTAGAATCAATTTTTGAGAAGAATGATAGCCGTGATAACCTACGTTGTCACCTCTGAGCCTGAATTCATTATTGAAGTTGAAGTGATGAGGACTATTTTTATTACATCTGTGACATTTTGGAGAAACACTTGTCTCCAGAAGATTATTATAGAAGCAAGTTAGTTGAATATAGACTCTGGAGTATGAACCATCTTTTTGTTCAGAAAAACAAAAACAAAAAGTCATGTGTGTTGAATGGTTATTGATGATTTGATGTTTAGTTCAGTTTATTACAGGAATTTATAATAGTAGGAGTATTCAGTTATGGTTTCATATAACATCAGTTTAGATAATTGGTTTACAAAGCTGTTTAGTCAATTCAAATGGGTTATGTTTTTCACTTTGATTTAGGAGTTTATGTTTCAATAGTCAATGAATGGCCATAAGCTGTTCGTTTATGCATTCTACTGTATGAATTTCATTCACATAATGATGATGTGTTTGTGAGGAGTTGGCTTTAGGCCTTCCCCTCTGCTATTGACCCCAGTCTGTGTTGAGTGTTATCTTTCAGGTGCGATGGACCCTGGGCGGCAGGTCTTTGAGGAGCCTGGATCGTGCCTTCCTGGGGACTGCCTGAAACCTGTTGTTTGTCTGTTAACTGTTGTTTGTCTTTTCTATCTCTTTCTGATATGTGTTGGAACATGAGGTTACTTAATGTTTAGCATTATATGTCATTTCTGTTTAGGGTTTCAAGCTTGAGGATGTCGTCTACATTTCACCTGTGTTTTTGATTCAGGTGTGTGTACACGTCTCCTTGGTTAGATTGTTCTGTTTTGTAAGTAGTAATTTAGGTTTAGTCTATTTCTATAGGATGTTCTGTTTTTGTGTAGTTTTGTGTTGATGTTTTCAGACTATCCTGGAGTGCATTGTGTGGGCTACCAAGGAGTGGTTGCCCCTCGCCAGCATGAAGCTATGAACTGTGTGGAGTCATGAATGACTTGAGGGTCATTCTTGGACATTCCTGAAGTGTTCTCCCTGTTTCAGACGGGGTGAGCTTACCATCTTGCTACGGACATTGCTCTCTGGGTGTCAGAGAGGACTGCGACACCGGGGGGTTTGATGTCTGAAGATTGCTCCAGCATGAGAAGAGGATATGAGACAGCACTGGGGGCTTGTCTCTTTCGATCGGGCTATGTGCTAGTAACCTCTGGCCCCCGATTTGCTTTGCTGCTGTGTGATGATTTGGTTATTTGTATGTGTTTTGGGGATTGTTTGTTATGTTTAATGTTGTTTTGTGTCAAGGCGTTAGGACGCCTCGAAGGGGGGATATGTAGTATATTTTTATACTGTATTACATCAATACATCTGTATTACTCTCATGTAGTAATCCATTTACTAAGAATAATGAATAAACTTCACTTTAGGTAGAACTGTGTTAATATAACAGGATAGTGACAACAGATGCCCTGTCCTGAGTAAACATTCCTTTGTCCCTGAGGCCAATAAAGATAACACCTCTGAAGAAGAAGTCAGGAAGTCTACAGTTGTAACGTGACACAGGAAGAACCCAAGATTGCCCCCATGTCCGGAGGGGGGCAGAGCTCAGTGACCTGTTGACCAATTACAAGACTATCTGTGTTAATGTACATCCCTTGTATGCAAATTTGTTTGTCATGTGATACTTGGCCTGAAGCCAAGTATATAAGCTCGCCACCTCGTGAAAAGAACTTTAGTATTGCCGAAGTTTTGACCTGTGTTAGGCATGCTCAATAAATTGTTGTTTTGACCGCATTTTGCTCCTGAAGTCCTTTCATTTTGCCCAAAAGTTAAGAAGAAAAGATACCACAGATCCTTTTGTAATTCTAACGAAAAGACGAGGGGGCCAAGAAGTAGAGAGGCGCGAGGGACGAGGGTAGCTCGTTTTGACAGTGTTTGAATATTGGCCAATCACCACTAACTTCACTTTCTCCCGCTGTGAGTGTGAGGACGATTGCATTTGGATGAGGTAAATGTCTCTCAGCCATGAGGGTAAACTAGCAAACTTTATGAAATTAGACATTGGATACGATTAAATCAACAAATGAGTTTTGAATCAGAACATTTGATGGCTTGCGACTGATTTTTAGCCTACTAGCACTAGCATTTGTAAATTGAGTATTGGAGTTCATCTGTACCATAACCTTGGAGCCGGCAGCAACATTTCACTGCGACTGGACATTAGGCTGCATGTGACAAATAAAGGAATTGTGAATGTTTAATCTTGAGGAGAGATATGCAGGCCACTGGAGGGGAGCCGGTGTGCCCACCGTTGTATATAATAGGGACAACAGCACTGTTGGGTGTGCACGCCGCTGCTGATATGGATACAGACACCAGGCACACAGACTACCACCCCCTCTCTGCAGCAGACTCTCCGTCTAGCGCACTTCGCATCCGACTGTAGAATTGAGGTGACCGCAATCACCAATTGATGAAATGGTTATGGATTTGTTGGTATTATATGTAGGCCTATACAGCGAAATCACACGGTGCTTTTGCAGAACAAAGAATTAAAACAAAACACAACACTCGTTAATTTCAATTGAAATATTTTATCAACATCTTCAAGACTGATCAACACGAATAACAAGCAATTCGGAGCAAAATTATTTAAATGGTGACATTCTGACGCACACGTTTACAATGAAAATTATGGTTACGATTAGGACACGTTATTGGGAATTATGCAAATATAATTTTATTTCAATCATATATCATCCAACTGGAGAATTGAGGTGACCGCAATCACCAATTTTGCATAGTCTACATTTCCGCACTCAAATGGCCTACTTGCGACTGCTATTCAGTGTTCGTATATTCTGTTCTTAACTGAGAACAAATCCCTGATGAGAAACCATTGGTGAATGCCAGAATTTTCTTAGAAACGGCTTAAGTACAGTTTAAGAAGAAATTCTTCTTAAGAACTTCTTTACGTCGTTGGTGAATGTGAGCCACCAATTCCACCTGTGTCAGGCTGGCTCACAGGATGTAGATTTACTCTGCTATCTGTCAAGGTGGCTGCTGTGAAAAGTGCCTATTGTAACCCTGTAGAAAAGTATTATCTAGCTACATCATTTGAGATATTCTTACTTAACGTTGTGCACACTACCAGCAAGTTGGTAGAATGTTCATACATTAGCTAAATGTCCAGTTTGATGTATTGTAAAACAAGTTATTTTTATTTAACAATTCAAATCATATTCATCTGACAATAACAATAACAGCCTACTAGTGGCAACGACCATTAACCTAGATCATTAAAGATCAGCTTGAATGTACAGTTCAGAAACAAACAAATGTCAAAGTTTTGTGAACAAATGTTGGCTTTGTACAGCTGTGACGGCCCCCTGGCCCTCTATGGGTAACCCTGTGTTCTGTTTTCCACCTAAGCAGGTAGGCTACCCAGTGGGCGGGGCAGGAGCCCAATCAGGACAATTCGGGACAGCTGCCAGGTTATCCTGTGCAGCTTAAAAAGAGCTCCAGGCCACAAGCTCTCACTCTCCACCAGCACCATTATTCTGGCTTTGTTTTGTTGAGTTATGCTACACCATACCACACCCTCCTCACCATACATTCCACTGCATACTCACCTACATGACTGATACACTGATTTTCATACCCCATTAGATTATTGTTTAGCTTTCAGTTGTATACTTTATTATATTAAATTCTTGATTATTTTACTTATATTCGGTGTGTGTCTTTGTTTTGTTATGGCCATGAGCCAGGTCATAACAACAGCTCTTACACAAAAACAAAAAAGTCAGTTTCAAGTGAACATCACAGCTTGAATGTACATACAACAACCCTCATAGCTTGAACGTACAGCTTGACCAAGTGAACAAATGTTCGCTTTTTACGGCTCATAGTGACTCATCAACTGTTTTATGTCACGCATCAGGACAACACTGTCTTGGCTCGATAAGCCCTGCATAAAAGTGCACAAGTACTTGCAAAAGGTTGAATGGACATTGTTGTCTCGCTGTTCTGCCTCCTGTACTGTATCTGCCTCAACCTCTCCATAAGGGCAACCTCGACGGGATCACTATCACTTTTCCTTTTCTTTTTCCACACACTGGGGGTCTGGAGTGCTGGCTGTGAGATTGGTGGTAAAGGAGGGAAGAGTGAAGGGGACCTAGGTTTTGAAGCAGTGGGCTGGGATGGGGGTGGGTCTGGTGCTGGGACAGCTGCCTCTCCCTGACCTCCTGCAAAGCTCTCATCCTCATCCTGGTCCTGACTCTGACGGTCAGAGATAGTTGTCTGACTGCCTCCCTCAACATTTCAACAACTGGTGGTGCCTACAATGACAAATAAAGTATTAATTGAACATAATGTTAACATAATACATGATATGCAGTCACGAATACATGCTTGTATATGAATATCTGTGCTGGCCTGTGATAGTTAATTTCCTGCAACTGATTAGGCTAGTAAAATTACAGAGATGGGGATAAGAAATGAACAACCAGAAGCAGGGATGACAAAAGCAGAGGGGAGAAAAATCCCCCTCAGCAAACTGCACCCTGGATAGCTGAATGCATGAATTGATGAATGCGTTTTATTATGTAACAAGTACTGGTTCATTGGAATTCTTGGTCCCGCTTATCCCTATTGTGGCTTATCAGTTCCCTCCATGAAAAAGGGAACTGGCTGAAGTGGGCCATACTATCTCACTTCATACTGTACCTAGGCTAGCTAGCTACATACCTCGAAATTGGACTCAGATTGTCTGTGTTTTATGAAGTTGGAGAGCCAGTCCAGTTAATTGATTATAACGGGGAAGCTGAAACTCAGCTGTCCCGTGCCACTTTTAGATGCGTCCTTCCACTTCTTCAGGCTCCGAACTAATCGGTCTCTAATCTGCTTCCACTTTGCCTTCAGTGCATCCACACCAGCTTCATGTCCCATCTCCCTAGCTATATTCCGCCACGCATTCTCGACAGCATTGCGGTCTGAATAAAGGCGGTGTGCTGTGTCATACAAATGACGGTGAGCCCTTACTAATTCAGAGAGCTGCTCTTCCCTCTCTGGGTATAAATAAATATTTTTTTATTTTTCTTTTCTTTTCTTTTGCGTTACCGCACCACCATCACCTTCCATAGACATCTTCCAGCAGGTTATGTTGATGTTTTTCTTCTTCTTCTTTAAATTAATGGCGGATTACGAATTTTCTTCTTCTTTTGACAGCGGAAAGTTTATATTCTTCTAGCGCCCCGATCGGAAACGCGTGAAATAATACTTGCGTTTGCGTAAAGTTACAAATTTCTGCACGACACACATTGCTATGCAAGGACGTGTCAACGTCACCTTGCCTAGCCTTGCGTAGCTCGCGCTAGCGTAGCTTGCATTGACTATGTTGCGTTTCCATGGCTACAGGGCTAGTAGTTAGCTACGACATTGTGAGTTCTCAAAATCGAATTTCTACCCCACATATATACGGGTCAGTGACAAATAAGGGTGGGAAAGATGAAAAAAATAAAATTGAAGGAAATACTGTTTTAAAAGCATGCATCAGGTGTGTTAATATGTGGATTTTGTATTTATGTTCGTTTTATGTCATTTGAAATTACATTTGCAATTTTTTTTTCCCAAAAAGTAAGACCAAATGCACCTGAAAATGTCAAGCGGTGTAACCAGAGAAAAGTGGTAAATATTCAATATTTTATCAACCTAGAGTGTATGTAGGTGTACTCATAATAATAATCAATTGCAACCTGTTACCTAAGAATAGATTTTATCAGGGTGATCTCAAATTGTAATATTTCACCAGTTTTGCAACATCGAGCGGGTCATATGGTATGCTGAAAACACCTTGGTTTTTGTTATAATCTATGGAAATGTATCTCAAAATGGCTAAAACATGTTGTTACACTACAGTAGAATATAATGCTTAGATAGGAATAGGAATATATTTAATATTCCTGTATAATTTCATATTTTCATTAACAAACACTGGTTACACCATTTGACACAACCCAGTGTCAATTGGTGTAACCATCCACATTTACCACATTTATTATATTGTATCAATGATGAAATGGCAGACAAGTATCTGACTCATTAGGCAGGCCATCTCTGAGTCTCAACACAACATAGAATGTCTGGCCAAATAACATGTAGGCTATGATGTAAATGACAGTTCCCCTTTTCTCGAAAGAATACTTGGAAAATAAATAAAACTGACTAATAAACTAAACATTCCTTCTTAAGATGGCTAGTTGTCCTTGTGCTGCATCATAAAATATTGGTCCTTGCCTAAAATAGCATCAAACAGAAAGACTTATAATAGTGTTACATTAAAAATCTAATTTGTCAGGCATTTACATGGACACCCATGAAAGCTAGCTAGTTGACCTAGCTACTTTCAAACATACTTTTTAAAGTAAATTATTGTTTTTATGATGAAGATCAATAATCTATGTTTTTCACTGGTTACACCATTTTCCACTGGTAACACCATTTGACATGTAAACCTAATCATACCTCACCATACCCTAAAATGTCAAATTATCTGAATATTTCTAATATTTCTACTAACCTTGACATGCAACCATAAAGAGCAGAGAGGGGTCCTTCTCTGTGATACATTTCCTGCCAAAAGTGTCTTCTTGTAAAAAAAAAAAAAACTCTTTTTATGGTGGTTACTAGGGATGTGCACGGTTAACCGATTTCTCGAGTACCCGAGTAGGCAATCTGCTAGTCGGAAAATAAATACTACTCGGTTAATCTAAAGGCTATACAATATGGCATGTTTGGCCGTGAAAGCGCGCATTTCTGAGCGCCTGTGCCCTTTTTCAATTGTTACCAAAGAGGATAGAGCGTTGGCGGCTGCCTGGAGAAAAGCGCTGTAGGCTATACGGAGCGCTCAGGCGTTTTGAAAACATTGCCATCTCAACTTTTCAGAAAGGTGCTGCCAACGTCACTGCGGCTCTTTCAGGCAACCAATGATCAGATATTAGATAGGGCATGACTCGTCAGCTGTCTGGGGATCCCGGGGGAACCCCCTGATCAGATATTAGATAGGGCATGACTCGTCAGCTGTCTGGGGATCCCGGGGGAACCCCTGCCTGGCTATTAAACGGAATATCTGAAAGTGCACCGATCGTAAAAATAATAAATGCAGCCAGTTGTCAGGGGCAGTGATGACTGATTACTAGTTGATTACTGTCTAGCCAGCTAACTGGTTACGTTTTAAAAGCTATATTTATTTACATGGACACAGTTCTTGGGTGCAAAGTTACGTGGTCACAAAAACTAGCAATAATTAGCCCATGGGCTTGCTAATGCTAGATGTCCATGGTTCGGTTTTCCATACTGTTAAGCATTTTCGGATCAAACTACACCGTGGTTTTGCATAGTGTTAAAGCATTTTATGGATCGAGCCTCGGACTTTCAAACCTGTTACAGCGTAGGTAGCCTATGAGAGAACTATAGACTTAAGCCTATATACAGTATATGCCACTTCATTTGTTTTGTTTTGACAATCAAACGCTGGTACCGGGTCTCTGGTTTTGTTTATCTGTATACTGTGCATAGTAGGCAGTGGTGTGAGTGAACTTTGTACTCTGGCTCCAGGCAGCACTCCCATCATTTAGCGGTAGTCTAATCATGTTGTTAATGAGCCCTGAGGTGGTGCTGAAAAAGACAGCGAGTACCAGCACAGGTCCATGCGCGTATAGCCTACTCCTATAGTTTTCCAGCCTGCTATACATACATATTGAATGAATAGGCCTGTTGTTCAATAAATCTATTTAGTTTTGCATGGACATTTCTCTAATGAAGGCTTGACGCCAAAACATCCATTATTGTCCAATAAATTGGAAATAGGCAGTGAGTGCCGCGGTGCTTTTTAGATAACGCTAAAAATTAATTCACTTGTTATCCGGCATCGGCAGTAAAGGCTTGGTTTAATACTTAATTTATATTAGTAAATTGGTTGCATATTGTAGGCTTAGAGTTTTCAGAGTAGCCTAACGATAGGCTTAATAGGCTATGAGCTGGGCAGTGCATCCACATTAAAAGGCTGCGTTTTTCGATTCCGATAGCTTCATGAAAACCTATGGGTTATTCAATCTGATGATAAGTAATGCATCCAACCACACATCAGCTTTTAAATATGTTTATTTGCAAGGGCATGGACGAGACATGAAAGCACCGCCACGGTAATAACGGCGGAAAAAAACGTATTCCCCTCCGAGGGGGCCGGGGTTAAATGCGCTCTGTCTGGACGGTATCTTTTTTTGAGTAATCTTTTTTTTGAGTAATCGGTTACTCGAGTAGGATCAGGTTAGGTTACTCGGTTTTAAAATTAGTCGAAATTCCCATCCCTAGTGGTTACACCATCTAGATACTTATGTAAGTTGACCTGACTGACATGATTCCACGGATTATTTATAATATCCAGAACAATATAGTCCCACTTCTTTTATTGACTTTAAAATAGTTCTTATGTAAGATTATGCCAAACTAGTTTATATGGCTTTTCTTTTCTTTTTTTTGACTTTCAGCTCTTTTGAGCAATTTGAATTTTTCTGTACTCAGTTTTTATGGTTACACCACTTAGACATGTTTGCCATTTTTACTGAATAATTCTCTCGAAATTAATTAAAACCACAACTTTTTAGGGCCAGCTGTCAGAAAAGAATGTATGCAAGTAATCTTTAAGTTTATTTTCAATCCGACGGAAAAAAAAAAATCTGCGACAAATTAAGTCAATACTTAAATTTAAAAACTCCTTCGCTCACTGTGTGCCCCGCCTCACAGTCACCGGAGTCGGCCATGACAGCTGTCCTGAAAATTTCGCTGAACAGTGAAGTAGCATCCGGAATAGCATGCTCTGAACTATGCTACGTTTTTCGACGTGTTTTTCGCCAATATAGCAGGCGAGGTAGCAGGCAAGAGGTAGCAGGCACAGTTTTGAAGTAGCATGCTACTTCTCGCCTGCTATATAGCAGGTAGCAGGCATTTCGGACACGGCCTATGTCCCACCCTCATAGCTTGAAATACGTCAAACTACGTAAGTTAGATGATCTCAAACGTCTGTTTCTGTGCGACTTTAACGGTAGCTCCGAGCTTTCAAAACCCATCTTTTGTTAGAATAGCCGTTTCTGCTTTGGTGAGTGGCTTTGAAATGTTTATTTGACACTTTTAAATATGAGCGCCAACTTGGCGACTATTTAAAAGTCAAAATGTCCTATGTTGGTAGAAAGGACTGTGGTAGCAGATGCTAAGTCATCAGCGCACTCACAGTTCCTGAGAAGGGCTAGTAGCCTACATCATAGCACTATCAGATCGTTATCGTTATAGGCTGCAGTAGCCTATGCATAACGGTGATGACGCTGGCACAGACATTACCTACGCAACACAGCTCGGTGAGCTAGCATGCTCACACCTCCAGAGATGAGTGAGTATTTTCATACCGCAAGCGAACACAAACCCGTCGCGCGCGAGCGCACACACACACACACACACACACACACACACACACACACACACACACACACACTTCGAGCAATCCATCCAATGCAACAAGCTGGTTGTAGCTGCAGTATCACTCATATGTCACTTAATGTGTCACTCAATGTAGGCTGTGTGTGTGTGTGTGTGTGTGTGTGTGTGTGTGTGTGTGTGTGTGTGTGTGTGTGTGTGTGTGTGTGTGTGTGTGCGTGCGTGTGTGCGTGCGCTTGAGTGTGCGACGTGTATTTTTGGTGCGTGTGTGTACACGTGTGTGTCGCACCTTTCATCCAGTCCACCACCTGGCTCGTGCTCCATTTGCTCACCGGCTCCATCACGAGCGCCATCGGGGTAACTTACTCTCCCCGCGCGGCCGTCGGCCCGTCCCTCTACCAGTCTGTCAAAATGTGTCCGTCCCTCTGTGCGCGGGAGGCTGTCTCCCGTTAACGCAGCCCCGTTAGATTGCGCGGCATAGCAGCGCGGGACAGCCCGGGTGTGTGTGCACTGACATCCGATACATTCCTCAGCTCGAGCAGCCTGTGTCTGACATGTGTCGCCCAGACTGAGATCTCTCGCGATCTTCCCTCTCTTGCCTTGGTCCTCGCGCGCCAACCGTCTTCTCCCGTGAGGAAGGAGCTCCGTTACCGACTGTCTAGCGGAGGAGATAGCGCACACACCGGAGGTTGGAGTCAACACTCGGCAGCATCGACACTGTCATCTCTCTCTCTCTCTTTCTTTCTCTCTCTCTCTCTCTCTCTCTCTCTCTCTCTCTCTCTCTTTCTCTCTCTTTCTCTCTCTCTCGCTGCGGGAGGAAAGACTATTAAGCCGGGCACGCGCCCCGTGGGTGGCTACGCGGCAGAGTATTTCCCACGCGAATTACATCCTCAGATATATGGAAAGCCCTGTCCCTACAGACATTTAATCAGGTCGTGCGTGCGTGCGTGCGTGGGTGTGCACACGCACGCGAGTGTATTATTGTAGGCCACCTGAATAATGTGTGGAGTTGAGTGCCACCCTGGAATCTACGACGATAAAAGACAATGATCACATACATATGTCACTAAAAGGGCAGGCTGCATACTAACAGAAACAAACTGTCCTTTTGATATGGTGGACCTGATCATCTAATAGCAATGTCATGTTACAATGCCACCTTCTTTGGATTAAAAAAGAAACAAAAAACACTTCAATTTGTCAGAAGCCTTCAGTCTCCGCAGATACAATTCAGACATGTTCGGATGGATCACAGCCATTCTCTGTAAGTGACTTATGTGAGTGACGTCAAGGCTCTGGGTGTTCCGTTTGGTGGGATGGATAGAACGGTCGTTAGGAGCATCAGTTCTGCTGAGGCCCTGGGCGCTACAAACCCTGGTCAGGTGGTGAGTTTAGAGTGCGATTTACCTGGTCCACCATATCTGCGGAGACTGATTAGCTGGTGTGTTGATGAGGCCTCACTTGTCGGATGTAGGCTACGTAGGTGTGATGATGCTGTAGAAGTGACAATGTTCATTCTTTGAAGAATCGTTCAGATTGGAGATGAAGGTGGACCAGACTCACACACACACAGTACACTCATATGTACTGTACTGTATTCTACCCTCCACCACGGGCCAGATGGCCTTTGGGTGGCAGTGCCACATGGCACGGCACATGGCACGGCAAACAATGGCACCATGAATCACATTATGTATGTTCTTCAGAAAAGAGAGCACAAGAGTGTTAGAATATGTGTGTGTGTGTGTGTGTGTGTGTGTGTGTGTGTGTGTGTGTGTGTGTGTGTGTGTGTGTGTGTGTGTGTGTGAGAGAGAGAGAGAGACAGAAAGTGTGTGTGTGTGTGTGTGTGTGTATGTAAGTGGGTTAAGGGGACAATACTTCAGGCTCTTGAAGGGGGGTTGAGAGAGCCCACAGCTACCAATTCCGAGTTGCCGTTTCCAGTGCACGCACGCACGCACGCACACACACACACACACACACACACACACAGTGACTCAGGTTCTCCTGTTGCTCATTTGATTGATCACAGGGTCAATAGGCAGCAGAAAACCTCTCCTACACAACAGCGACACCTGCTGGTGGCTGGTTGAAACTGCTTTGGTAAGGGAGAATGAAGAGATGCAGCACGTTTCAAATAAACTCACAGTACATCACCAGAGACTCTGGGGACAAAATACAATATTTCAATTTGAATTCAAATTCAATTGACCTTATTTTTTTTTGTGAAACTTGAATGAGTCAGTTCCTAGCTATAGCCATAAATCGATACAGTAGCCTACAATGAAACTTATTTTGTTCTTACTTCTTCTCACTGCCCAAAATTGCCCAATTTCCCTCTGTAGTTGGGGAGGCTGGTCATAGTGACCAAGAAGAGTGAAGTGAAAGGGTTCTTTTGTCTATTTTTTTATAACTTGCGTAACTTCAGTAACCATTTTGGCACCACAGTGTGCTATGCCAGAGTGTGACTGTGAGTAACATTTATTATTTCACTTACTATTATAGCTTCGCTGGGGGATGTTCCTTGCTTGCTTTTGATTAAAAAGATCACTTATGATGAATCAACAACAATTAAAAAATATTAATATAGCATTGGCTGTGATTCTGAACTCCGGCCTAAAAACTAAACCAAAGACTAAACAATAAAACCAAGGTACACATGGTATTTGCAGTAGCTGCATACAGTACTGTTTACAGTAACATAAAAACCTTTTGATGCACAGTTTTTTATATTTCAAAAATATGTGAAGATCATTTGTGGAGGACCGTCTGAAGATGTAGTGTAACAATTGGGGTGTCTGTAATATCTTGCAGCTAGTTCTAGCTTGATATGTGATTGGTGGGGTGATGCCTCATTTGCATACGTCAGGGGTTAGGCAGGAGATTGATGTATGAGATGACACTCGAAAATGGACGCCTGAATTAAGTACCGTAACGTTGTCTCCTCTCCTGTCCCGTTCCTGAAATTAGGAAACTTAAGAATATTACAGTGTCGATTTATTTATTTTTTTATGTGGGAGGAGTAGGGTTTTATAGGTTTTATAATTTTTTAAGAAAAACGGAGTGATAGACTTCATAATTCCTGCCAGCCAGCCTGGCAACACTGTCACCAAACCAGTATCGCATTATTAAGAGCCAACCGCAAAGTCCACACCCCCTTTTTGGGGAAAACTCTGTTCACTTCCATCAGTTTGGATGAAGCAGAAAGTGACGCCGAAAAGCTGGTGTGTTGCTGGTTATACCAACAATAAAGTTAAAAACTCAGATCTCAGATATTCACCTCATGCTCAAATAAATACTTTGAGGGAAGGCTGGTAGCACAGTTGTCTTGTAACACAGGACATTTACGACCTCTCTATATAGCAGTGGCCCGAAGCAAGGTGGCTAACTATGTGAATACCTTAGATCTGAATTTTTTATTTTTTCGGTGTCGCTGGCCTGCTGGTTGATCTGAACTAATGAAAGGGAACAGGGACTTTACCCCAAAAGGGGTATCGGGTGGATGTAGCCTACAGCAGTGACCTGTCGCCCTCTCTGCTGTAGCCTGTTTTTCACTACGCTACATTTAAAACCCGGCCTGCGTGCCACTACTTTTGAACTGGGTTATTTGATTTGATTTGATGCTATACCAGACCGCTGAAGATTGGATTATTTAATCAAGGATCACCCACGACTGAGCTCGGGTTCCTGAAAAGACTGGACTCCCGTCTGGAAGATGTGATGAATTGAAGCTGATGCATCTTTTCTTTATCATTGTTTTCCCTGTGTCACTTGTTGTTGTTACTGGGATCAGTCGTGACAGGTGGCATTAGTCACGTCACACCCTCGTCCAACGTCTAATCAAAGATTTATAAATATTCACAACGACCAATCAAAATTTTATAAATATTCACACAGAATAATCAACTAATATTCAGTATTACATCAAATGTAGCCTAGGCTTTTAATGGTGGGGGCGGTAGGGGATCTGGATAATGGACAGGGGGGCACTGGCCCAAAAAAGGTTGAGAATTACTGCTCTATTCCCTTCAAAACTGCCCTATCCTTGAAGAGCACCTGTTTTTTTTACTTCAACCTTACAAACCTTACTACGATTGTCCCAGTGCAGCACTCCCTATTCTTCTGAATTGCATAATAGAATGTTTTAATGATTGATGTGATGGAAAATAACTTTTGAGTGAAATATGAAAATAAGATTTCAGATTTTTGTGGCCAAAGTGTTTTATTTTACGGTTTTGTCTGTCTCATAAATATATATATATTCAGTATATTTATATATATATATAAATATACTGAATCTAGTATATAAACTGGAATATAACTTTCATTTCATATTTTAAAAGAATGAATAAATTAGAGAATGCAGTATTAATGAAATAGTTTTATTAAGATACCTAGTTATTACCCTCAGATTTTTAAACTTTGGTAAACAAAGTACTACGTGTTTTACGTACACACAGTTCACCCATGTGTCCTGTACTGTATTCTACCCTCTACCACAGGGAAGTTGGCCTTTGGGTGGCAGTTCTACATGGCACAGCAAACAATGGCACCATGAATCACAGTGCATGTGTTTGTCAGAGAGAGAGAGAGAGAGAGAGAGTATGTTAGAATGTGTGTGTGTGAGAGAGAGAGAGAGAGAGAGAGAGAGAGAGAGAGAGAGACAGTGTGTGTGTGTGTGTGAGAGAGAGAAAGAGAAAGTGTGTTACAGCTCCTCTCTAGCTGTTACACTAGGGGTGTAGAGGGGCAAACGCAATAAGCGGTGCCTGCGTGTGGCTAAGTATGGATAATGTAAGAGAGACTATGGAGGCAGTGGCAAAAACAAACAATACAACTAATATCCAACAAGGTAGACGGACGACCAAGTAAACAAAATAGAAACCTTGTTAGGTTTATTGTGGTACCAACGTAGGTGATAAAGTATGTGACAGATAACAGAACAACATTAAACAATGAAAACATGAGCTAATGGGAGGAGCTTTACAGGTGCCAAAATAACAAAGTGCCTAAACCCGTTCCTATCCCTAATCCCTTGAACACTACCCTAATCACTTACTTACCTAGATGTACAAACCATCATCCTCACTATCTATCTCTAAACTATCCCTCCTAGACTAAGCCCACGAAGATACAAAAGGTAGCACCTGACCGAATAAGCTTACCTGATGTATTTAGACATTGAGTTACCTACGTGTGAGAATGTAAACCCATGGGCCGCTAGCCTACCTCCCTAACACTAACTATGGGGGGACCGGAGCAACAGGACAGACATAACAAAAAGGGGCTACAAATACACAACAGAACGTAAGGTAAATAACAGTAGTCTAGGAGTACAAAACAGAATAGACAGCCTACCTAACAGACAGGGGAGATGAAGGTTTAAATAAATAGCAGAACTCTGATTGGACAACAGTAAAGTGACACGATGAGATGATTGGCTGACAGGACGAGACGATTAGCTGGCGGCATGTGAAACAGCAATGAATGCCAGCCCAGCTAACGATGACGGACAGGACAGACAACCAATGGGGAACAGGAGCGCCTAGAACTCAAGGAGAGCTAGAAAGAGGGAACAAAAACACGAAACGGACAAACACAACATATTGGACTGTAGGCCTAACTAAAGTGGAACGTAACAAGTGTGTGTGTATTTGTACAGTATGTGTGTGTATGTAAGTGGGTTAAGGGGACAATACTTCAGGCTCTTGAGGGTAGAGGGGGTAGTGAGAGCCCACAGCTACCAATTCCGAGTTGCCGTTTCCAGCACACACACACACACACACACACACACACATTGAGTGACTCGGGTTCTCCTGTTGCTCTTTTGATGGATCACAGGGTCAATAGGCAGCAGAAAACCTCCCCTACACAACAGTGACACCTGCTGGTAGCACGTTGGAACTGCTTTGGTAAGGGAGAATGAAGAGATACGTTTCAAATGAACTCACAGTTCATCACCAGAGACTCTGGAGACAAAATACAACATTGACTTTGTTTTCTTGTGAAACTTGAATGAGTTAGTTCCTAGCTATAGCCATGAATCTATACAGTAGCCTACACTGAAACTTATTTTGTTCTTCCTTCTTCTCACTTCCCAAAATTGTCCAACTTCCCTCTGTAGTTGGGGAGGCTGGTCATAGTGACCAAGAACAGTGAAGTGAAAGTGTTCTTTTGTCTCTCTTTTACTTTTAAGTAGTAACAATTTTGGTAGTGTGCAATGCCAGAGTGTGACTGTGAGTAACATTTATTATTTCACATATTTTTATTATCATAGCTTCGCTGAGGGATGTTCCTTGCTTTGGTTGATTAAAAAAACAAACTTACATGTGATGAATGAACAACAATTTTAAAAGATGAATATAGTGTTGGCTGTGATTCTGATTGTAGGATAATATCTGAGTATCTGACTTGTAGACAGGAGCTTGATAGAGCAAGACAATGCTTTTCAAAGAAGAGATTCACACAAGGATTGCAATTCCACTGGATCAACTGAAATGTAAATGGGTTGCATGAAAAACTATAAATGTTCAGTTAAGATAGGTGAATTTATAGAAAACAAGTATTAATATTCCATGATCAAAACAGAATCAAATAGAATCTGTAGGTTCCCTTCAGGGGTCAATAAAATACTACAGTACCTACCTACCTTAATTGTACACCCTTTTAGTAGGAAAATAGGTGGTTTCCGTACACTGCAATGTTAATATGGACTCAAATCTCACTGCCTTCAACAAATGTTTCAACGTCACATGCTTTCCTCAGTGCTCTCGCAATGACACAAATCCCACAGATAAAGTAAGCTATAAGTTCACAAGAATCTGACCCATTCTCCAGGGAGACCAGTGGTGGCTTGCGTCAACAGTTTAACCGGGTAATTTTCCAACTTTGTTGAGCTTATCCTAAGTAAATAGTTTCCTCTCTTCCTAACCACTCTTTTGGAAATATTGTTTTGTTTAATTTTGTTGAGTTTGGTACATTGATGACTAAATGACTACATGACTAAAAAAATCGGGAAAAAGAAATGTACAGGAAAAAAAGATAAAGGTTATTTTTAGAAACTTTTCCGTCCAGGATTAACATTGCAGTGTACGGAAACCAACTGTTGTCATACCATTTTGTCTCTGTACGCACCTGCAACTGAATTGACTGAGCGCAACCATTTTCTTCCACCTTGAAAACAACTCTTCAGTTTAACCAGTAGAGAGTTTCAAGCTGAGAGTCAGTACTAGACAGGTCCAAATTACATTCAAATGGGGATTTATCTGAGAGGGATATCTATGGAGTAAACAAATATGTGCACAATACACAGTATCTTGCATATCACTATTTCCATTGTCATTTTCGTAGGATAACTTGAAGATCATGGGCTTCCAAAGTGCGACAGTCACCTGCCGAGATTGCTCAGAGAAGCAAAGGGAAGCCTTTGTTCAGAGGCTGAGCTCACCGATAACAGGGAGTGTGTCTTCTTATCCCCAGAAGACTGTACTGCTCCTCCTGCTGTTATGCTGCTGTGTTAGTGATTACACAGTTACTGGCTTAACCCTGAGAAACTGCAGAATCATATATTCTCAAAATATTACAATTAATATGACTGTAATTTGTAGCCATAGAAACCTCAAGGTTGTCCCAGATGACATTCCACCAATGGCAATGTTTTTAGACCTGGCCATAAATAAGATTTTACAGATCAGAAATGTGGATTTCAAAAATGTATTACATCTAAAGGCTTTAAATCTGTCCGAAAACCGGATCTCTCATGTGGCCGATGGATCGTTTGTCCACCTACAAGATCTAGAACAGCTGAACCTGTCCAAAAACAAGCTCACCATTCTCTCTGACCACATGTTCCAAGGCCTTGTCAATCTCCTTTATCTACAACTCTACATGAACAACATCACAGTCATAGAAACGTCAGCCTTTCAGTTCCTCTCACAATTACAGGTTTTGGATCTGGGAAATAACCACATATGTACTGTACAGAAAATCCAGCCAATCTTAAAAAGCAGGCCACACTTGAAGGAGTTGTACGTTGGGAATAACAATTTGACTTCTTTTCAGTCGTGGGAAATTGCAAACACATCCTTGGGACTGAAGGTGTTGGACATATCACATAATCCACTTAAAGTCTTCAGGATTACAGCAGACATTTTTCCTAACCTAGTCACGTTAAACCTTGTCGACTCCTGTCAAAAGAAGGGCATGATTTGGGATGTACAGAACAAGACGTTCCTGAGGAATGTCGCCAGTGTCAACCTGAGTAGCGTCCACATGTCTTTGGAAGCCACGATTCTGCAGAGTCTCAACTCCTCGTTAGCATATCTGAGTCTGAAAGATGTAGCTGATAACATTGGTGCCGTTATTGACTCTGCATGTCGTATCCCTTCACTGACCTACATCCAACTGAGACACTGCGCGATGGGAGTTGTCTCCGGGGATCTGCTGCAGTCATGTGGCCAGGTGACTTGGCTGGACTTCACAGATAATACTATCTGTAATGTGTCCGGGAACTCGTTCAGATCAATGCAACGTCTGGGGACTCTAAAACTGAGCAACAACAAGCTGTCTTCTGTGCCGAGGGCCGTGAGGAATCTTACAACCCTGAAAACATTGCATCTTATTCACAACAACATCACAAGCCTCGGCTGCTCAGATTTTGCCAATCTTACACGACTGCGAGAGCTGTTGGTTTCCTATAATGGCATCTCACACCTCCAGGCCTGTGTTTTTCAAGATTTGAAAGAGTTGGAAATATTGTCACTTGGGAATAACTGCATCCAAACGTTGGGAGATGCTTTCAGGGAAACTTTGCCAAATCTAAAGGGCCTGTTTTTGAGGTGCAATAAGTTGAACACCATCCACAAAGGAAACTTTAGAGGTTTGAAATCACTTAACCATTTGGGTTTAGATGGCAACCAGATCGATACACTAAAGACTGGAGCCTTTGAGGGATTGGTCAACCTACGAGTGCTTCTCCTAGCACAAAATAAAATTGACAGTAAGCAATTGAGATGTAATGTGTTCAGTGTCCTTAGAAACCTTAAACATCTGAACCTATTTGACAATAATATTAACTATGACACAGACCATCCCATTTCCTCTCCATTTGTTAATCTGACATCTCTTGACAGCCTGCTCATCTTCAGTCAACATCATAGGCTGACATCTCACCTACCACCCAACTTCCTGAAGGGTTTGACAAACTTATTGGTTTTCAGAGCGAAAAATATTCGAATAACATCCCTGGACCCAGTCACTTTCAAGTACACGCCCCAGTTGAAGACTCTAGAAATCAACACCAACCACCTGTTCGATCTCCCTGCAGAGCTTTTTCACACAATCCCAAAGCTGGAGAATCTTTACATGAGTCAAACCAAGCTTCAGTCCCTAGATTTCCTCATACGGGCCAACCTCAATCAACTCAGTTTCCTGCAGGCGAGGTACAATGAGTTCTCTGAACTCAACAGAGACGTTCTAGAATCTCTCCCTGCTTTGACCTACCTGGACCTACAAGGCAATGGTTTCACCTGTGACTGCAGCAATGCTTGGTTTCTTGAGTTTGCAGAAAAGAGCAACCAGACACAAGTGGTGGAGGCACATAACTATTCATGCACCTTCCCAAACAATCTAAAAGGCTCTAAGCTGTTGGACCTGGACATCCACTCCTGTTCCCTGGACATAGGCTTCTTCTTCTATATCTCCACCACATGTGTGGTCCTCCTCATTCAGGTGGGCTCCTTCACCGTTCACCTTCTGAGATGGCACTTGGTATATGCGTACTATCTCTTCCTGGCTTTCCTCTTTGACACCAAGAAGAAGAAAAGGCGAGTGCCTCATCAGAACGGCCTCCAGCAGTATGACGCCTTCGTCTCCTACAACGTCCATGACGAATCCTGGGTTCTGGGAGAGATGCTGCCACAGCTGGAGGAAGAGCAGGGCTGGAAATTGTGTCTGCACCACCGAGACTTCCAACCAGGTAGGGGCGTGTGTGTGTGAGTGTGTGTGTGTGTGTGTGTGTGTTTGTGTGTGTGTGTGTGTTTGTGGGTATAGGGTACAGTACATTATGTGCACAGTACATGAGTAAAGAGATCAGTTCCCAGAGTGCATAAATGTTGTTGCAACACTTTCCATGGTGTGTCTCCCGCCTTTATTGTATGTGTAGGTGAACTGAACTGCTGTTTCAAGATGTGATATGATTGTTCCACAGGCAAACCCATCATTGATAACATCACAGATGCCATCTACGGCAGCAGAAAGACCATCTGTGTGATCAGCCGCCACTACCTAGAGAGTGAGTGGTGCTCCAGAGAGATCCAGGTTGCCAGGTTGGTCTCGTACACACACATACACACACAAACACACAGCTCCGGAATTAAATCGCCCGACCCAACTGTATCTGCTTCTCTGCCTCCCAGTTTCCGTCTGTTTGACGAGCAGAAGGATGTGTTGATCCTGGTGTTCCTGGAGGAGATCCCAGCCCAGCAGCTGTCTCCCTACCACCGCATGAGGAAGCTGCTGAAGAAACGCACCTACCTGAGCTGGCCCAGAGCCCACCAGAACACTGGCCTCTTCTGGCACAAACTCCGCCTGGCTCTGCAGACCAGGGAGGGTCCTGCTGAGGAGAACCCCCTCCTCACCGGGCTAGAGAGCCCCTGACACACACACACACACACACACACACACACACACATGCGCACATGCACACACACACACACACACACACACACACACACAATGTCAAAAGATCTGGATCTTTTGGAAAAGGACTGAGGTCTACTAACTCTCCCGCTCAAACCCTTGATGCACAAGTAACTCAAGAAGGTAATAATGAATAGAAAAGAAATCAACATTTTAGTGTTTAGGTTAAGATGGATTAACCCATGTATGCTTGCTGTAACTCTAATCAAAGTAGCCTGCATTTGAGTAATGAGCCCTATTTACTGGACACTTCTACATTTGCACGAAGGGGGAGGGGGATGTTGGAAAATTCGGCACTAAGCAATCATATTACTATTATATTACTATTGACTTACCATGAAGCATGACTTGATGTGATGTCATATTGTATTTGGTTGGTTGATGTTTAAGAGATGTAAGGAAACTGGGAGGAGAGAGGTACTGTAGGATTAGAGAAGGGTATAAAATATTGATACATGGAAGAATCTTGGGACTTCAACGTACTGGCCACCTTACCATCAATTGGGGTGAGTCCCCCAATACCTGCCTTAGAAGGACGATGGGCAAATTGGAAGGATTGGATGAAGCTTGACTGAACAAACAACTTACTCTGAGTGATGGATCGCAAGGTCTTTGCTATCTTCCCTCAATTTTTAAAATGACAATTTTTAGTCAGTTCACAAAGAAGATGATCTGTAAGGCCTAGCGGTGTGTGAAGCTTACAGAGCTACCAGACCTGTTGCTAGGTGAATTAGTAACGGTCTGGTAGTATGTGAAGGGGTGACTTGGAGGAGTGAGCTGAGAACATTTTAGATAATTTTTGACAAATTTCACAACAACTATCAGAGTGAAGCAATCCTTCTCTGCACCAACATGTTCAAGGAGAAGAGCCTGTGAGCCACCCCTATGAAGAGGGACTGGTGACGCATACTCTCCACCAGCAACAAACAGACTGGGCAATCTCCTCTGTAACTGAATTTTCAAGCATAATTCTGGAGTTGGAACAAGCTCAAAGGACTGTGTGCTGTAACATTAAGAAATCAATATGATCGAGGGACTTTTCTGAGCAATCTCCTTTCCGACGTTTTTCCTTTCCGTCGTGACGAAGACCCACACGGGTCGAAACGTTATCACCTTTTACCTAATAAATAGTCCTGTGGAGTAGCTGTGTGCAGACCTCAACCTTACTTTATCAAATTAAGATCGGACATCATGAAGCACTGACGTTGAGGGGTGAGTAGAGCACAAGAACAAATACATACTGTCATGGTAACTGCTGAGTGAGGGACTGAAAGGATCACAGTCCCCACCATCCAACCACGAGAAGAGGGAGTCACATCCACTCAGGATCAGGGCGTTTGCTCACCAGTCAAAACTGGTCATCGTTTCATCAAAGGTCCTTTCCATTTGGTTCTGTAGGTACGGGGTTGTAAAGGGAGTTTTTATGAAGATTTTATGAGAATCTTTTAGATTCTCTCTCTAACCAGTTATCCATTATTATATGTTGATTTGATATAATTATATCCCATATATTGCATGAATCTGCCTAGCAATATTTCTATTCTTCTCTATTATTCTAAATAAAACGCATATTGAGCATTATAAAACGTTAATTATCTCCTGTTATTCCTGTTCATTAAATGGATTAGACATTTTGTGGAACATACAGTAAGTACTTCAGGTCATGCAAAAAGCTAGGTGAACCATGTCATAATTCTTCTCGGTTGCCTCTGCTAGTAAACGACACACCCTTAGGACTAAAGTATACTAGTTAAAACCATACCCAGCAACCACACCAACATTCATCTCACGGAGAAGAGCAGTCGTTAACCAGTAGCGACCCCTGACGGTATCTCCCTTCTCAGGTCATTGAAAGGGGGGCTGCTGTGAGGGTGGAAGCAAGGTGGACTCTGGGATGTAGACTGTAGGCGGACTGGGCAATTCTTCTCATCCTGCCCAAGTAGGCTATCAGAAACCTACACTTGGGGAGAACCAGGTGGGCTGATAAGTGACACTTTGAACATGGGGCAGAGCAGACCCTTGTATAAGGGCACCGGAGACAACACACACTCTTGCACACGCAAATGCACACACACTCACACGCACGCAGACCATGGGGGGTGATTTGTGCCATCTGTCATCGCACGGAGCGAACTGAGCTGCTAACTGAGCAGACTAACGTGTGTGTGCAAAATCCATTCCGCTGCTAGTTAGCCTCTGCAGAGCTAGATGCACAGGTTAGAGCGCTGCTCAGCATGTCGGACCTATGTGACTATCAGCGTGTCGGACATACGTGACTCGCAGACACACGCACGCACACCTGCACGCGCACACACACACACAAACACACACAGGTGCACACGCACATGTACACAGGTTTTGAATATTTCGGTACCCTTCCAATTAACTTTTAGTACATTAATGAAGCATATCTACGAGCGCCTTGGGATTACCTCCCTCTATTCCCTTCAAAAATGCCCTATCCTTGAGGAGCACCTGTTTTTTTACTTCAACCTTACAAACCTTACTACGATTGTCCCAGTGCAGCCCTCCCTATTCTTCTGAATTGCATAATAGAATGTTTTAATGATTGATGTGATGGAAAATAACTTTTGAGTGTACTGAAATATGAAAATAAGATTTCTGATTTTGTAGCCAAAGTGTTTTATTTGACAGCTTTTTCTGCCTGAATCTAGTATACTGTAATATAACTTGCAAACACATTTCTTTTTAAAAAATGAATAAATGAGAGAACACAGTCTTAATGAAATAGTTTTATTTAAGACACCCAGTTATAACCCACAGCTTTTTAAACTTTGGTAAACAAAGTACTACTTGTTTTACATCCGTATCTCTGCCCGAATAATTGGAGAGAGAGTCAAAATGAACACCAACATAATCTGTGGTACTCTGTGAAAACGTTTTGATGCACTGCATGCTACAGAAGTAAAGGAAAGATCCTACTTCTTATACTGATCATAAAACAGATCAATGAATGAACATGAGAAGTACAAATACACATTGAAGTCATGAAGATTTTTAAAGTGTTAAAGTTCTCATGTAAAAAAAACAAAAACATTAGTAAAATATATTAAGTACAATAGGCAAAAAAGTACTATAAAGGAGGAAAGTAGCTTATAACGTAAGTATTGTTTAGTGCTGCAATTCCATGCTGGCAGGTTGTGTGTGTGTCTCCACAGTGGAATGTCAGGCTGCTTTCTCCTGTCTCCGGCTCCTGGCAAAACATCCAACATATGCATATCTATTACGGTACGTCACCAAACATACATGTACTGCATGTAGCCTACATGTACATGTGTTTCTAAGCTCTAAATTCATCCTCGTCTGGCACACTGTACACGCTTCTCTCTTTCTCTCACTCGCACACACCCAGGAAAACATGACGCCAGGCAGGCGCTACTCACAGGCACCGTATCCTGTTCAGGGTAGGCTTATTGGAGGGTTGGGCGCACACAAACCTCCCCCCTCTGGTATGGAAGCTGAATGGTGACAGAAAGGACGAGTGAGCCAGATGTAAATATCTCTCACACACATCTGTCTACACAGCACACACACACACACATACACACACGTATACCTTCGGACACACCATTGCTACACACTTACAGTATAGCCTACAGGCTTATATTTTCTCTTGTACCCTGTGATGAGACCAAAGAATTTCCGACCTTGGTTGGACAATAAAGTTGTCTTATCATATTTTATCTATACTGGGTGAAGATGGGAGGTTGTTCTGGTGGGAGGGTCAACTCACATCACAGCGTTGAGGTCACAGACGGACGTGATTGCTTGGATGGTGTAGCCCGTCAGTCGGTGACATGGCGGCAGTTTCCGTGAGTACTTCAAACAGCAGCTTGCTGCACACACACGCGCGCGCACACACACACACACACACACACACACACACACACACACGCACACAGAAAGAGACAGGCCCTTGGTTAGGGTTAGGGTGTGTGCGACAAAAATATATAAAAAAAAGACCAGTAGTAAACACAGTATACTTTGCCTAGAGGAAGATGACATTATCAGTGGGGACAGACGCAGTGAAGCACTCACCTGACGCTGAGGGAGAGACCAGGGTGTAGATGAGAACAGAGCACAGCACGGCCAGAGAACACAACCTGCCTCCAGACATGCTTCTAAGAGGTGTGTGTGTGTGCGGTGAATAATAGAGAGAGGAGGTGTGTGTGTGTGTGCGTGTATGTGTGTGAGAGAGAGATAGAGAGAGTCTGAGAGTGTGTGAGGGAGTGAGAGTATGTGAGAGAAAGAGAGTGCACTCCTTTAAGTACACAAACTGTGGGGTTTTCCCCAGAATGGTTATTGAGCCATGGAATAACTGCCCCCCGGTCTGTTTGCGCACGTTGATCAGGTGATAAGGGTTAGTGCAGTGTCTGTGTGTGTGTGGGTGGGTGTGTGTTGTTGTGTAAGGTGTGGTAGGTTATGTTGAGCATTCTACAACCAAGCCTTTTTCTCTTTGTCAGGTGAACAAGAGTGTGTGTGCGTGTGTGTGTGTGTATGTGTGTGTGTGTGTGTGTGTGTGTGTGTGTGCGCACTCTCAAGGAGATGTAGAAATTTCTCCCCCTGCTCTCTACCTGTCTGTTGGCAGGAAGATAAAGGCAGGAATGTTCGCTTTCTTCCGGCAGGGGTGTGAAGTTACTCAGCCTCTGGATAGTAAATGTTTGAGACAGAGGCACCTCTTATTCTTATTACTTGCGTTTGTTTTATTCAGAAGTGACTGTCTGTGTGAGGAGCCATTCTCAGTGAATCGTTCTGAGGTACACAGGACCTGTACCCACTGAGCAGGACACATGAGACTACTTGAACCAGAGAAGAGACTGGGAGGTGAATCTGAGGTGATCTGGCCCGCACTGTGGTCAGGCTCCCTCCACCCACATGGTGGTTACATATCTGTTCATGGAATATGATGCATCTTCAGGGCTGTGTGGTTTGGTCATATCTCAGACAAGTAATTACTTATTCAACAAGGGGGTAGGAAAAATCGAAACATTCCAGACTGTGAAATCCACCGTGTTACTCTTAACAGTTTATTTTGGTGGCTCAGGTAGCATCATGTCCAGGGGGGGTGTTTGTACATCAAGCTGCCTCACGCTAAGGAATCAGGAGATTGGCTCCTATCCTATGGGCCACTAGGCTCCAGAACCATTGGTTCTCAAGGCTACTTACTTACATACTTACTGTACTTTCTTTTTCTTTCTTTCTCTTTTTCCTTTCTTTCTTTCTTTCTTTCTTTCTTTCTTTCTTTCTTTCTTTCTTTCTTTCTTTCTTTCTTTCTTTCTTTCTTTCAGATAGCAGGCCACACTGTGACCACAATCTGTTCCTCCTACGTCCAATGTCACATTCTGTCTCCTGTCGTCTTTGTCACCATCACAGGAGAGGCATTCCCTACCAGTTATGAAGCCAGTGTTATCTTACAAGCTCCTGTGCACATTGTCTTCATGTTACATTTCCTTTGGGGAGATGGTGTACCTTCTTACCTTTCTACTTTTCAGCTCAATTGAAGGTATATTTAGGATTGATCTAACACATTGTTTGATTGATCTAAGTAATTATTTTGCTAATAAATGGTTAGTCTAGTGCGCGTGTATTACTGTATTTATTGTAGAATTCCTGGTTCACCTTGTCTCTGTATACATGTCATACAACAGACCAGACATCAGGCCACAGTTATCAAATGCAGATAATCTCCTGATGAACTCATGTAAAGATCCCGCCCAGGAAATGGCCCTCATCAATCTCCACCCAGGTACACACCAACGTCACAGAAATTGCAATATATTTATAGTCTAGCTAAAAATAGTGACTCAAAGAGCTCTAAAAATAGCCTGTTAGTGTTAGTGGGTGGTTGAAGACAAGGATGCAGAGGGAGAGGCAGGCAGAGCAGGCTGCAATACAGGTTCTAATTCTCACAAAATGGCAAAACATGAGGAGCACAGGGAGAAACACTTGACAATGGATCAACCAGGTCATAGGAAACATGAGGCCTTAAATACACAGGGAGAACAGGAGAAAAGAAGGAGGAGCAGGTGAGAGACAAGGAGGGAGCAGAGGGAACCAGAGCAGCTAGACTAGAGGGACTAGATGGGCTAGAGGGACTAGGACTAGGGGGGGGGGGGGGCAGGAACGGTTCGTGAATGAGGCCCAATCAGAGTGTGTGTGCGACAGCATGATGACACACACGCACACACACATACCCACACCACACACACAACCCCCCCCCACACACATACAAACCCCCCCACACACACGCACAAACTCACATCACACCCACACAATTCACACAGACACGCCCGCACAAACTCACACCCCTTACATCACAATTTACACCACACACACACAGAAACGGGAGCTCCCCCTCCCTGAAATCCCATCTCTTTCCCAGAAGTCAGGTGTGGTGTACCTTTATCATCCTGTTACTTATTTTCCTCATTCACTCGCTTCCTGCTCTCCGTCCACATCCATCCCTTCCTCCTGTCCTCCCTGAACATGAGGCTGCTCTCTGCTCTT
The DNA here is from genome assembly GCF_949987555.1 of Borostomias antarcticus. Classification (NCBI taxonomy): domain Eukaryota; kingdom Metazoa; phylum Chordata; class Actinopteri; order Stomiiformes; family Stomiidae; genus Borostomias; species Borostomias antarcticus. Next base: position 9,373,121 of record NC_140242.1, read on the forward strand.
CTGTTGGCCGTTCTGTGGCTGGCCCTCATGGCCGCCACCACTCAGAACTCTGCCCAGGCTGCAGGTAGGTTTCACTATCCATTAACTGCACAGGTTGATTTGCTGCAGGTAGGTTTCACTGTCCAACTTCTGCACATCTGTAGAATGACGGGTGAGCAGAAGAGACACCTGCATTTCACTTTAGTAGAGCTGGCCATGGGCTTTCTCCGACGCAGGTTTCACTGTCCGGCGTCCGCCGCCATCAAGATGTTTAGTTTGTTCATGTGGCTGAGGAATATCTTCCAGTGCTGTGGTTGTCGTGGTGATACTTACTCTGCTGTAATTTAACAAGGAGCATGTCCTAGTTCTGTCATATCAGGTGTGTGTGTGTGTGTGTCTGTTTGTGTGTGTACGGTATGTGCTTGTATGTGTGTCTGTGTGGGTGGTTGTTTGTGCATGTGTATTTATGTGTGTTTGTGTGTGTGTGTGTGTGTGTGTGTGTGTGATTGTATGTGTGTGCCTGTGTGGGTGTTTGTGCATGTGTATTCATGTGCTTGTGTGTGTTACAGCCCCCCAGCGGTGCTGCACTAGCTACTTCAGCCCCTCAGGAGTGCGGACTCTAGTCCGGCTGGGCGCTGTGGTGGCTTGTCTGGAACAGGACACCAGACTGAAGTGCAACATCAACGCCCGCATGTGAGACCAGAGCAGACAGCTCATCTATTGCCCCTACCGTATCTACTGCCCCACAGCTTTCTGCCTCTCACTCCGCTCTTCCATGTTTACATTTAGTTAACAGACACCTTCATCCAAAGTGAAATAAATGCATTTACAATTGAACACTTAAACACCTTGCTTATAATATAACGTTACATATTATGATAGACAACAATTGACTCTTGCCTATAGAATAGACAACAACTGACTCTGCACAGCTGTATACTTGAATGTTATTTAACTGCATTGCCTATATCATGGAAACAGACAGTCATGATACTGACAGACTGCTAGATGACGGATAGTAAATTGCCAGTTTGGGAACTGTTTGTCTAGCTGAGTACAGTAGCTAGGACTGGAATGAGGAACTGATTAATTCATTATTATTGTGAAGACAAGCGATGGCAATAATTCCAATGTAGCCGTACTTACATACAGTTAGTTACATACAGTTACATATAGCAAAATAAACTGTCTATCTTATTCATTTACTGAATCTAGAGTAAGTGAAGTGACTGTGGTTCCCGGTCATCGTCAGTACAGCCTTCGATAAGAGCGAGTGACGCTGGCTGTCTCAGGGCCAGAACAAGGAAGAGGCTTTTTCTTCTTTCTGTTTTTTTATTCTGTCTCCCCCCAGCCGTCTTTTCATACAATACTACTACTGTAGCAGTAGTCCTCATGTTTGGGCAATGATCAGGGTGTGTGTGTGTGTGTTTCAGTCTGGTGACAAGGAAAGGAACCAGAGTGTGTGTGAACCCCCATGCCGGGAGGATTCGCAAGCTGCTCAAAAATCATTGGTAGGACGCGCACACAGACATATACACACACACGCACACATACACACACACACATGTATACCACACAAATGTACAGTAACGCTGGTGGAATGTGGGGAGAAAGTGAAGACATGCGATGAGAGGAGTGACCTGTTGTCACCTGTTCATGTGACCCCGCAGCGGAGGACAGAAACACCCGAGACCCAAAAAGAACCGCAACCACGACCGCAGAAAGACAAGAGTCTGAGGGTCCTGGCGCACACACGTTCACACACACGCACACACACACACAAACAAACACAAAGCATTGATACACACACACACACACAAACATCAGTTTTGAATCAGAGTTAGATCGTTGTATCAATGTTCTTTTTGTACTGCTGATGGGATTGCTACATGTTTTAATAAAATGTTGTGTACAAAAGTAGTGATGCATCACTTAAATAGTGCTCTCTGAATGTAATGTGTTTCAAAACTGTCATGTCATTAATTGACAAGGTGACTCTGTCATGGATTATTCACATACACTCACACACTGCACTGTAAACTATACCCAAACCTGTGGGAGCTGTGTGGGAGTGTCCTGGACACATTCTTAGCATACTGTATCTAGAGGAAATAAACTTGTGTAATAAAACCAGGCCAGGTCAAGCCTGGCTTATGTGTGTTGGCTGGCTTGTTTCTGTGCGGGACTGGTAGGACGGTAATGTCTGATAAATAAAGATGGGTCTTGTCACCTGGACACATCAGTTCCAATGCTTCCAATGCTAATCCAGCACAATGAGAGAGGGATAGCCAGTAAGCTCATGGGCTCACAACAACTAGCAGCAGCTTCCATAACATTCAGTGTCAGTGGCTAAAGCAGTTACACTGATGATTCCTGTAATGTTAGCTATTTTGCTGCAATGGGTTCAACTTTTGTTTCTGGATAAAGGTAATGACTTGCTGTTTTGCACTTCCCTTTAGGTGGTGAATAAGTAGACCCAGGACACAGTGTGTTATTTGGACATCTACTAGGATCTTGATATTATATTGATATGAAGATATGAAAGTAAAGTATTTGCCCTTAGAAGTAAATAGTAATTAAAATGGTTATTAGCTAAGTAACCTAAGTGTAGGCACACTTGAAAGGTCAATTGTAATAATATCATGAATGAACAATTGTAAACATAGTACTCAACAGAATAGGTAATACGCAAGTCTTGATTTAAACTTTTCCTAAATGCTTTATTAAACATATAGACATGCACATTAAAAGTAGCCATAAGTTGTTATTTTGCATGTGCTCTCAGGACATGTTGTGGTTGTGACCATCTTTGTAAAGAAGAGAGGCATGTAATGTACATGTATACAGTAGTACAGAGTCAGTTGTCTATTGTATAGAAGGTGTTCAATTGCTCAAGTGTTGTCATGGTGTTGGTTCGAGTGTTCGAGTGTACAGTGATGCATAGTCAGTTGTTGTATAGACAAGGTGTCACATGTTCACTTGTTGGTCCAGGGGGTGTAATGTGTGCCATTGTTATAATTAGAGTGAGCACCTATGTATAGTACAACCAGAGTACTATAAACAACTGACTCTGCACCACTGTACACTCAAACCAACACCTGACAACACTTGAGCAATTGAACACCTCGTCTATACAATAGACAACTGACTCTGCACTACTGTACACTATCACTTGAATCAACACCTGACAACACTTGAGCAATTGAACACCTTGTCTATACAATAGAGAACTTACTCTGCACTACTGTACAGTATACTTGACATGTTATGTAATTGCACTGCCTATATCATGGACAGTCACAGCCATCCATGATCAGATACTGCTGTCTGGCCATGTCCTGTCCGGGTGGGGCTTGCACCTGAAGACCATCTTTGGGGGGGCTGGACATCAGCGTTGCACAGCAGCCGACACCTGACTGGTGTTGCATCACGATGTTCTCTGGCCTCAACCACACCAGGCATCCCAGCATCAAAGCTGCAACAGAACAGAAGGGAGATAGTGCATTCAAATAGTGCATTCAAATATTGGCCAAAAATAACATTTATATAAAGCCTTTTTTGGGTCGCGTAGACATACAGTACATTTAATCTGCATAATAACATGATATGGTGGTGAATAAAAACAGTGGTCAGAGCAGATTCCTGGTGCCACAGCACAGGTGGTGTTGTAGTCCTATCCCCAACTGAAAATATTGATCTAGTGATTAGTCAAACCATTGCTAAATCACAAACTACTAAGCTATCCCATAGGAATGCGCCTATAACCATACCAGCTGGGCAAGCTGACTTTGCTAGCTACCTAACCTAGCCCTAATGACATTGTCCTGCTCGATTGCTGTGCAACATATCAACTGACCAGTTGTTAAATGTATTTCACAACACTGGTTATTCTACTCACGAGACTATCATTTCAGTGATTGATTGTTTAGCTAGTTAGCTCCGTGTGTATGCAAGCCTGTTTTAGCTTATGTTTCGGTTGCTAGCTCACGTGTGTGTAGAATAATGTATAGTATGCAAACTAATCCTTTCTTTTCTGTAATCATTACAGTTCTTACGGTGGTTTTCATTGATTACTACGTAAAATAAATCTGTGATCATCAGTCAAGACTATTCATTCATTCAAGGGACTGCTACATCCAGTGACAAAATATATCAGGTACCTTGGTATGTCCACACCAATGATTGAACTCACAACCTTCGCGCACTACCCACTCGGCCACCACTGACCTGGGAAATCTGTGGAGTCTTTTTCTTTTGATGTTCTTGGACCACTGCCTCTTGTGGTAACAACATAGAACTGCAGGTCAACAACGCCAGCAGGGACAGAGGAAGGGAGTGACAAAAAGGATTCCCTCTTCTAGAAGTCTACAGCCAACACACAAAAATAAAATGTGTGTGTGTGCGAGCACGTACTTAGGTGAATGTCCATGAACTGAATTCCCATTCCAGACGAAACTAGAGATACAGTACGTAGTATATATATACGTATGTTAATCCTTCAACACTCATAGACAAATTCCAAACAGACAACTTGAGACGGGCAAGAACAGAACCACCGACGCCAGGATTGGTTTGGGCTAGCTTTTATCCGAGCTGTGAGAAATGATAAGACACACATTTGACCATAGATACAAGATTAAATACAAAGGCACTTGAAGTAGATTTGAACAGATTTGAATACACAACATTTGATGAAGCGGAATAAAAAGAAAGAGACCATGATAAAGAGACACAATAGAGAAAGCTATAAAGAACACTCCCAGATACTGTATGTCTGCACTGATACGTCTGCAAGGGAGTCTGTACTTCACCACAGTCTGCTGCTTCTATTGGCCAGTGTTCATTCGGACAACAGAAACCTACAATGTGGTCAAATAAAGACTCCATAAAAAACAATGGTTACTGTATGACACCCAGACAACCAGAGTCAGTCAGTATGTAGAAACTGGGTGAGATACAGTGTACAGAGTACATGGTTGCTCAAACCTCTAGGCACGCACGGTGTGAAGAGTACGCACATACACCCAGACACACACACACACGCGCGCACACACAAATACGCACACACACATTATATACACATACAGTAGATACAGTATGGGTAGTCACACACAGACAGATGACAAATTAAAGGAAAAACCTGAATAAAAGAATGGAGAAAGATAACGAATGCAGATGCTTCCATACAGGTGTACTGCAGGATACAATTAAGCAGATAACATTGATGAAAATGGCTGTTTTCAGAGAAATGTCGTGGTTTAGCCTGATCCTGGGCGGGTGGAACGCCCCGAGCTCATCGAGCTCAGATGCTTTGATTTGGGCCAGACAGCCATACAGACAGGCATGACATTAGACAAGATGCCATCGTCTTTTGGTATGCTATAACCTTCTGTAATAAACAGCTTTTGATTGTCGCTCAAATCCCGTGTTGGAGATTCATTTGGAATACATCAGAAAAGGGACACTGGACTGTGTGGTATTGTGAGAGATTGGGGGCTGTATTTTATTGAAATCAAAACACAACCCAGAGCTGAATAAGGACAATAATAAAAGACAACGAAAGTCAACAACATCCTATCGTGCTCTGGGACATGTATAACTCAGTTGACTTCGGATCAAGGTGGCAGGAGGAAAAGATCCAAGTGACTTTGAAAGAGGGTTCATTATTACGATGGCGGGACCTTCGTCTATTCAACTGTCCAGTGTTTCAACAGGAGCAGCGACTAAAGTAACATCCTCATTTAGATCCATGAGAAAGTCAATAGTCATCAGTAAACAGGAAACTGTGGTCGAAAGCACAGGTTCTATGAGTTGATATTAGATATGTGAGGGGAAACAGCAGAGCAGCTCTTCCTCAGGCGACGGGGAACATCAGCGTAGGACGTGATCAGACTTGTGTCAGCAAAGTCGAATGTACATGTGAGAGAGAGCAAAAACCGTGGGAGCTGGTCTACAGACGTGGGAAAAAGTGATCTGGTCAGATGATGAGTCATCCACTATATTCTTGACGATTTGGGGTGTGCGTGTGTGGCGTAGGCCAGGAGAACAGTACAGGCCTGAATGCTTGACCCCTACAGAGAGGAGGTCCACAGGCTCTGCTATACTGTGTGTGTGTGGGCGGGGGGGGGGGGTTCCTGGCACGGTTTGGGTCCACTTGTCCCCTTAGAGGGAGGGGTCACTGGAAATCATTACCAAGTTATTCTGTGTTCACTTTTATCCTATGGTGAAACATGTCCACACACGCACGAGGGGTCACTGAATGGTTTGAAGGGTATGAAAACGATGATGTGAATATGGCTTTCACAGTCACCAAATCTCAACCCAGTTGAACACCTGTGGGAGATTTTGGACCGACGGTGTTAGACAGCGCTCTCCGCCACCATCATCAAAACACCAAATGAGGGAACATCTTTCCGAGGGAAAAGTGTGTTATCCCTCTAGTGGAGTCCCAGAGACTTCCAGGATCTATGCCAAGGCGCACTGAAGCTGTTCTGGCGGCTCATGGTGGCCCAATACCTCACTAAGACCCTTTCTGTTGGTTTTGCTCTTAGTCTCTTGTTTTAGAAAGGACTTGTGAGTTCTGGCAAGTAGTAGTACATTGGCTTTGCCTACATTAAATTATTGTAAGTCACTTTGGATAAAAGCGTCAGCTAAATTACTGTAATGTAATATAATGCTTTTTCCTTTAATCTGTCACTCATCTGTATAATATGACCCGGGCATACAGACATACAGTACAGCATGGGCAGAGTAAAATGATTGTACACTTCATTCCCTCAATTCAAGTGAAAGAGGGAGAGAGTTATATATATAGAGAGAGAGGGGGGGAGGGAAAGAGGAGGGAGAGAGAGAGGCTCAGTAGGTAGACAAAGGTAGGGAGTAGCGGGCGTCTGTGCAAGACAGTCCTCCTCAGTCCAGCTGTCGTGTCATGCGTCGTCATGGCGATTGTCGTCTCTCTGCCTCTCCCTCTCTCTGTGCCTCTGAATCCCACGCCAGACCCGACACAGCACCCCCCCACTACACACACACACACACACACACACACGCAGGCGCATACACGCACGCACACACACACGCACACACACATACACACGCACACTCACACACACACACACACAAACACTCTCACACACACACACAAACACTCACACACACGCAAGCACACGCACACACACACGCACACAAACACACTCACACACACACACACTCACACACACATGCACACACACACACACACACGCACACTCACACACACACACGAGAACACACACACGCACACACACACACACATTTTAATATCTTTATTTGTGTTCACATTTGACAAGAAATATACACATACACAGTACAAACACACAAACAAAATAATGTACATAATGAAATACTGTAACAAGTTGTTTTAAGTTATCGTGTACACTCGAGTGCCCCCCCCCCCCCACACACACACACCCACACACACACACACACATACACACACACACATGAATTACCGTAGCCGTAGGTAGCGAAGGTCCTCCTTAGTGATGTCGTGGAGGACATCGCTCAGCGTATAGTCCTCCATCACAAACTGAGACAGAACGGACAGGAAACTCAACCACCACCACAGGTACAGCCGCACCGCAACCACACGGCCCACGGTCCGACCGCCACACAACCACTGAACCACTGTATTATCTTATCTAACCTTGTCTACTGTGTCAGGGTCCGCCCCCTGGTCTTTCAGCCAATCAGTGAGCTGCTTGTCAGGCTCGTGGTCAGCTGGGATGTGAAAGATAGAAGGAGGAGGGACGTCTGAGTGACAGAGAGAGAGAGAGAGAGAGAGAGAGAGAACGGGGAGGGATTCACTGATTGAGGGAGTGGCTGAGTTAAGGCCGTTTCAGACGGGGAGCGATATTCTGCCTGCGTTCTCGCTCGGATCAGCTGGGGACGCACACGTCCTGCGCGCAGCAGAGAAAGCTGACTACAATTCAGCTCTTGTCGCGGGCGGGCGTGTGCACGAAACGAGCACGCGTGCGACAATTTCACGGGGTCGCGCCCGCTTGCCGCTCCAGATAGGCGGATCCCAAAAAGCCTCTCTCATTGAAAATGAATTACAATGCGCGGATATCACTCCTCATCTGAAACGGCCTTTAGTCAGTCTGTCAGTAGCATTTCAAATGTATCAGTTGATGGCAGTTGGGTCTGTGTTACCTCGGGGGGGAGGTGTTACCTGTGTGTGTGTGTGTGTGTGTGTGTGTGTGTGGGTGTGTGTGTGTGTGTGTGTGTGTTACCTGGGTGTGTGTGTGTTACCTGTGTGTGTGTGTGTGTGTGTGTGTGTTACCTGGGGTTGTGTGTGTGTGTTACCTGGGGGTCTGTGTCTGACCCTGGCCAGTTCCAGGTCATGTGTTCTCTGCTGTAGTGTGGACTTCAGGACCTGTTGGTACTCTCTCTCCCTCTGCAGCAGTTCCCCCAGCAGCCTGCAGGGGGCAGCACAGCATACACTCTCAAAATTGTGTGTGTGTGTTCAGGGACGTGCACAGAGACGAGGTGGTGCTAGAGCTTTTTATTTTGGTATTTTTTTTCAGTGTAGGCCTACTGTATGTGGCCCATGGTGACATCGATCAATTCTCGATTAAAAGCGTGTAATAATAATGCCCCAAAATGCGTTGTAATTTTGCCCCCCCCCCCCCCCCCCCCGCACGCACAGCCGTGCCCCTCCCCTCCCTCTCTTCCTTTGTCAACGGTAAACGCGAAAAGCGAACACAAACGGAGGCGCGCTGCAGCAGCACAGCACACACACCTCCTCCCCTGCCCTTTCCCCATCCAGAGTGCCCGAGTGATGACAGCTAACCAGCCAGGGAACACATAAACAAAACAAGTGTATTGTTTGCTCCCTAAGCCTCAGTTGCCAAATTATAACTTGCATTTATTTGTCTCTGTTGTGAAGTAAGTCTCATACAGCACCAAACAGCTGAGCCTCAATTAGCCAACTGCCCACCTGCTAAACAAGCTAGACGCTAGTCATAATCAATTAATGGATTTAACGTAATGATGTCCACCACACGACCAATGTCGGTAGAATTTGTTGTTGGTACAGCATGTGAAGCTATCAGTATACTTAAACTGGCGCACAATCAAAAAACTCTGTCAGCACCTCCCCCCCCCCCCCCCGTCAACAACTCGCGCGACAATCAAAATACAAATTATCTGTCAGCAGCCCCCTCCCCGTCAACATCTCGCCGCACAAGGTGCCCTAATTTTTCACTGAGCACCTGCCCCCCAAAATGTCTGTGCACGCCACTGTGTGTGTTAGTTAGTTATTGTGTGTGTGTGTGTGTGTGTGTGTGTGTGTGTGTGTGTGTGTGTGTGTGTGCGTGCGTGTACCTGTTGGTCTCCTGTTTGAGTCGTCCCAGCTGCGCCCCCAGCGGGTGGTGCGAGCGCTGAGGCTCATGGGAGTGAACGGAGTTCAGCACGCCGGCCCCCGAGCCCACGGGGTCGGCGGTCACCCCGGGGTCATCTGCCGGAGTGACCAGCACGGGGCCGAACTCCGCTTCCTCCTCTTCGTCCACCTCGTCCTCTTTCTCTGGCCCCTCACACTCCGAAGCCGGCCCGAAGTGGGTCTGGAGCTCTGGGGGTTAAAGGTCAGCCCAGGGGTCAACAAGTACAGAAGCAGAACGTGATCACGAGGGCAGTTAGCTTCAGGAACTGTGTATGAACCTGTTTAGACTTGGTTTTTAAATGTGTTTTGGACGATCAGATCTAAAGTGGACAGTGCTAAATACAAGTGCTGTCATAGAAATTATAGTTTCATCACCTCCTTTTGTAATTCACCACCTCCCTCAACCTTTCACATAGCTGTGCTAACCTAATTCATGACAGGATGACCTCCAGGAGGTCAACACACCTAGAAATCTGTCTACTCCAGAATAACCATCCTTTGTCCCTTTGTCTCTTCAAGAAATTACCGCCTTTTCTCATGTCAAGTGTCTGTATTCTCGACCACTGTTGATGACGCCTGCCATTTAATATGACGTACAATGGGTTAGCCAATCACATCCCGGAGCGCCATACCTGTGTTTTGCTTGAATATAAGGCAGCGCAAGACCAGGGGGCGGCACTTCTTTGGATCAACCACTCATGTGCGTTGTCCGGAAGTCCTTGCGCTCGTATGTTTTCTCAATAAACCAGACTTAACCTGTTTGAGCGAATCTTGGTAAATCCTTTTTGACTAGATCAGTTAAAATCCATTACAGTGCAAACGACCACCAAAACACGTTGTGAAACGTTTCCTCAAACCACTTGCCGAGGTGGTCTGGGATGCATTTGACCACATACAGTATCTTTAGTAGTCTAAATGCTAATGCATCCTGATGCGTCCCCGACAAAGACACAACAGGAAAACTCAATGTCCTCAATGCAGGATCATTTTTCTCCTTTTTCGCCTTATCCTACATTCTTTTGCAAGTTGCGAATTACTTGTCCTATCAATCGAAACAGTTGAAATAGTCCTACTATGTACATTAGTTCTTCAAACATATATTTGGATGCTTTCATGCACACTTTTTCATTTATCTGCTCGAAGTCAAACCGACTGATTATTGATTTGTTTACATGGAACAGCTATGCAACGCGCACGCAGGGAGCAGTGAGTGAGTTACTACGGTTACTATATAGCTGGGCACATTTGGAGACGCATGATAGACACAGGTGTAAACAGCGATGTGTCTCATTGTCCATTTGTGATCTGATCGTCCAAAACGCATTTTAAAACCAAGTCTAAACACGGTTCTGACTTTCATGCCAGAAGGGACAAGGTTTCCAGTAAAAAATACAGAAGACCCA